>NC_056738.1:168374656-168727156 GCF_019279795.1 Protopterus annectens
ATTTCCAATATCCATCCTTAATGTATTACCCCTCTATTCATTGTGTTCCATGGTTTTTAGTTACACCCCATTTCAGCCAGGAATCATATCCATCCTTAATGTATTACCCTCTATTCATTGTGTTCCATGGTTTTTAGTTACACCCCATTTCAGCCAGGAATCATATCCATCCTTAATGTATTACCCCCCTCTATTCATTGTGTTCCATGGTTTTTTAGTTACACCCCATTTCAGCCAGGAATCATATCCATCCTTAATGTATTACCCCCCTCTATTCATTGTGTTCCATGGTTTTTTAGTTACACCCCATTTCAGCCAGGAATCATATCCATCCTTAATGTATTACCCCCTCTATTCATTGTGTTCCATGGTTTTTTAGTTACACCCCATTTCAGCCAGGAATCATATCCATCCTTAATGTATTACCCCCTCTATTCATTGTGTTCCATGGTTTTTTAGTTACACCCCATTTCAGCCAGGAATCATATCCATCCTTAATGTATTACCCCTCTATTCATTGTGTTCCATGGTTTTTAGTTACACCCCATTTCAGCCAGGAATCATATCCATCCTTAATGTATTACCCCTCTATTCATTGTGTTCCATGGTTTTAGTTACACCCCATTTAAGCCAGGAATCATATCCATCCTTAATGTATTACCCCCTCTATTCATTGTGTTCCATGGTTTTTAGTTACACCCCATTTCAGCCAGGAATCATATCCATCCTTAATGTATTACCCCCCTCTATTCATTGTGTTCCATGGTTTTTTAGTTACACCCCATTTCAGCCAGGAATCATATCCATCCTTAATGTATTACCCCCCTCTATTCATTGTGTTCCATGGTTTTTAGTTACACCCCATTTCAGCCAGGAATCATATCCATCCTTAATGTATTACCCCCTCTATTCATTGTGTTCCATGGTTTTTTAGTTACACCCCATTTCAGCCAGGAATCATATCCATCCTTAATGTATTACCCCCTCTATTCATTGTGTTCCATGGTTTTTTAGTTACACCCCATTTCAGCCAGGAATCATATCCATCCTTAATGTATTACCCCCTCTATTCATTGTGTTCCATGGTTTTTTAGTTACACCCCATTTCAGCCAGGAATCATATCCATCCTTAATGTATTACCCTCTATTCATTGTGTTCCATGGTCTTTTAGTTACACCCCATTTCAGCCAGGAATCATATCCATCCTTAATGTATTACCCCCCTCTATTCATTGTGTTCCATGGTTTTTTAGTTACACCCCATTTCAGCCAGGAATCATATCCATCCTTAATGTATTACCCCCCTCTATTCATTGTGTTCCATGGTTTTTTAGTTACACCCCATTTCAGCCAGGAATCATATCCATCCTTAATGTATTACCCTCTATTCATTGTGTTCCATGGTTTTTAGTTACACCCCATTTCAGCCAGGAATCATATCCATCCTTAATGTATTACCCCTCTATTCATTGTGTTCCATGGTTTTTAGTTACACCCCATTTCAGCCAGGAATCATATCCATCCTTAATGTATTACCCCTCTATTCATTGTGTTCCATGGTTTTTAGTTACACCCCATTTCAGCCAGGAATCATATCCATCCTTAATGTATTACCCCTCTATTCATTGTGTTCCATGGTTTTTAGTTACACCCCATTTCAGCCAGGAATCATATCCATCCTTAATGTATTACCCTCTATTCATTGTGTTCCATGGTTTTTAGTTACACCCCATTTCAGCCAGGAATCATATCCATCCTTAATGTATTACCCCTCTATTCATTGTGTTCCATGGTTTTAGTTACACCCCATTTCAGCCAGGAATCATATCCATCCTTAATGTATTACCCCCTCTATTCATTGTGTTCCATGGTTTTTTAGTTACACCCCATTTCAGCCAGGAATCATATCCATCCTTAATGTATTACCCCTTCTATTCATTGTGTTCCATGGTTTTAGTTACACCCCATTTCAGCCAGGAATCATATCCATCCTTAATGTATTACCCCCTCTATTCATTGTGTTCCATGGTTTTTTAGTTACACCCCATTTCAGCCAGGAATCATATCCATCCTTAATGTATTACCCCCTCTATTCATTGTGTTCCATGGTTTTTAGTTACACCCCATTTCAGCCAGGAATCATATCCATCCTTAATGTATTACCCCTCTATTCATTGTGTTCCATGGTTTTTAGTTACACCCCATTTCAGCCAGGAATCATATCCATCCTTAATGTATTACCCCTCTATTCATTGTGTTCCATGGTTTTTAGTTACACCCCATTTCAGCCAGGAATCATATCCATCCTTAATGTATTACCCTCTATTCATTGTGTTCCATGGTTTTTAGTTACACCCCATTTCAGCCAGGAATCATATCCATCCTTAATGTATTACCCCTCTATTCATTGTGTTCCATGGTTTTTAGTTACACCCCATTTCAGCCAGGAATCATATCCATCCTTAATGTATTACCCTCTATTCATTGTGTTCCATGGTTTTTAGTTACACCCCATTTCAGCCAGGAATCATATCCATCCTTAATGTATTACCCCCTCTATCCATTGTGTTCCATGGTTTTTTGTTACACCCCATTTCAGCCAGGTGTCATATCCCTCCTTAATGTATTACCGTTCTCTATTCACTGTGTTCCATGCTTTTTTAGTTAGACCCCATTTCAGCCAGGAATCATATCCATCCTTAATGTATTACCCCTCTATTCATTGTGTTCCATGGTTTTTAGTTACACCCCATTTCAGCCAGGAATCATATCCATCCTTAATGTATTACCCCTCTATTCATTGTGTTCCATGGTTTTTAGTTACACCCCATTTCAGCCAGGAATCATATCCATCCTTAATGTATTACCCCCTCTATTCATTGTGTTCCATGGTTTTTAGTTACACCCCATTTCAGCCAGGAATCATATCCATCCTTAATGTATTACCCCTCTATTCATTGTGTTCCATGGTTTTTAGTTACACCCCATTTCAGCCAGGAATCATATCCATCCTTAATGTATTACCCCTCTATTCATTGTGTTCCATGGTTTTTAGTTACACCCCATTTCAGCCAGGAATCATATCCATCCTTAATGTATTACCCCCCTCTATTCATTGTGTTCCATGGTTTTATAGTTACACACCATTTCAGTTAGGAATCATATCCATCCTTAATGTATTACAACCTCTCGATTCATTGTATTCCATGGTTGTTGAGTTACACCCCATTTCAGCCAGGAATCATATCCATCCTTAATGTATTACCCCCT
This sequence comes from Protopterus annectens, assembly GCF_019279795.1. Lineage (NCBI taxonomy): Eukaryota > Metazoa > Chordata > Ceratodontiformes > Protopteridae > Protopterus > Protopterus annectens. The sequence goes on from NC_056738.1 coordinate 168,377,927, forward strand.
CTATTCATTGTGTTCCATGGTTTTTTAGTTACACCCCATTTCAGCCAGGAATCATATCCATCCTTAATGTATTACCCCCTCTATTCATTGTGTTCCATGGTTTTTTAGTTACACCCCATTTCAGCCAGGAATCATATCCATCCTTAATGTATTACCCCCTCTATTCATTGTGTTCCATGGTTTTTAGTTACACCCCATTTCAGCCAGGAATCATATCCATCCTTAATGTATTACCCCCTCTATTCATTGTGTTCCATGGTTTTTTAGTTACACCCCATTTCAGCCAGGAATCATATCCATCCTTAATGTATTACCCCCCTCTATTCATTGTGTTCCATGGTTTTTTAGTTACACCCCATTTCAGCCAGGAATCATATCCATCCTTAATGTATTACCCCCTCTATTCATTGTGTTCCATGGTATTTAGTTACACCCCATTTCAGCCAGGAATCATATCCATCCTTAATGTATTACCCCTCTATTCATTGTGTTCCATGGTTTTTAGTTACACCCCATTTCAGCCAGGAATCATATCCATCCTTAATGTATTACCCCTCTATTCATTGTGTTCCATGGTTTTTAGTTACACCCCATTTCAGCCAGGAATCATATCCATCCTTAATGTATTACCCTCTATTCATTGTGTTCCATGGTTTTTAGTTACACCCCATTTCAGCCAGGAATCATATCCATCCTTAATGTATTACCCCTCTATTCATTGTGTTCCATGGTTTTTAGTTACACCCCATTTCAGCCAGGAATCATATCCATCCTTAATGTATTACCCTCTATTCATTGTGTTCCATGGTTTTTTAGTTACACCCCATTTCAGCCAGGAATCATATCCATCCTTAATGTATTACCCCTCTATTCATTGTGTTCCATGGTTTTTAGTTACACCCCATTTCAGCCAGGAATCATATCCATCCTTAATGTATTACCCCTCTATTCATTGTGTTCCATGGTTTTTAGTTACACCCCATTTCAGCCAGGAATCATATCCATCCTTAATGTATTACCCCTCTATTCATTGTGTTCCATGGTTTTTAGTTACACCCCATTTCAGCCAGGAATCATATCCATCCTTAATGTATTACCCCCCTCTATTCATTGTGTTCCATGGTTTTTTAGTTACACCCCATTTAAGCCAGGAATCGTATCCATCCTTAATGTATTACCCCCTCTATTCATTGTGTTCCATGTTTTTTAGTTACACCCCATTTCAGCCAGGAATCATATCCATCCTTAATGTATTACCCCCTCTATTCATTGTGTTCCATGGTTTTTTAGTTACACCCCATTTAAGCCAGGAATCATATCCATCCTTAATGTATTACCCCCTCTATTCATTGTGTTCCATGGTTTTTTAGTTACACCCCATTTCAGCCAGGAATCATATCCATCCTTAATGTATTACCCCCTCTATTCATTGTGTTCCATGGTTTTTTAGTTACACCCCATTTCAGCCAGGAATCATATCCATCCTTAATGTATTACCCCCTCTATTCATTGTGTTCCATGGTTTTTTAGTTACACCCCATTTCAGCCAGGAATCATATCCATCCTTAATGTATTACCCCCTCTATTCATTGTGTTCCATGGTTTTTTAGTTACACCCCATTTCAGCCAGGAATCATATCCATCCTTAATGTATTACCCCCCTCTATTCATTGTGTTCCATGGTTTTTTAGTTACACCCCATTTCAGCCAGGAATCATATCCATCCTTAATGTATTACCCCCCTCTATTCATTGTGTTCCATGGTTTTCTAGCTACACCCCATTTCAGCCAGGAATCATATCCATCTTTAATGTATTACCCTCTATTCATTGTGTTCCATGGTTTTAGTTACACCCCATTTCAGCCAGGAATCATATCCATCCTTAATGTATTACAACCTCTCTATTCATTGTGTTCCATGGTTTTTTAGTTACACCCCATTTCAGCCAGGAATCATATCCAGCCTTAATGTATTACCCCCTCTATTCATTGTGTTCCATGGTTTTTTAGTTACACCCCATTTCAGCCAGGAATCATATCCATCCTTAATGTATTACCCCCCTCTATTCATTGTGTTCCATGGTTTTAGTTACACCCCATTTCAGCCAGGAATCATATCCAGCCTTAATGTATTACCCCCTCTATTCATTGTGTTCCATGGTTTTCTAGTTACACCCCATTTAAGCCAGGAATCATATCCATCCTTAATGTATTACCCCCTCTATTCATTGTGTTACATGGTTTTTTAGTTACACCCCATTTCAGCCAGGAATCATATCCAGCCTTAATGTATTACCCCCTCTATTCATTGTGTTCCATGGTTTTTTAGTTACACCCCATTTGAGCCAGGAATCATATCCATCCTTAATGTATTACCCCCTCTATTCATTGTGTTCCATGGTTTTTTAGTTACACCCCATTTGAGCCAGGAATCATATCCATCCTTAATGTATTACCCCCTCTATTCATTGTGTTCCATGGTTTTTTAGTTACACCCCATTTCAGCCAGGAATCATATCCATCCTTAATGTATTACCCCCTCTATTCATTGTGTTCCATGGTTTTTTAGTTACACCCCATTTGAGCCAGGAATCATATCCATCCTTAATGTATTACCCCCTCTATTCATTGTGTTCCATGGTTTTTTAGTTACACCCCATTTGAGCCAGGAATCATATCCATCCTTAATGTATTACCCCCTCTATTCATTGTGTTCCATGGGCTTTTGGTTACACCCCATTTCAGCCAGGAATCATATCCATCCTTAATGTATTACCCCCTCTATTCATTGTGTTCCATGGTTTTTAGTTACACCCCATTTCAGCCAGGAATCATATCCATCCTTAATGTCTTACCCTCTATTCATTGTGTTCCATGGTTTTTTAGTTACACCCCATTTGAGCCAGGAATCATATCCATCCTTAATGTATTACCCCCTCTATTCATTGTGTTCCATGGTTTTTTAGTTACACCCCATTTGAGCCAGGAATCATATCCATCCTTAATGTATTACCCCCTCTATTCATTGTGTTCCATGGTTTTTTAGTTACACCCCATTTCAGCCAGGAATCATATCCAGCCTTAATGTATTACCCCCTCTATTCATTGTGTTCCATGGTTTTTTAGTTACACCCCATTTCAGCCAGGAATCATATCCATCCTTAATGTATTACCCCCCTCTATTCATTGTGTTCCATGGTTTTTTAGTTACACCCCATTTCAGCCAGGAATCATATCCATCCTTAATGTATTACCCCCTCTAGTCATTGTGTTGCATGGTTTTTTAGTTACACCCCATTTCAGCCAGGAATCATATCCATGGGTAATGTATTACCCCCTCTATTCATTGTGTTCCATGGTTTTTTAGTTACACCCCATTTGAGCCAGGAATCATGTCCATCCTTAATGTATTACCCCCTCTATTCATTGTGTTCCATGGTTTTTTAGTTACACCCCATTTAAGCCAGGAATCATATCCATCCTTAATGTATTACCCCCTCTATTCATTGTGTTCCATGGTTTTTTAGTTACACCCCATTTCAGCCAGGAATCATATCCATCCTTAATGTATTACCCCCTCTATTCATTGTGTTCCATTCTATCTTTTTATTGCTGGGTTTGATGTACCTGCTTTGGTTTACCTGCTTGTGCTTCCATTATTTTGCACGAACTATTAAACAAATCAACATGGACATATCCAAAATGCAAAGTAATAAGTCATGCGTACTGAATACTTTAAATGATCTTAGGGATCATATTTCTTTCCCAGCTACACTGCCAAATACCTTATTTAATGCAGACTCTCCATACCATCAATCTTCCTACATCATCTTTGCTTCCTGTCAACATAGGAGTTCCACAAGGCTCCATACTAGGTGCCTTACTCTTCACCATTTTTACAAACTAACTCCATAAAGCCACCTCTCTCACCTCAGTCATCCAATATACAGATGACTCGGCCCTCATATGCACTGCACCCTCTCTAACACAACTACAGGTTACAATGCAACAGTGCTTTTTAGAGGTAGAAGCTTGGCTAACTAACGCTAACCTTATACTGAAATGAAATAAGACCAAGCTGATGCTCTTTCTCCCCTACAAGACAACCAATACCACACCCACTTTTCAAATTCCCTCCTCCAACAAAACTACCATAGCCCCCACCTCACAAACCAAACTACAAGATGTTATAATTAACAGCAAGTTAAAATTTGACCTACACCTATCTCAAACTATGTAAAAACACATATCAAGCTCGGCTCTCTCTGCTAAATCAAATCTTTCCTATCAAGCCAATCTAGACTAAACATTGCTAGGACTCACCTGCTATCCACTCTTCTCTATGCTGCTCTAATTTTTACCAACCTTAACAAAAGTGACCTTGCTAAACATGAGTCATGTTACAACAAAATAGCTAAGTTTGTCACAAGCTCCCCACATAGATTTCATCACTGCTTTGCCCTCTGTCAAATAAACTGGCTAGAACTCCCACAACAAATAATCTATACCCAACTCATTTTCACCCACCAGCTAATATACCAACCAAATAAAACCCCAGCTCTACAACAAATACTTCAACCCTATACCAACACATACCAACTCCAATCCTCTGACAAAACATTCCTCCAAGTGTCCAAAAGCAACAACAAAGCCGGGGACACCCTTTATTTCCACCACATTTCCAAACTTTGGAACTGGATTCCCCAACACATTCTTAATGCTACCAACCTACAACAATTAAAAAAAAATTGCTCAAAGATCACCTCACTAGCAAATGGCATTGCTCCTGTTCCAGCCCAGGCTAACAGCACGTAATACCACAACATCCTTCCTCCCCACTAATAATAGGCATCACCCAGACTCCTCTCCCGCTTTTTTACCATCACCCACATACCCCCCCTTCTTAACCTAGAGCAACAGAGCTAACAGCACCTACCAGCTTTATTTAGACTAACAAAACAACAACTACTATGTTCATTATCCATTGCTCTATGTTTTTGTCACACCTATCCTGACATTAAGGTCTACACCTGCCATGTAAAAAAAAAACTTATATAAATTTATGTAAAAATAACTGTCTTTTACCTTTGTTAAGTGCTTATTCTATATTACTATATACAATTCTTTTATCTGTCTTATATACATCTGTTAATCTTTTGTAAAATATACACTGTAACTTTTTGGAGCTTTTCTCCCCAGGCTTCCGTTGAAAATGGGCTTCCAACCAATCAGACTATCCCAGCCAACAAATGTAAAATAAAATGAAATAAAAAAAATAAATTAAAAGCTCAACTATCCACCCTTTCTATTTAAAACCATCACAAGCAAATCAGTTGAAAACTTACTAGGCATTTATATTACAGATGCAATCCAGATTTACATTACTTTCATCCTGAGAGATGGTCAGTTTATTCTGGTATGACTGCTTACTGCCATTTTCCTCCTCACCATAACAACTAAATTGTCCAGCCAAGCTTTAGGCATCCTCTTATACAGACCCTTAGCTGTAAATATTTGCTCACTTGCAAAACTCCTTGAAAACTTAGCAATCAAATCCTGGAACCTTTTTAGATATTATGACATGCTTACCCACAGAGAGCATGGCGTCAGACCCATATACAGTGCCATCACTGCCTTAAACATATTCATTGATTAATCTATCATAAAAAATTAAAAAATGAACAGACAGAACCATTTGTTTAGAGTCTAAACATGCATTTGAAAATATTGATCATAGATTGTGAACAAGCTAAAAGGTATTGTTTTTCCTCCTGAAGCTACCTGTCCCACAGAATATTTATAGTTCACACAAATAAGAACTCAGACCTTAGCAGTTGCTCAAAATGTGCATAGGGGTCTGTACTTAGCACACTTTGTTTTAACTTTTTGTTAATGACTTGCCATCATGACTACCCAAAATAGATTGTATATTGTACTCTAATGACTTAATATTACTGAAGGCCCACAACAGTCCTAATCAATTTAATTCATATCTACAAAATGTTTTATTTGATGTTTAGAATTTGGCATATAAAATGCACTATTAATACTAACAAATCAACAGTTATGATATTTGGGACACTTACAAACTACCTGGTACCACAGCACTGCTGATTAATGATCCAGATAACACTCCCATGACACATGCCATCACTCAAAAGTACTGGCTTTTTCATTGGATCACATACTGACCTTCATCTAACACACAGAACATCAAATTGCTAAAGCCTTTAATCAGCTGAAGGTATCATATAGAATATTTCATATTTTATCCTTAAAGATTTGGTAATTGCAGTCAGATCTAAACACATTACAGCTATGTTACAAACTGCAGAGAATAAGATATTAACATTTATACATCTGGACCATAACTGCCAACATCACTGTATTACCTTGCAAAAAGACAAGTAGATGCCAATGGAGGCAAGGACTAATTTCATACTCAGTGACCTCATCTTCAGTCTAATGCATGATGGGCACTGCTCTCTACTTAGAAGTAAGTTCTATTAAAAATTCCACTTAAAATTTGAGAATCCTGGAGATCTTTCAGTTGCAAAGACCCCCACCTGTCTTAACTTCCACAAAGAAAGTATTTAGCAAAGTTGCTCCTAGTATCTGGAGTGTTTTACCACAAAATGTGGAAAATGGTGACAGTTTTCCAGCTTTTCACAAACTGCTAATATCTTACCTTGCAGATAGCTACAAGTGCAGCTGTTGTAGGGATCCTAGTTAAGCCACAACTGCAAATAGTCCACTCTACATGTATATTTACTTCCAGGACTAGCAGTGGCTTTGTCATTTGTTTGTGACTCAACAGCTGATACAATTTTGAAAATCTATTACTACTTGATCTGTTAGGGGCTATATTAGGGGTAATTGTCATTATCAGCTTCTTCATTGCCATCACCATAATGATTAGTTTTCTTTTTGGTCCATTTGTTTGTGAATGCATTCTTATTGTTCAAATTTATTAGGCAGCTTGTACTTGTTTACAGAAAATGAAACACTGAGCTAGTAACTATATATCTAGTTTAGTACATTGTATTTATATAATTTGTTCTTCTTCATGTATATATTGCTGTGTTTCTGTTGCTGCCAGTTGGCCTAAGTCATCATGGAAAACAGTCCAGTGTTTAGGACCAGTTCATTTGCTTGGTTAACAAAGTAAATAAATAGATAAATAAAATACAAGCTGTACTGTAAATCAGGAATTCTGTCAATAGATCAGCACCACTTTCCACAAACCCAAGTACTCTGAAAATATTTAACAAAAAGCACTCTCAGTGACCTCAGAGTAATTTTTTTTTTTTGCAGGGTGGCAAGCCCTCCTGCACACCCCATGTGGGGAGACACCCCAACATGCCCTAAATTTAAATATACCTATTCCAAGATTAAACAGCAGTGGAAAAAATGAATTCTCCAGTATAACTAAAAATGTCTCCAGCAAAACATTTTCACTGAAATTGCATTTTAGTAAACTGCTATTGGCAAATTGACACACATACAATATAGGAAAAGATTGACTGTAACATTCTAACCAGACACATTTGGTTTGCAGCGTCAGACGTACCAAAAATTAAAAGAACAATTTCCCCCCAACAACCAAGAGCTGGATGTGTGAGGCTATATGCTGCATATTGTTTGCTGCTTAGAAGGTGCACCTCAGAAAGTCTCATTACAAGTTCTACAAGAGGAAACTAAACATATGTAAATAAGGGCAGTTAAAATCTTGAAGGTATTTATTTCATGCTTTGGAGGAACTTTTAAATGAGCATATCTAAATTGGGGGGGGGGTAGTAGCAGGGCTGAGACCCTCAAACATTATAATGTACAGCTGTAGTTGACTTACTGTGAAAATGAGTAGAAAAATTACACCTTTCTGCCAGTGCACATCCATTTACACATGCATATAAAATGGTATGTATGGTTTGTTGCATGAAATCTTCACCATCTAATCCCTGTTCTTAAGCAGCTGGACGATAAACTGTCTTGCAATAAGAAAGAGAGAGAGAGAGTAGAACTGTCTGTGATTGCCAGAATATTTCTCAATAATACTGAAGGCAAAATCACATAAAGTACTACATGATGGTTTGCATAAATGATAAATTAGCAGATCTCTTTTGTCACGTAGTTTGTCCTTGTTTTCCTGTCCTTCAGATGAATTACATAGTCTTTAAAGATGACGGATACAAAGAAAGCATTCTCAGACCTTCATAAATTAAAGGCATCTAGATGATTGCCATGATAATGGCAGACATCTATGACTGAAGTCAGCAAAGTATTCAGGGTACCTTCAGGTCAGAGATTGTCATCAGAGAATGCAAGAAACATAAGACAGAAAGGAGGTAAACAGCTTCAGAAAAAGGAGGAAGTAGTTCCAACCTGCCCACTGTTCCAATTACCCTGTATAATCTTAACATAATCAAGGAATGTAAGCCTTGCTAATTATATTAGATGCTCATTATTGATTGACTGCGTGCCTGGACTTTATCCAAGACAAGTCGGGCAGATACAGGCTGATCTGAGGATGATAACTAATTATGCAGACTAGTACAATTTCTTCTGACACATCTTATGTTTCAGATGTGTTTGATCAGTAAGCATGATAAAAAACTAAGGATACAACAAAAGCAAGCATATCCAGAAAATAAACTAGTCTAATGCTGCCATCTAGTGGAAAACAATATGCAATTCATTTCTGGCAATGTGTGGGTGCTGAAATGCACAGGACATCTCAACATCTGCAGTATCTGGCACATGACGTGCAGACTGTTATGTCATTAAGTGTCTGACTTAAAGTTTATCTATTAATTTCTCAATTATTTCATTAGAAGCTCTTTCATCCTGGGCTATCACGCTTAAATATGCCATTTTTTTTGTTGTTGTTAAATGTAACTACTTCAGAGTAATGTGTAGATTGGTGACCAACTCATGGCCCTGTTAACAGAAACATAACATGTTTCCAGAGCAAATGAGGAATATTGCCTTGTTTGAAAATTAAATATCAGTGCTGTTTCATTCCTATGGCTGTGCACCACTGCCATTTGTAGTTTAAAGTCAGAAGAGTCTGATACACTTATAAACCCAAATAGAAAAGAAGTTGGTATAGTAAAAGGCTGTCAACATGGTATAGCAAGAGAAAAAAACTAAAACCCTAAGGTCTTCACAGAAATTAGGAAATATTATTATGAAAATATACTGAACAAGGTGTCCCAATTTTCAGTAAATTGTGGGTGGCGTTGACAGCACATTAGATACTTGTGGGCTAATAAGTATTTTATAACCATTTGTGTGAACCCTTTCCATGTCATTACAGATCTTCTTTCCAATTTAGGGTGATATAGAGTTTAATTAGAGGAAATACAACTGCTGAACTGTACTAAGAAAAACTGTTACTTTCTTGGATATGATGTCAGAGAAGAGTGTGTATGTGCATGATTTTTCCTGCATTGATAGAACTGCTGGAAACTAGGTAAACAAATGTGAATAAAAAGCAGCTGATCACAGTGAAAACCTATACCTTATCCAGATTCTTGTCCTTATTAGCTCTGTACTTGAATAAGTTGTACATTTGACTATGGGACAATATGTTAAATTTTACATGTGCTGCGTTCATATTTGTAAATCAGTGTGCTGCATTCATATGTATCTACTAATTTGTCTGTTGTGTCAAGTTTGTTGAAACAATGAAGGAGTTTGAAGTAAAATGAAGTGAATGACTTTGTTTTTAATGAAGATGACAAATAAATGGAAGTCACTTCTTACTATGTATTCATTTAAAGGAACTGCAGCAGCTTGTTTCCAAGAAGGCTTGGATTTTCTTTACTGTTACTTCACCAACTTCAACCTCTCTGGCACTAGATGCAGAGTATTAAGGCTGTAATTCCTGGGGTACAGGGTTTGATTCCCTTAGCCCTAGTTTATCTACTGTATGACCTTGAGCAAGTTATTTAACCCAATATTGCTCTCAGTCCACCCCTGAGAAGGGACTGTGAGCCAAGTGAGCCTAACTGGTTCAGAAGTGGATATTGTATTTTATTAGTCAACTTTATGAGCATTTGGTCAAATATCACACTAAATTAAAGACTACTCGGCGGAAGGCCCATCTGTAATATGTACAGCACACAAAGACTTTAAGTTTAGAGTCAGCATCTGGGATACTGTTATATTTAAGGTTAAGAGTCACTCTTAGGGCAAAGTTTAAGCTTAGGTTTAGGGCTAAGTTCAGAAGTGTAGCAGGCACTGTGATCTGCACAGGAAGTATGCTATAGTGTCTAAACTTCTTCTTATGCCGTTTGCATTTTCACTTAAGGTATATTTCAATACATTGATCTTCAGCGTTGGCATTATGTGTGTGCATGCATATGTGCGTGTGCATGCGTGCGTGTGCGTGTGTATGTGTGTGTGTGTGTGTGTGTGTGTTTGTGTGTGTGCATGCATGTGTGTGTGTATGGATGTATGTGTGTGTGTGTGTGTGTGTGTGTGTGTGTGTGTGTGTGTGTGTGTGTGTGTGTATGCGTGTGTGCATGTGCATGCGTGTGTGTGTGTGTGTGTGCGTGTGTGTGCGTGTGTGTGTGTGTGTGTGTGTCTAGATTCAGTGAAACTGCACTTTGTAATAGATCTGTTGATCAACTGCCCTAGATACTTACAGATCAATGGAGAGGGGCAATGGATAATTAGGGTTCATGCCATCTTACTAAAAAGCAGTATACAAATGTTCATAATACTGAATATACAATACTGAAATGTCAAAATGCTGAAATGTTAAAATGTTGAAATGAAATTACCTCCTCCTCCACATGTGCAGAGAATTACCCCCCCCCCCCCATAGGACTCATATTAGTGTTTATTTCTGGGTTGCATAACAGGGGAGTGATATTCTTTGTTGATTAGCTATGTACTGGTGCAGTGTACATGTGTAATACATGCATACTATTAGTAGGCATTTTGAGTATGTACAGTTTCAACATTTTGATATTTCAGGATGTTCATTCAGTATTTTGACATTCTGTATACCATACTCAGTAAGTTATCTTGTACCCAGATAACTAACATAATTATTCTTCATAAGCTCACAGATGTGACCTGACAATTTTAACTTTTCTTTTTTCTAATTTTTGCAATACATCAGAGTCACAAATGACTGTGGAGCTGAAATAAGGATGTAAAAAGCAGCGTAAAGATGTCTGAAGCTGCAGGTCTTTATTGCTGACATCACTTCACATCCTTTCTTCCTTCTGTTAAAATGCATTCAAGACAAGTGCAGTTGATACACGGCTAAAACAGACTGTTGATCTGTTCATCTCTGACCAGCCCCATACTGCAGGGAACTGTGGTAGCAAGTGAAGGAGAAACATTGCCCAGAACACGTCCCTGCATCTAGCCAGGGTACACATTATGCAAAGAATATCACTAAAGGTCAGTCAATAAATGAGTTAAGTGACTGGAGGGGTATAATTTAAGTGGAGAATTGCCAGAAAGGATCTTTGCAATGACTTTTTACAATAAGAAATAGAAAAGTCATTACATGCAGGCTGATTTAATACTACTGTGTTTTTGCTGAATACACGTACAAAATACAATTCTATTTGCTCATCTATTACAAGTCAATATAAGGACAAGTTACAGCATTATCTATTTAATATTTAAAGATTACTCTACATTTCTAAGCCACATTGGAAATGGGAGTGCAATGATGTCATTCATTTTGATTTGTATACTACAAACCAGGTGAAACAGTCCATCAAAAAACTGCACTCTGCCCATAAGTCACGTGGAGTATAGTGTGAATGTTGAAAGTGGAATTATATGAATCACCTTAAATTTACACACCAGAAAGGAAACCAGTGTTAAAGGCCATTTATGAACTCATAATGCTAACTGCCAGCTCGGACAAATATATAATTCTCTTTTAGTCAAATTGACTAGGATATTCGTCTCAGCAGCATAAGGATCTTCACACATTTCAGAGTTACTGTCCCTAAAACAGCAAAGTAGTTTGATGTCTACTTCAAACACAAGGGAAAATGGCAGAAGGAAGTGAAAGCTGAACAGCAGATCCACAGCAGGTCTGTGAAACTGGGACATGCTTGTGACAAGAATTATTTAGGTTGCACTCAGAGATGTTCACCTGGGGCTAGGTACTAGACAGAGAGGACATGAATTTGAAAGTTTGTAGGGAATTACAAGAATTTCAGATTCATTACCTGTCAGAAGGCTGAAATGTTTTATGTTTTTTTGTCTGCATCTTTAAATTATTTCTTTTAAGGGCAGTAAGCATGTGGCAGCTGGTAGCAGGGCACTCTAGTAGCTGACAGCACTGTGGAAACCCTTACAACAATAATTAAATCAGCTTCACAAATGTTAAGAACTTCGCACTTCTGAGCAAATGTGAAAATCCTACATGATTTAACTACAGATTCTGCATTTTATTTTTGTATGTCTGTTAATCTTTTATGAAAGTTGCTTGAAAATGCTTTTTTTTCATTACAAGGTTCAGTGTCAGTTCCAGTTAAGTACATGGACAGTACAACATTTAATATATCAGAATGACTAAAAGAATGTGTCTTTGACTAGCTGCTGTATGTGACCAGATTGATAAACATGCATTTCAAACATTTCAGCATACAGAATATTAGACATTGTGTTACACATTTTTTTAAACAGATACATTGACTGACAGTGCCAATTCTTTAAAGCTATATAAATACCTTTATATTGTATCCTTCTCTTTTAACACAAAGATTTCTAATTAATCAGCGGCAGAAAATTTTAGATATGTATAAAAATTAGGTGCATATTTGATGCATAAAAATCTATTATATATATTATATATTTCTATATCTTGTCAGTATTTCAGTTTCTCAATGCATTAATGCAAGGGCATTTCAAGATTGCTTTCTTTGGACTCATTCAGTGTTTCATGTACAGAGATGAAATACTTTATTAGTGCTACATCTAGTAAGTTATTTCAAAGCAATTTAACAATTTGCAGTTTTATGAGTATCTTGCTGTTTTTTTTTTCAATACTCTATTATGTTTCAAATATATGGGAAATTCTGCAGTCTGTATTCCTACTGCTCATCTACAAGGAACAAAAACAAAGATAACTCCTTCCAACAGTGTATCAGGATATTCTGGTTGTAGATAAGTAGTGTCGATAAGTTGTTGTCGCTTATCAACATGTTTATGTCGACTATTGCTTGAATATCATTGTAGATATTTCTCAATACAACTCTTTGCTGAAGGCTGCTTAAGTACATTTCTTATTCCAACAAAGCTAGTGTACATCTACATAGCCATCATGAGATCTTCCAACGTTTAAACTGTCCTGTCACTTGACTGTGGATAGTTTGGACTACAGGTCTCATGCTAAAATGTCCACTGCTCTGAAAATGTCTTGAATTTTTTACCTGTATATTGTGAACCATTATTTGAGACCACTACATAAGTTCATGTATGTTTTTAGATTATTGTTGTGATACATTGCAGTTCCTGAGACATTTTTGATTTCTCTGCACTTTCATTAGAATCGTGGGTTTTACTAATGAAATGCACCATCACTTTCAGTGATGTCCTGCAGGTGGCTATTTTCAAAGTAAAAATTAATTGGTTGGGTGGTGGCTAAATCAGTGCATTGCAATGAGATCTTTTTCTCTTTCTTAAAACCAAATGTAACAGTAACAAAAACATAGCACATCTAGAGTTTCTATTTCACATTTCCTAAAACTGATTATTGTATTGCTGCCAATATTTATTTCCTTAACTGATTATAGTTGTTTTACTGTATCAGCTTTAAAAATCAGACCTTGTATAGACTTTACTTATTTTTTAACAACAAAAGCAATATCTGTATGTTGTTTCTTTGCATCAGATGTTTAGTCTAGCTAGCCTCTCATTACATTATCTCAGTACAGTCTCATCTACATGACCATGTCATGTTCAGCAATGCAAAGTGGCAGTAGCAGTAACGTGTGTTATTCAAGCTGAGTTTGCTTCCTGTCATGCATTAAAGGTACACACATATAACATGCTTACATTTGCATGATCAGCCAGCAGCAACTAACGCTGTATATTCTTTCCTTTCTTACAGATGTTTTCTACATATGCTAACGATTGTCACTTGGCTCTTCTGTCTTTCAATAGTTATATGAAAATGGCACAATTACTGGAAAATGGCACAATGCCCAAGGAATATATATCACCAGATATTACTGCACAGGGGCATCAGCAGCCTCTACAAATTTAATGATATAAAAAAGACTGGTAAAACATTTTTTTCTGGTGCTGTATATTAAAACCTAGTGGGTCTCACTAACCAGTCTTTAATGAAATGGTGAGAATTTTTTTTTGTCTTTCCACCACCCTTTGCTGATCATCAGTACTCCCCTGCAATGACTCAACTAGCAGATTCATTCTTCTACATCAAGAGTAAGGATCAGGTTTCTCAGAGAGAGAGATCATCATAAGAAAAATAGATGACATTGAGTCCTAGCTCCCTTTACACATTCCGGGGTTGATTCCTGGGTGGATAGAGTCTGAGAGGCACTCACTCCACATTTGGGGTGACATGAATATCTTGGATTCCCATCTTTCATGGTGTGCAGTTAGACAATGTGAGACTAAGGCCTACCTCCATGGTTAAACATTGCATCCTCTGTAGTCCTGTCCTCACTTGTGCCTGACACATTCTGCCAGCACTCTGTGGTACGTGTACCAACTCTAAATGAGACTGTCACATACCATTGCAATGTAACAGTGATCTGATTAATTACCACTACCGGTACCAAGCATGATTCCTGAGAAGAGTTGCCTAAATGACCTGAATACAAATGGGCCTTCCCAGTAAAGTCCATGCTACTAAGAGTGTATGGCTCTATCTGACCCATGTTTCCTACCATGTGCCTTTGATAATGGGTGTGACTCCATAATTCTTATAGAAATCCTGCACTGTTATTGTCAGAGGAAAGACATAGTCTGGGAAGGCCACAATAGGTTGTCCACAACCTTTGTGAATATAAACATAGCACATTACTGCTCTGTATAACACTGTTTTTATGTCAGAGCTCCATGTTATGTTTTCCTGTGTTTTCCTGCAGAGTCAATATTGTATAACACTTCCCAAAATCTGTATCCTAAATTCTATCCAAAGTACTGTTTTCAAAAAGCATTTCTCTCTGTCACTGTTACAAATATTTAGTCTCATATATTCTTGCTTGCCACACCATACCAACCATATCATGCTGTGTACCTCCTTCCTCATCAGTTACCTTCGTTGTATGCACACATGCATTATAACCTGGTTCACTACTTCTGAAAGTCATTCTTTGTCCTCTTCACACTCCTCTTTATTACATTGGCTCTCTCCACCTCTGGTGCTTGCTCAATACCATTGTGAAGTCCATACGCTTACTGCTCTGTTCTGTTATCATAATGTTGAGTATATCCTCTACATCCCCCATATACCTACTCCCTTTTCCAGCAGACGGAAGCAGATAGGAAAGCTTGTAACTGTTCTTCATGAAGATGTTTTAAACTTTCAGTTTCAAAGGCATGGCCAAACAATTCGCTTATGATATACGGATAAATTAAAAACAGGGCAAAACATGGCAAGTCTACAGCTAGAGGGGTTTGGCTTTATTGACCTGAATGCACCAATAAAGGCTTTAAAAAGTAAAAGTAAAAAGGGCATGAGCATTAAGAACCCATGTAAGTGAAATTCTTTTATGCCCTTATGGAGTCATTTGCATACATCCCATGGGTGTCCATTACAGGAGGTTTAAGTTATTACACAGTGAAGACTTTAGCTCTATTAGCTCTAATATTGCTAATATCTCTCTCTCTCTCACTCTATATATATATATATATATATATATATATATATATATATATATATATATATATATATATATATATATATATATATATATACATATATATATATATATATATATATATATATGTATATATATTCATATATATATATATATATATATATATATATATATATATGAATAGTGACAAAGGAAGATATCTGGAATTTTGTAAATAATTATATGTCATTTGTGAATATCGACATGATTTATATAAGATGCTTGTGTTACAAATGTATTACAACTTTATGTCATGTTTATATCAAGCTGGTCTGTACAGACATGTGTGTTAAAAAGGCATTTTGTAAAGTGCTTGTGCTGTCTCTAATGTAACCACAGTGGTCTCTACTGGAATAGAGCAGAAATTCGCATGCACTATTGTAACTGTTTAAGTTATATATTTTAACAGCAGAAACTGGAATACAGGAGGTTAATTTCAGAAAAAATAGCTGTAATTAAATTACTTTATGGCTGGGGATTTAATAAAATCTGTGTAAGAATAGTGGAAGGCCTACACAGAAGATACCGTGGCCGCATATGCGGATTGCCCTTGGCAGCGTGCCTTGCATATTAATGAAAGCACGTTACTGAGGAAGAGCCATGTAATACAGTTAGTGAATCAGTGTAGGGAGTGTGTTAGTGTGTCTGGAGATGAGTAACACACCCCCTGCACTGTCAAAGTGCCAAATAGCAATGTATATATATGTAATAAAAAAGTTAATTTGTTTTAAATTTTTTGTGTGTGTGTTTGCATGGCACAGCGCAGCTCTTAGCAATGGACATGTAAAAATAGAAACCAGATACACTTAATTATTTAGGAAAGGTCAAGTTTAAGCATAGCTGAGCGGGTTTGCGTGGTGCACCGCAGTGCTTAGTGGTGCTTAAACATAGTGGAGAGATATATGTAAAAGTATAACAGCATTTTACATGGTCCTGTAGCTGAATGGTTAGAATGACAACCTTATGTGCAGTAAATGCAGGATTTGAATACACAGACAGGTTATTTTGTAACTACACAGTATGAGACATCTTTTAAATCCCAGTTAAATTTTCTTTGATTACACAGACAGGTTGTTAAATTTAGTTTGTAAATACACATTTATGAGAAGTACTGTTAAGCCTTGATTGAATTTTGTATGAATACATAGACAGGGTATGAAGCATTTATGTTGCAAATACACAGTTATGAGAAGTATGTGTAAACACTTGATGGAATAATGTATGTATGCACATACATGTTATTAAACATTTTATTTTGCAATTACACAGTTATGAAATGTATTATTAAATCCTACTTTGCTGTGCTTAGCTAAGCTCTGCTAAGCCCAGCTATGCTAGCCAAACACTGCTTAAACAAGGAACATTTAGCAGTGCTTAGTTGGTTTGTGAATTGCTTAGTGGTGCTATGCCCATTTAAGCATTGCTCAGCTCAGCTAAGCTGGTTTGCACACTGCTAAGAATTGCTAAGCATTGCCAGTTTAAGCACTGCTCAGCTGAGCTCAGTGGGTTTGCACAGTGCTAAGCGAAGCATTGCATTTTTAAAAATGGCCCAATGGCAGCAAAGAGTGGGAAAACAGGCTTATTTAAGTGCAACAGGTGGAAATACAGCAGAACCAGTTGGAGTTTGAAAGTAGGAGGGGCTATGGAAGGTGTTGGAGAAGGTGTGCATTTCCGGGTACAGTGGTGGGGCATTCTGCAATCCAGGGTCATGGTCGGACTCCTTGTAAAATACCATGATGTCCATCTGCTGCAGGGCCAGTACCAGGGGTCAGAGTACAAACTGGAAGTCTGGGACTGTCTGGCATGCGATCTCACCAGTGCAACTGTGTATCCTCCATACAGGTGAGCAGGTGCATCATCATTATGATGACCTGAAGTGTCATAAGGGGAATCTCTTGGCCACCTGGGACAAAGATGCAAGAGATGGGAATGTCCCACTAATTTGTAAGTATTGTTATCATTGTTTTGCCAAATTCTACTCTGAATGTGTGATAGACAGGTATGCATAATGGTGTGGTTCTCTCCTCACAGCTGCAAAGGAGAGAGCTCACAACCTGGAGGCCTATGCAGGGGGACCTGGCCAGGTTGCACTGTGAGTGTGGTGAGTACAGATGTATCTTGCAATCTATAGTCATATAAACAAGAAAGAGTAAATTAGTAACTGACAGTAAGTATATTCAGTTTTGATTGTACTGCAATGAATGTGATCATAGACCTGGACTGATATAAGTGAGTGATGTCAGGTACAGTTCAATAAAGATGAAAGCATGAAACCTGATAATGTTAAGGAAATAAAGTTTCTACTGCATTGATAATTTATTTTATTTATTTATTTAACATTTGTTTACCAGGTAAGTCTGACTTGGAACAAAGCCAATTTTCAGCAGAGGCCCAGGGAGAAACACTCCAGACACAAGTCTTTGTAATGCGGGAGGAAACTGGAGCACCTGGAGGAAACCTACATGAACACAAACACAGGAAGGACATACAGACTCCGCACATGAGGCACCCCAGCAAAAACTGAATCGGAGAACCTCTTGCTGTGAGGTAACAATGCTACCACTGCACCACTGCACCGTGCATAATAATGTTAAGGAAATAAAGTTTCTACTGCATTAATAATGCTAAGGAAATAAAGTTCTACTGCATTAATTATTTTAAGGAAATAAAGTTTCTACTGCATTAATTGTGGAATTACAGCTATATTGCAACACCTGTGTTATATGAACTGTTAATTAATAAAGACTGTAGACATATACCAATCACTGCATGACTTACCTCTAATAAAGCTGTGTTATGCAATATGTGTATTTTGGACTGTTGGTCATGAAATTGAATAGTACATCTGTTGTGAAGTAAAAACTTGAATAATACCACTAAGTGACTAAAGGTTAGCTAATAAAGAGTGTTTTGCTAAACTGTAGATGTGGAGCTGTACTACAAGATATAATGCATTCTGATATTTGTTCTGCGCTAAGATCTGAACCAATAATAGGAACGCTCAAGGTATATTGTATATTTCAGGATTGTCTTGTGGTAACCATTGCATTTCAGTGATATGCATTCCTGCTCTTAGTTACGTTGCTGCAGGCAAGTATGAAACTGTAATAGCTGTAGACTGCAAATATACCATCTGCAACTGTATATGGGTCAGGTAGCCAACCCAGCACTCTGATATGGTCTGTACACATCACATATAATTCCATTCAGTAGGGGTTAATTGTCTACACCTGCATTCCATGTAATGCACATTTCACCTACTATCTCTGTCATGCATTAATCTCATGCATGTGTGTTCAAGTGTCACTGCAGTCTTGTATAACACTCTACCTCTATTACCAAGTCATATTTTGTTACCAAGTGAGCTCTAGGCATATATCAGTCAATCAATATTTAGCAGTGGCTCGGTAGCTCAGTTTGATAAATGATAGGTGTGATGTACAAGTACTACTAAATATTTATACAAACAGTTATGTATTAACAGATGTTCTCCCCACAGGAATTACAGGTAAATAAATGGCTGTAGTAGCTGTTTGAATGGGTTAATAATATGTGTGTTCAGATGTACCAGAGTATTAACAGTATTGCTCAGCAAGGTGATAAGACATCAGTAAATAAAGTCAACAAGTATAATATTAATAAAAGTTAATAAAATAAATAAAACTGTTTAATCTTAGTACAGCTGTATGCCTGATATGTCTGTGAATGGCTGCTGATAGTCTAACCGCATGCTGCTAAGGATGGCATGATAGGTAAACTCTCTGTATTGTGCACGATTCATTTCTCTCAAGTGTCACACTGTCATGGACTGTGATCACTGCTGCCAAATCCTTTGGACACAGATTTATCATCCGCTTGATTTATGTCAATAGCACAGTCACATTACATCAGTCCACAGTACACCTTGGTAGTCATATATGTCCTCCTGACATGTAATAGTCCCCTTTTGTCGTGTACTGTAGGTGTTACAGCTTGGCCCATACTGTCCCATGCGGATAGCTTGAGAGGTATGTAGGTGCTACAGAAGCTATAAGGCACTTGTATACATAGAGTAAGGGCAGACATTTAGAATATATAGGAGTACTGTTGCAAACAATATAGCCTATGCTGGTAGTAATGGAATGTATTTCTCTTTCTCCCCCCACTCCTTATCAGCATCATAATTTATTATTGTTATACATTGGGTATAGTTTACTTTTAACATATGTTGTTCTCAAAATGTTACGTTAGGCCTTGTGTTTAATTATTGTTATGTATTACAATGGTTGCATACTAATATACCTTGTTGAATTACTTATGTTGTAACAACATGCCATAACTGTTACTGGCATGCTGTTACAATACTGTTATCCCACTTATTGTTGTGTTCCATATGCTATGCAAGGTTATGTTTCTAGGTTATTTGCAACATTCTGCCATGCTGTTATAACTAACTAATTATGCAATGACTGGCCATTAGTATTCAAAAACATGCACGCTGATTGACCATCCTGGCCAGCGTGCCCATTGTAAATCCCACAATATACCAACAGAAAAAGGTCCGATCACCCAGACTTCTTTCCATTCGTATATTCCAAAACTTTTTTTTTTTCAACAAAAATTAAAAAAAAAGAAACTATAGTCCATACTCCAGACATACCCGAGAGGCAGCATGGAGGAAATACAAAGAAAATCAGGTATGTTATTTAAAACTAAAGACATGTACCTGATTTTCTTTGCATTTCCTCCTTTCTGTCTCTCTCTCTCCCTCCTACCCCTAAAGTAACCCAAATTTTCTTTGTAATAATTTAAATTAAAAAAAAAAAAAAAACAATGGAGCAACGGAGACTTTCTTTTCTTTGTTGCTTCCTTTTCAAAGCATTGATGTACTGGGTATGCATGGGAACACTTGTCCCATCCACATGCGCAGTACATCAAAACAACACAGCAGTATACCACCAGCTGTGGAAGAACAGTAATGCGCAGTTATACAAAGACATTATTTAATAAAAGTAAGTATTTTTTATTAAATAATGTCATTGTATAATAGCAATAACCAACTCTGTGGTTGTGGTATATTGAAATTTACACATGGTTGGCTTTATTTAATCACTTGGTCTTTGCCCTCGTGATTAATCCACACCAGCCATGGGTAAATCTTCAATATACCACACCACATTGTTGGTTATTGCTTAAATATTCTGTTCATTACTAACTTATACACTTTGAAAAACTTCAACATAACTCGACTGGGTAGGCCAGTTCCTGGCAGTCAGCCTACCTTACCTCAGCTGGCCATGGCACTGGGTCCCAGCACATCTGGGACCCAACCTGGTGCTGCTCCCTCTGCTGGTCCTGCACCACCTACAGGTGGAACCATCTCAGAGGATGGGGCCCGCACCCCCGGGAGTAGGTGTGGAGGGGGAGTTGTCACCTAGTAAGAGCTACCAGGGATGGTGTGCAGGATCATGTGCCATCGCTACAAGGATCGCCTGCGCCGGATTGAGGGCAGACTAGCAAACCTGGAAGGGCAAGGTAGCCCCAGTGCCCAGCTCCCAAAAGAGTGGTATTCCACCAAAAATCCGCCAAACAGAAATTGGAAACAATGGAGGTAAAAAAAACTTGATTTTTTAAAAGCTCAAGCAAGTAGTTCTGCTCCTGGTTTGTGTGACAACAGGCTGGGTAAGCAGAGTTACAATGTTATTCAAGACAAGGTTTATTATATCTCAGAAATTCCTAGTTTGCCGAATTTATGTGGTTCAGATGAAAACTTTAGTGACAATTCTTTTGGTATTTTTAATGAAGCCATCGAGGGTACGCAGGTTTTGAGTACTGAGGTACTATCAACTTCAGAACCTCTTGGTTCTTTGACTAACTGTGAACAATGTGCACATGGGTCTATGGGGTTTGACGATTCTCATGGGAACTTACTGAATTTAAGCTCATATATAGTGATTGACGAAATATATAATAACACTTTGCTTAATATTGACAACAAGTTAAGTGAGGAACATGATCTGGTCAACTGCATTACTCATGACTACAATGAATGTTTAAGTGACTGTGTTACAGCTGAGATGGGTGCATTTTTTCTCAATGCACAGGATTTGAACACTGAGACTCATGATGACACAGAGATTCAAACTAGTGTGTATGATACAAGTGTGCAATATCTTGAGGTTATGAATAATCACAGTGTATTTGAGCACACTGATCACAATGTATGTTGTCGGGCAGATGGAACTAGACCTGTGGTGCTTAATACTGTTTTTGACAACTGTTATTGTAATGAATTTGAGATAGGGGGACTCACTTTAGATGTAAACACACTTGAGGACACACAGTGCAACATTTTGAGCAAACCAGTAATTATGGTGAATAGAGAACACAACTTTAAATTATATAACTATTCTAACTGTGCATTCAATTCTGATCATGTAAACCTTTTTCAAATGGTTTTACTTTTGTTCCATGTAGGAAAGGTAATTTGGTTGACACCCTTATAGATTTAAAATTATTTGTATGCAAAATGAATTTAAGAGTGCATTTTAATGATGCTGACGTATCTAATGAGCAGAACAAAATGTCCAAACCGAGTAAATTTAATCCACCAATGAATCCTATGATAGCTATTTTTGAAAAAGCATCTGAATTGGACATTAGGGAACATTTCAAACAGTCCCCCAAACACACTTACACGAATATGACACATGATGAATGTTTACTGTTGAATGAATTGAAGCAATGTGACAACATACGTATAATGAAGCCTGATAAACGGAATGGTGTGGTGATTGTTGATAACAATGATTATGTTAGTATCATGATGACCATGCTTATGGAAGACAATTACTCAGAAAGTAGTGTTAATGAATATCAATATTGCCCACTGGCAATTGAATCTCATGTTGGAGGACATGTTGTTCCAGGGAGATCTTACCGAAGTGGATTTTGATTTCATGAGTAATCCCTACCCAGTGGTCAGTGGTATCTTTGGTATACCCAAAATTCATAAGGGCTTGGACAATGTAAAATTTAGACCCATTGTTGATGGGAAGAGGAGTAAAACTTGCTTTATTAGCCAGTATTTAGACCATCATATGAAACCAGGTTTAACCAATTTTCCTTATATTACCAAGGATTCTTGGAATTTTTTGGATAAGCTAAAAATCTTAAACGTTAACAACAATACTATTTTTCTTACTATTGACATTTGTAACTTATTTACGGTTATTCCACATGATGTTGGATTATCCTGGTTAGAACATCAGTTGATGGTGACAGGTATATTTGATCAATATCAAATTAATGTATATGTCAAACTTATGGAGGCAGTTTTACAAAACAACTTTATTTTTTGAAGGGCATTTTTTCTAGCAACACACTGGAGTGGCGATGGGGGCTGCATGTGCCCCCATTTATGCCAATTACATCATGTCCTATTGGGAGCAAAGATATATATTTGGTAGTGATTACAACAAGTATATAAAATTATACACCCAATATTTGGGCGATATTTTTATTGCCTGGGAGGGTGAAGTGGATGTGCTCGATGCCTTTATAAAATATATTAACAATACGGTATGGTTTCTTAAGTTTACACATGAATATAATGGTGACACCATCACATATTTGGATGTGAGAATTACTAAGGATAGAATACATGGTAGGTTGAAATCTAACATTTATAGGAAACCTACATTTTCAAAATCGTATCTTCAGTTCAATAGTTGGCATCTTAGACATCAAAAAAAAAGAGCCATTGTCAAGGGGCAAATGGTGGGAGCTGCCAGGATAGTCAGTGAACACGGCGATTTTGTGGATGAATTAAATTACATGATTGGATTGTTTTCAAATAGAGGTTATCCCAAGGAATTATGTATGGAGTTGTTTACTGAAATTAAAAACAAAAGAGAAAAAGGTATTTATAAACCTATCCTTAATTTTGAAAACTTAGACAATCATGAGATAGCATCCACTACACATAACAATTCGGGTAATTTTCCATTATCATTTATCACCACTTTCAATGGGGACATTGATTGGATTATATGGATGGTCAACAAAAATTGGGGTATTTTGCAACTGGACAAAAATGTGGGAGTAAGAATTGGGCATGTGCCCACATTTCTATATAAGAAGGATTCATCCCTGAAAGACATTTTTGAAAGATTTTCTTTGTCCAGGGATTCTTTAGTAAGTAGGAGGTTGGGTAATTTTAAATGTGGGAGGTGTTCTATTTGTCAACACATATTACCCACAGGAAGTAATCTTATGGTTAATAATTACCATATATTCATTTTGGGACACTTTGATTGTTATGTTCAAAATGTGGTATACCTGGCAAAGTGCCAGGTGTGCCCAATTTTTTATGTGGGAAAAACATGTAGGTATTTTAGAGAGAGAATTAGGAAACATATGTTAGACATCAGGCATCTTAAGCCTACTAATGCTTTAGCAAGGCACATTGCTGGTAATACTGATCATTGTTTTAAGTCTTGTGTGCTGCAACAAATTAAGGGAGATCAACAAGTTAGGATTTTGGACGTACATTTAGATATATGCGAATTAAAATGGCAAATAAGATTGGATGCACAAAATTATCCTGGCATTAATGATTACATTACTATTATGTCTTTACTTAAGCTTAAACATATTTTGGAAACGGTAAAGGCATAATATATATCAATATAATTTTAACAATTTTAATTTTTCAACACATTATTATTTAGATTACATTTTGTTATTGTGTATTGGTACAATATTGATGTGTTTAGTTTAGTGTACGAGTGTTTAGTGCATGAGTCTTTGTATGCTTATTCTTTAGTTCATTTAATTTATGTAATTGTATTATTGATTAAGTGTTTTATTGATTAATATGAGAGGGGTGTGTACACATAAATATAGTGTGGTTGCCTGTATATATTGTTATTC
Source organism: Protopterus annectens (assembly GCF_019279795.1). Lineage (NCBI taxonomy): Eukaryota > Metazoa > Chordata > Ceratodontiformes > Protopteridae > Protopterus > Protopterus annectens. The sequence goes on from NC_056738.1 coordinate 168,402,712, forward strand.
TGAAGAAGTCCAGTTGATGGGATGAAACCTAGGTCAATTCGTTTGTACGGTTGTACATTGTTTTACACTTCATGGTTTTAATAAATCTCATATTGGTGCTTGAATTTCGTTCTTCTCATCTCATCGCTAGTTTTTCATGGTCGGTTCTTGGTTGATAACTAACTAATTATGCAATGACTGGCCATTAGTATTCAAAAACATGCACGCTGATTGGCCATCCCGGCCAGCGTGCCCATTGTAAATCCCAAAATATACTAACAGAAAAATGTCTGGTCACCCAGACTTCTTTCAATTCGTATATTCCAAAACTTTTTTTTTTCAACAAAAATTAAAAAAAAAACTATAGTCCATACTCCAGACATACCTGAGAGGCAGCATGGAGTGAATACAAAGAAAATCAGGTATGTTATTTAAAACTAAAGACATGTACCTGATTTTCTTTGCATTTCCTCCTTTCTGTCTCTCTCTCTCTCCCTCCTACCCCTAAAGTAACCCAAATTTTCTTTGTAATACTTTAAATAAAAAAAAAAAACAATGGAGCAACGGAGACTTTCTTTTCTTTGTTGCTTCCTTTTCAAAGCATTGATGTACTGGGTATGCATGGGAGCACTAGTCCCATCCACATGCGCAGTACATCAAAACAACACAGCAGTATACCACCAGCTGTGGAAGAATAGTAATGCGCCATTATACAAAGACATTATTTAAGAAAAGTAAGTATTTTTTCTTAAATAATGTCATTGTATAATAGCAATAACCAACTCCGTGTTTGTGGTATATTGAAATTTACACATGGTTGGCTTTATTTAATCACTTGGTCTTTGCCCTTGTGATTAATCCACACCAGCCATGGGTAAATCTTCAATATACCACACCACATTGTTGGTTATTGCTTAAATATTCTGTTCATTACTAACTTATACACTTTGAAAAACTTCAACATAACTCGACTGGGTAGGCCAGTTCCTGGCAGTCAGCCTACCTTACTTCAGCTGGCCATGGCACTGGGTCCCAGCACATCTGGGACCCAACCTGGTGCTGCCCCCTCTGCTGGTCCTGCACCACCTACAGGTGGAACCACCTCAGAGGATGGGGCCCGCACCCCCGGGAGTAGGTGTGGAGGGGGAGTTGTCACCTAGTAACAGCTACCAGGGATGGTGTGCAGGATCATGTGCCATGGCTACAAGGATTGCCTATGCCAGATTGAGGGCAGACTGGCCAACCTGGAAGGGCAAGGTAGCCCCGGTGCCCAGCCCCCAGCACAGTCACCTTCAGGGCAGTGAAGGAGCAGTGTTGACTGCCCATTGGTGGGGAGCTCAGTCTCACTGCTGCCATCTGCGGGCACATGGCTCTCTGATTCCACAACACCCTCCCTGGCCAAGGTGTTTACCTTCCTCATGTGTCACACACTGACCCTGTATGCTGTCTTGTCTGTTCGCAAATGCAACCTCTTCTACCCAACTTACCTCCACACGCTTACCTATATCTCTTCCCCAGCATTCCACCTCACCTTAAAAAAGGGCACCTGTCCCACAAAACAAATCGCCCCATACGTAGCTCTCCATTTTGCCCCCATGTACACTGCACACTATCAATCATTACATCAATTAATCAACGCAGTTATGTTACCCTCACCCCTCTCTCTGGGATGTAAGGCCTCAATTTCCAAATTCTTACAACCGGCACAGTTGTTGCTGTACAAGAAATGGAGAGCTATGGTCTTTTCCTACATCCTTCCTGCACATCCCTACCTGCTTTTCATTTTGTTTTTCCCCCTGCTTAATCCCATTTCACTGCCTTCCTACCACCCTTTTTTCTTTTCTTTTTTTGGAATTAGTGTGGGCTTAAGTAGAGCTAAGCGGCACAGCATTACATGCAAACCAGGTTAAAACTGCCTTAATCACCTTCCATGTTTCTGACACTGTTAGGTACATCTGCAAAATAATCATCCCTGCCAAGTCTTGAACCCAGGTCCCTGTCAAGTACAGCATAGTGCACTAGGCCACTCGGTTCTGAAGTAGAACAGGTGTCTCCATAAACATATCATGATTGCCAGTGACACACTGCTTGTACATATAATGGGAAAATTGACAGTGTACTTCAGACTGTGATGCAGACACCAAACCAGTACACAGCCAAATAAATATTGATGGATGGATATGAGGCCTAGGATATCAGGTTTACCTGACAACTGCACAGACTGTTGCAGAATGTCCACAGTTGTGCCACCCACTTTTGGCACAGTTGTCACAAAACCTAGTCTGTGTGCTGAAGTACTGGCAAGTCAGCACAGATTGAGGTTAGAAAATCATGACAGTTCAGTGTCATATGTCATACCCATCTGAATATATCTTGCAAATACAGCTGTTATAGTATTGACTCAGTTGCTCAATCTGTTACATTCCTAGCATGCTGTACATTTTACCATCCACAGTCCTGGGTTCGATAACAGTCTGTTGCATTTCAAATACATGCTCATCAATACAACAAATAAATGACTTGAGTTCTGCAATTTTAAGCAGAACTGGTTGCTGCTACTGCATTCACTGCTACCCATGTTAGCATGTCAGTGGCCTGTAGGTTGGGCCACACTGCACAAATATGCATACGTTTCCTAAATGTTGCCTACCATTCTCTGAATAGCACTATTAAATATGTAACTGAAGCACATGCCTCACCTGGACTGTTATGGATGACCTCACCCTGGATATGCTGTAACAACTGCTCCCTCACTGATACACACAGCTTGCTGTCCTCCAATGTGTTCACACTCCCCAGTATGACTCCTGGGTAAATCACAGCAGCTGCAGCCTGCAACGTATATGGCAGTATGTTCAGCTACCTGCTACAGACCTACCATACCTCACAACCACCTAGAACAAGGGATCCACACAACCGGCATACATAAAGGGGTGTGGGACAAAGCTCAAGTGACAGGGACATGTGTCACATTCTTCCCCTACAAACATACACAGCTGATAGAGCAGAAGCTACTGTAGCAGCATGTATATTCTGATGTATAAGACGTATGACACTCACCTCTGTCTTCACCCTTACTGACCTCAGCCCACATTGTTTAACAGTAAACTGATCATAATCAGAAAGTCTTTTCACAGTGGCCAAACATAGCATGCAAAACTGTGGACATACCACATAAATCCCAACAGTGGACAGTATTTTTACCTATGCTCTGTAGACTCCACACCTCAATAATGTCCATCTCACAGACTATGAAAAGGGCTAAGGCCTACATGAAGGCCTTAAATATAGCACTGTTCTGCCATGCCATTGGCTAATGAAAGTGCAACCCAGCTGTTCTGGATACAATTAACAAGTCTGAGCCATAGATTGTTGCACAGGCAATCACCTGTTCATGAATATTACCTGCAAAAGGCAATAAGCTGCCTATAGTAAACAGGTCTGTGACTTGCTTTACAAAGACAGACTGTGATATCACAAGCATTACTCTTCAGGACTTCTGCACAAAAGGAGTACAGCACTCTACCAGGTATGTAATATATGTCTTCATGTAATGGAATGCAGATGGGAGGATGCAGTTATGGGGAATAAGGATTAGAACAGTAGGCCAGTAGTACATATCGTGAAATGACATGCTGCTGATAGTCAGCTTTCCAGCATCTACAGGATTCCCTTTCAACTCTGCCTGCTGTGAAGTAGATCACAGCTCTGGCCCTCTGAGTCCCTCCTACAACTGTCGGCTCCTGTATGAATTCTACTGGATTGTGTGTTAGACAATAGTGACAGTGAGTAATGGTGGACACAGCTGGCACATCGCATGATGTACTGTGAATGTCACACACGAATAGTTCAAACATTGTACAGGTGTCCCTGACTGTCCCGGATGTACTCTGGCTAGGTCACTATGTACTCAACATCTGTATCTCATCAGTTGAGAGCTATGGCTAGCATACCTTGTGACCCCTACAGCAGAACTTCAGGTCATAGCCAGTAGTACTGGGGGACACAGGCCTGATCTCAGCAACAGAGTGTGCATATTGAGCATACAAAGTAAGGGAATGAATACAGTACCAGATATTACTGTACCATAACTGTTTTCTCAGGGTTTTGTCATGTGACAGCCAGATTCCCCACAGTCTGAGAACAACCATTACATACTGTCTAACCATTTGCCAGACATCCACATTTGTCTGGCAGAGAGTCCATATATATCAGGCACATGTATACATTCTGCAAACATCTGTGTACTGCAGAACTCAGACACCTACAGGGAAGATACCCTACAGCATGTTTGCAGTTCTGTCTGTCATTGCATCACACTGATGTTGCTGGACTATCCCCATATACTTGTAGTGGCACTCCCCTATTTGTTGAACGATGGCTGTATGACATGGTACTGGGACATTGTCCATAGGGGGCACACCACGATAGATGGCACTGATAGGAGTGGAGACATGACATAACATACTTTGTCACAGCACACAGGGCCATAACCAGTATTCATAGGATCATAGGATCATAGGATCACAGGAGGCTACTAGGCTATTGGCCCTGAGGCCCTTATAAGCCTAGCCAAGAGTTTAGCCCATGTTTATACAAGTCAGCAGCTGATGCCCCAGTACAACAGGGACACAGGTGGAATCCCAAGGGTGTATTTTGTGTTTCCCATCTAGTTATCCAGGTTGTGGTTAAAAAGGGGTAAAGAGGTACTCTGCTTGACATGGAGATGGAGTCTATTCCACAGATGAGGGAGTCTCTGGGACACAAATCTGTCCTGCCAACAAGTCCTATTGATGTCACAGACCAGGTTGAGGGCGTCCAAGTGGGTTACTCGAGTGGAGCTTGACCTGTAGATGTGCAGCAGTCCCATCAAGATGGGGTCTATGGTCACCTTTTATGCCAGACAGAGGTCACTGCTGAGGAGTCTGTATGAAACTGAGTAGAGGGATAGGGCTTTTAGCCTATCTGTGTATGGTAGATGTCTGAGGCCCTGGATTTGCCTGGTGAGAAACCTCTGTGGTCTCTGCAGCTGCTGCATGTGCTTTACGAGGTACATGCCTAAAGGGGTATTGTACTCAACAATGGGCCTTATAAGGGAAGAATACAGGGATGTTATGACCTCCTTGTCCCTGGATGAGATACCCTTACTTATGAGGTGTGCCATGTAGAAGGCTTTCCATACAGCAGAAGCAACATGATGGTCAAAAGTCAGGTTGCTATCAATCTGTGTCCCCAAATGCCTCATGACTGATTGCATGCTTCGGACATTGTTATTAATGTAATAATTTGTGGGGACGTCACTCTCCCCAGAGGGGAAGATGATGCTTTTTTTGGTATTCAAACTTGAGACCATGTTTCTGACACCAGTCATTTGTCTGAGTGAGACCCTCTTGGAGGATGTCTACATCATTAGGGGATTTGGTGACAGCACCCAGCATGCAGTCATCTGTAAATATGGTCAGCCATTGACCACTGGTTTTGCCCTGCACCTCAGAAAAGTATATATCAAATAACAGAGGCCCCAAGACAGAATCCTGGGGTACGCCGCTTCTTATGGGTCTACTGCTTGAGGTGGCTTCCTCTATTTTGACTAGGTGGGTTCTATCAGTGCGCCAGTTTGCTACCCATCTGGTAGCATACAGATTGATGCCTAGTTGAGAGAGTTAATCTATTATGGCTGAGTGGGAAATAGTGCTGAAGGCTTTGGCCAGGTCAAGGTAGGTTGTGTCCACTGTCTTCCCCTCACCATGTCTTTGGTGTCTGTCTCAAAGAAGTTAGCCAAATTTAATAGACATGATCTCCCCTTGACAAAGCCAAACTGTGTGGGATCAAGTGTTTGGAGGTTGTCAATGTCCTTGTTAATGAGGTCCATAATAATCAGATCCATGGCCTTGTAGATCAGACTAGTTAGGCTGATGGGTCTATAATTTCCCAGATCAGTGGATGCGCCACTTTTGTGCAAATGAATAACAGTGGCTGCCCTCCACTCAGCTGGGGCAAAGCCAGTACTCAGGCTTTGGTTGAATAGGGTGCCTAATGGTGCTGCAAGTTCCTGCCTGAGTTCATGTAGGATGCAGCCTGGGATGTTATCGGGTCGCATGGAGGCTATATGTTTTTGCCTTTAAGAGAGCAATGATGACCTGTTCCCTAGATATAAGGGGAAGGGGACAGGTACTGGGGATGATGGGGGGGGCAGAGGAGTGAAGTTTTCACTGACTGTCAGCCATTACGTTTGCTATATCTACGACATTTGTAAATGTGGTGTCCTTGACCACCACTTCTGAACAAATTTGAGTGCTTCCTTTGAGGTTGCAGACATTTGTGACGAAGGACTTATGATTGTCTGTAGTAGATGTCATCAATTTGAACTTGAAGTTTGCTTTGTAGGATTTCAGTAGTGCTCTTATTTGTTTGTTCAGTTTAAGGAGACATTGCTTCCAATTGGACACCTGCTCCTTCTTGGTCTTGGACATCATTTCTTTTCCTCTTGTTATAGAGTTTATTTATTGCAGATGTCCACCAGACAGGTTTACTTATCCCTTGCAGAGGATGATTTAGTCCTGTTGGATATTCCTGATTCCATGCATCCATATAAATGCTCACATAGTGGTTTGGTGTAGTTGGATATTAGTGCCAGTTCCTACAGAGGGGGAGGGGGCTGTGAAGCTGTTTATACCATCCTTCCGGAGGCTGCAATCAGCTATGAAGAAGTTTTTTTTGTCTGGCCCTAGCTAGATGGGTATTGTGGGAGATAGTGAGTTCAAAACTGACCACTTTATGGTCGGATCTTACCAGTGAGGATGATCCTGTAGGGATGCTGCAGTGGTTACTCATGTTGTTTAATACCAAGTCCAAGATATTTTCTCTTCTTGTGGGGGTATCAACTAACTGTTCCAAGGTGTTTGCATTGACAAAATAAATGACTCTCTGGGCATTTGTGTTCTGGTATGAGTAGTTCTTCAAATCTATGTTTGGATAGTTAATGTCACCCAGGATCAGGGTAAAGTGTTGAATCCTTATACAGTTGAACAGTTCCATGTAGGCAGAAAGGAAATCTTGAGTCAAATTTGGAGGCCAGTAGCTAACTATGATTTGAATAGGAGTCTTGTCAATGGTTAACTGCACCCAGAGTGTCTCCTGTGTCTCATACTGTTTGATCAGTCTGGAGGTGTGTATGTCTTTGATATATTTTGAAACTCCACCTCCTTTGGCTTTACTGCCCACAGTTTGAGGTCTGAATATATGATAGGATGGATAACCAGGTAAGGCTGGAGTGCTCTCCGCAGCTGTGAAACAGGTTTCTGTGACTGCACAGATGTCAGCATTTTCCAGGGTTAAGAATGCTTGCAATGAGTGCAGTTTCATGTTTAGACTACTAGTGTTTAGCAGCATGACCTTTAATTTGTGTTTTGTTGACATTTTATGTTGGTAGTTTTAACCTCATCACTTTTTCTAAAAAAGGCACTATGGGGGAGGCAAGAAACTTTGCCAGAAGCCTGAAGCCCAAGTGAGACAGATGCAGACCATCTCTGCAAAGCATCATGGTCTGTCAAGCATATCGTCCCAGGCTGTCAGGACTGGATCCCCGTGGAATGGCACCAGAAACTAAGCTAATTGTTAAAGCCCATCATTTCCTGTTTGTATTGATGGGAGAATGCTGCTTAAGGCTAGGGACATACCTGCCTGGGGCACATAATCAGTGAGCTCAATCATGTCTCTCTTCTTATAGTTCAGGGAGGTACAACTCAAGTAATTCATGCCAACATGGACTATGACAGGGTCATAACAGTACCTGTTGTTGGGAGACTTCAGTGTGTATGTCATATGGCAGATTCTGGCACATGACAGACAACTAACCGTGACTTTCTGCTTATCCAGCCTGGTGAGAGGCACATCTTTGTGTCTCACAATGGAGTCTCCTATGACTATTATGTTGGATTTATGGTGAAGCCTTAGTGGCTGTGAGACACTGCATGGTATGTGGTATAGAGGGCCATGGAGATTGCATGTGTTTTTGCCTTGGAAGTCTCCTTTGTTTGGATATGTTTATATTGAGAACCTCCACATATGTGTGTTTGTGTTGTGTAGGTGTGGGTGGTGTTTGAGGTGTAGTGATTGTGTTGACAACCTTTTCGGTGCCAGATATACTGGCTTGAGAGGGAGAGAGCATGGACTCTAGGTTCCTAATGTAATTGCATCTTTCACAAATTGTGTTCCTAGGTGGTAGTAGTAAATGATTGTCCGTGTACATGGAGCAGTTTCTACACTGTGTCAGGATGCCCATATCAACCAGACTGGCAGGAGAAACTGTAGGACATTGTCCATCCGTATTTGTCAGAATCTGAGGGAGAAAGGCCAGGGAGACCTAATGGACCTAAGCCCCAAATGCTTAAACCAAAAGTAAGAGACTTAGAATAACACTTGCAATTTAGACAGGCTATAAACAAGCAGCAATAAAAGCAACAGAAAAGATGCAGTTGAACACTTCAGTGAACAAGCAGCAAGTAGAAGGAAAAAGTAAGATGAGGAGGAAAATGCAAGATGTAGTGCCACTATGTTGCTGATAGCCACATACATACTGTGCTGATAGATGGCAGAGTATCATGTTGGAGTTAGCAGAGGATAGTGCTGGCCAATTTAGATGTACAGGGTATGTACATAGTGGAGAGCAATGTATGTGAGCCTGTGATGTGTTCCCCTCTTCTTGTCTTTCATAAACAATGTACAGACAGAGGTATCCGCCTTTTTCTGCTGCTGAAAATGACGTGATCCTGGATGGCCTCAGACTGCATTAAAACATACTGCTCTCCAGGAGTCCCCAGAATCAGGAGCAACATGCTGCACTGTGGCCTGACCTCGTCACATCAGTAAACCAAGTAGGGCTACAGGAAAGAAAATGTGAGCAGGTTCAACACCGGGCTACTGACATGATAAATGAAGCATAGCAAAGGGCCACTTCTGTAGCCAGGGACCATGCTGCCACTGGTGGAGGACCTGTAGCAAAAAAAACACTCTTGGCCACAGAGGAGTTTCTGGCAAACCTGGGAGCAACCACCAGCTCCCAAGCATCCATCACCCCATACATCATGGAGGTGGGTGGCACAGCTTCCACAGCAGAAGGGCTTCCAGGTAAGCCTCTTGTGCTCAGCACTGTAATACTGTAGCAGTCATTGCTGCAGCCTCTGCATACCAGTACACAGGTGTTGGGTCAATCTGCATTGGGGGGGGTTTGTTTGTAAAGCACACTTCTGCACACATACTCAGAATGTCAGCAATGTGGGCAGTATCACAGCTCTTACTGTACATGTTGCTATACGCACATATTATCTTGTAACAATGGCCTGTCCTTCACATTTCCATAGGTACATCGGGTGAGGCCAGAGTCCAACATGCTGTAGCTGGTGAGTGTGAAACTGTTATGGAATGGCTCATATATACCCTAAGAATGTTAAAGGGCTACCAGTTTGCTATAGACACAACTGTTATGCTTAGCCAGAGTACAATACTTGTATGCTCAGTTTTGGAGGGGGTCACTGCAGTGCATTGAATCAGTAATCACAGTAGTGTATTTGCAGAAGCTGTAACATGTTTGCAGTTATTTTTGTGAAGGTCTATGCAGTCTGCTATACAGGGGGCAATAATATGGTGAAGATGGGTGCACTGTATTTTAGGTGTAGGTCCATCACATATGCTGATATATTGCTTATCTTACAGGTGTATAGTACTGGCAACATTAACTGGACATAGCTGTAGTGCATATTATTAAGGGCCTGTCTTGTCTGTATATGGTGTAGTCGGCTTATGTGTTGTGCATGGGATCAGAAATAAGATGTGGTATGTATAATGCTGTTGTGCCACCTCACGTGTGTGTGTGTGTGTGTGTGTGTGTGTGTGTGTGTGTATGTATGTATGTATGTATGTATGTGTGTTTGTGTGTGGATCAGCAGACATAATAGTGCAGGTATTAATGTAGTCATGTTGTCTTCCTCCTCACAGGTGACCATGGGAGTTGGAGTGTGTCTTCCTCACAACCTGATGTCAGTGTCTCCTCAGACTCTGATGATGATGGTGGCCATAGTGAGGCACAGGTGGGTTTGTTGGAAGGTAAATCTGACCCATGGGTTAACATCCCACTTCCTCCCCCAGTGTCCCCAAACAGAGTCAGTATGCCCACACATACCCAGTCTCCTGCGGCCACAGTTATTGGACAGTCACAGTAAGGTCACATCGAACAAGAGAGTGTGGTGACTATGGTATCAGTGGCTGTAGACACTAGCCATAGCCAGAGATCTTGTGAGGTTCCACACAGGCAGATTTAAGGAGGACTGCTGCCCATCCACCACCTGTCACAGGCATCACATCACGAGTCATTCAATGCATGTTTCTGTCCATCTTGGAGGCACAGACATGTTCTGAATGCAACATCAGATAGATGCTCAGGATCACGGATGCATCACTGTCTGGTATCCATGACTCCATCCACAACATTGGTGATGCCATACATCATTTCACTGATGTAGTGGACAGACAGTGGGGTGAGACACTGTCAGTCCTTCACCGCACGTTGTCTGTGCTAGAACATGTGGTGGCAGTAAGGCATCAGACACTTGGCTGAAAGTCAGCAACAGCATCTACTGAGAGTCCACATGGCTGTGCACACTCACGCTCCCATAGTGGCAGTACCTGCAGCACTACAGAAGGGAGTGTGCTGTCCACACCATGATGTGGCAGGCCATGGGCACATGGTCTTTGATGATCCCATGAGGGGCACAGGCCCATCAGACACCAGTCACCATCAACAACTAGTACTGCATCTAACCCTGGGCATGGTGGTGCTAGTACAACTCCTGCAGAGCCAGTTCCCATGTTCATGGCCAGAGATGGTGAACTGTCCAGTCTGCCATGTATGGTTTACTGCTGTCCACCATACTGATGTGTAGGGCTAGCACATGGCTTGACTGTCTACACAAACACCCTGATACATCAGTGTCACATGCAGTTCACCAACAGACACACATGGCACCCCTCCACAGCCCAGCTGACCACCACCCCTTCCTGACTCCCACACATGATGTCAACTGTTTGGCACAGCCTAGGCCTCTGGCACCCCCACAACACACCCTGTACATGTGATGATACCTGTGCCACATCCCTGCCATCCATACCATCAATGCAGGGACATGCAAATATGTGTCTGATGCACAGGGTGACTATAGTACATTATATGACATTGTTTACTGTGATTCTGTTATGCCATGACAGGTGCTGTCTGCTGGCATGTGTCATGAGTACACATTAACGTGTTTGTTCCTTTGTTGCATGATGTTAGATTGATGGAGGTGTCACAGACTGACAGGTGTCTGTCAGAACTTTGTATGTTTCTGTTGCAGGGGTCTGAGTGGCTATGCTGTGGAGACTTGGTGGCATGGTAGCAAAGTGGAAATATGACATCAGCAAGGTAAGGCTTTATATGTACATGGCTACCTAGGTGTATCTCTTTAGAGCAGTGTGTCAGGGGCAATGAGGAGGACAGCATAATCCTGCATGCATACTCCATGACAAAGCATGGGACCCTTGATACATGTCACCTGGGTGTTCTGTACCTACAAATGTAGGTGGTGGCAGATAGCATTTATGCCTAGGTAAATGTGGGCTATTTAGGGGAGCAGGTACTCACAGGGCCTTAAAATGTATAACCATTGTGCACACATAGGCAAGACAGACATACAAATGCAAGGGGGTATAGTTGCAAACACACACACTCACAGAGTTGTCCTTCCAGAGATTAGGACCCCTACTATCTAGTACTATATACTATAGCAATAAGTAGTTATCGCATGCACTACAAAGCTTATGTGTTTTGCAAATGTTTTCCACAGCTGTTAAGGTGGATGACAACAGCAAGCCCTGTAAAGGAGGCCAATGGGAGGGTTGACAGGGCCTCAAAATGTATAACCACTGCAAATAGATAGGCACACTGCTGCAAGGGGATATATTTACACACACACATGAGATGAGAGCCCCTATCGATCTAGTAGTATATACTAAAGCTGTAAGTGCTTATCACATGCGCCACGGAGCTTATGTGTTTTGGAAATGTTTGCCACTGCTGTTAAGGTGGATGACATCAGCAGCTGTTGCCAAGGAGGCCACTGTTGTGAAGGACGCTAATCACAGGGCCATAAAATGATTGACCATTGCACAGACATAGGCCTGATGGGCGTGTTTGTACTGCTGTATGGCTAATATCTACATACACGCACACAAGGAGGCTGATGTCAGATTAGAATCCCTACCTACCTACTATTGCACACTACAGCTCACAGTACTAGTTGCACACTACACCGGTTAGTTTTGGTGTAGAAGTGGCTGCAGCCCTACATCCCTCTACGCCTTTATATGGATATATATATATATATATATATATATATATATATATATATATATATATATATATATATATAAAAACTAATACCGATATATATATATATATATATATATGTGTGTGTGTGTGTGTGTGTGTGTGATAGATTAGGGTAATCATATCTGAGGGGGATAGGGAGAGATAGATACATATACATAGCTGTCTGTATACACAGGCATATAGTCACATCTCAGTTATTTAGGCAAAGGCATCAGACATGGGACGACACTAGCTAAGTGTAGCAGCATGCCTAGTGTGAATGTTAGTAATTCCAGGGTGACTCCATGCCAGACCTACCTATACTCCAGTCCAGGATTTTGTGTGTTACAGCCAATTGGCTGCTGCACCTGATTCAACAGTCCAGCATCTCCCTGATATTATGTCCAAGGGATTCCCCGGCTGTGAGCTGCACATATCTGTGTCATACCTAGGTTGTGTACAGATTGTAATAGATTGTACAGGGTTTTGCATAATATTTCTGGTAGGTATTACATAGCATTGTGATTTTCTGGTACATCAGTGGCAGTTCAATATAGACTGATGTTAGGAACTGATGAGAGACATTTGAGTTACTGACTGCATACACAGCAGGGAACTCATGCTACTGCATGACTTGTTATTCTCTGTACTTTCTATATTTGTCTGGACAGTAATTAATCCTTTTTCTTTATATGTGGGCCTTTGTCCCAGTTCTGCTCATGGCTGTGTCCATATTTCCTGCTCTAAGTATTTGTAGGTATGCTGTGACTGGGGTACATGATCTAACAGTACACACAGGTTTACAGACTTCACACCTCTGACTGTACATGTTTAGCAGGATATCCAGTATTATACCATGATCCCCCCAAAACGTGCACGCTGATTGGCCAGCGTGCCCGTTGTAAATCGAGTTATACTAATGGAAAAAGGTCCGGTCGCCCGGACTTTTTTCCATTAGTATAACTCTTTCCTAAACACTGTCTGCTATGTTAAATGGGTTTAACATAGCGACAGCTTTAAAAACAACGGAGATCTCCGTTGCTTATTTTAAAGCTGTCTCATGTTAAACCCATTTAACATAGCGAGGCAGTGTTTAAAGCAACGAGAAAGCAAGATCTCCGTTGCTTTTTGAGTCTCGCTATGTTAAATGAGTTTAACATAGCGAGACAGTTAAAATAAGCAACGGAGATGTCCGTTGCTTATTTTAAAACTGTCTCGCTATGTTAAACTCATTTAACATAGCGAGACACTAAAAAAGCAACGGAGATCTTGCTTTCTCCGTTGCTTTTGCCCACAGCTCTGATGTACTGCGCAGGCGCGCAGTACATCAGAACTGCCGCGGATGCCAGACATCTGCGGAAGGGCAGTAAACAGGCATTATACTATGCCATTATTTAAGAAAAGTAACAGTTTCTTTTCTTAAATAATGTCATGGTATAATAGCAATAACCCACTTCTGGGTGTGGGTAATGCTAAATTTACCCACGGTTGGCTTTGTTCGCCCTCGGGACCAAACCACGCCAACCGTGGGTAAATTTAGCATTACCCACACCCAGGCGTGGGTTATTGCTATATTGCGCCCCATATGTCTGCTCTGGTCCTCAGATAGTTGTCTTTTTTGGTAATATGCTACTACATGATGCCCACTGACTTGTTGTAGGTACTGACAGTTACATGAAGGTCTTTACATCCCGCTGCTACTCTGACTTGTTCCAGCCTGCTGTTATACTAGCCACCTTCTAGGTTACTCAGAGCATGTGCAATGTCCATAGCTGTGGCCCCCTCTCCCTCCATTGTCTCTGGGTTTGTCCAGCTTTCTTGCAGTAACAAATAGTGAGATTTTGACAGTCTGTGGGACTCTTACCATAGGCGTACCTCAAATGCAAAATTGTAGATGCAGCCAGCTTCAAATCATGAACACCATCAACCATGCTACTGTATGTAGCCCACTAAACAAAATTGGCCACCAGAAATTGAAGTTTAATTCCTGATACTATCAACATCAGACAGACATACACTTTGAACCTTGCATATTGAGGAAATAGAACATGTTTCCAGGTTGTTTGGGAGAGCTCTGGGATTGTGGGTCTGTTGCTATAACCTTGCAAACATATTGACTGTTACTGCAGTTGCATGGGAACATAGCTGTGTTGTGGGTGGGGACTCTAGCACTGACAGTCATGCATGTGCCCTATGACCCCACTGTTTGGTAATTCCCCTCACATAGTGCAGTGGATTTTCCTGCCTTATGGCCTACTGCATATTATGGAGCAGCCAGTATTGGACAGAGAGTTCCTATTGTCCCACATAGCTGTTAGTTCTCTGCAGGTATCCCTTATCCCACTCTATTTCCTTGCATACATGCAGCAGGTCCATACATATGCTGCCATAGTCTAGCACCTCATACATTTGTTGTAAAGAAGAGTGACTTATCTTGTGCTTGCTGAAGTTGAGATAACAGTACTTCAGGGCTGACTCTGTTGGATGTATGCAGTATGCAGCCAATACATGGCAAGGTACAGGATATGTGGTGTGGATGGCATCCGGTTTACTATGCATGTAATTTGGAATGAGGTGCCAGTCCCTAGGACCCTAGGTTGTCAGTGCATCTGCTATGCGTTGCCTCTTTGCCAAGGCCAGGGCATACTGGGCATGCCTATGTCTGCCTACAGGGAAAAGCTCAGGAGGTTTCTCCTCTGAGTCCCCCTGTGGCTGTGGCTATGGGAACCTTGGCACTGGTGGGGTGCTGTGTGTCCCTTCCCTGTGATGTTCCTGATGCAGCTGTTTCCACAGGATCATATTGTGTAGCATGGCACATACTGTGAAATTCTTTGCACATGTGGCTGGAGACTATTGCAGGGGCTCCACCGGATATATCGAGGCAGCAGAACCGTGACTTGAGCAGCCCAAACACACACTCTATCATGTTCCTAGTTTGTACATGTGCCTCATTATGGCATTCTTCGGTAGTTGTGTGCATCTGATGGGTGTCATCATCCATGGTTTCAGTTTTCATCCAGCATCCCCCAGTAGATGGCCGTACAGGATGTCCCCCTGGAAAACATCTGGTACAGCTGTGATGCATGCCAGATATGGGAGTCATGATAACTGCCAGGGCTGCTGGCACACACACTCATGATAATGCCCTGGGCATTGCACATGACCTGGTTGTTGATGGAGTGATACCCCCTGCAGTTTATGTAGGCTCTACCCTCCTCAATGGGTGGTGCTTTGATGTGCATGAGTGCAGTCTATGGCACCCTGTACCTCAGGGTAGTGTGTTACATGGTGGAAGGGATGCATACTGCTGGCTCTCTCCTCAGGGATGTTGGGTAAATAAATGTCCTCACTAGCATGTGTTTGTATGGCAGCCAGGAACTAGTGCAGTACCCTGGATGCTGATGCCTGTGAGACCCCCATCATGTCCCCAGTTGGTCTTTGAAAAGTACCTGTAGCTAATATTCAAAGGGATACACATACCTTTGATTCCACTGAGATGGGTTCCCCCTGTTGGCTCTGGGTCTAAGTTGAGGGCAGCAAAGCTCAGTGAGTTCTTATAGTATGTCCCTGTCCACCCTGTAGCTCTCTACAATCTCCAGCTCATGTAGCCCCTGGAAAGTTACCCTGGGCCTGAACACTCTTCTCCTTCTCTGTCTAGGCCGATTGTCAGCAGCAGCAGCAGTGCCTTCACCCTCTAGCATATACAGATGTAGCAGAGCAGCAGCAACCCCTAGCATTCTGTCAGTTAAAATTGCCAAGTATGTACTCCAATGGTGCAGAGTATGTGGGAAAAATTAGATTGTAGGGCGTATGCATACTTTATAGTGCTGTGCTGCAGATGCAGCCTGTGTGACTGGCTAACTATAATACATTCCACCTGTCAGGTATATCATTGAGGGGGTTTGAATGGCACAGTGTCTGTGGAACAGGGATTAACAGTAATTTAGACATGATTGGCTTTCCCAGGCTATTACCTTTTTTTTAATACCTTCCCTACTAAGCACTGTGGTGCAATGCACAAACCCCCACCACTAGTATAAACACTGTTTAGCAGCACTGGACACAACCCCCTACTTAGCTGAGCTGAATGGCATGCAAAAGGGCACCACTTAGCTCCAATCCACTTAAACATAATGTGACACACACACTTTTGTTGTCATCTACCTCTTCTGTGGACAGCAACATGGTTTAGAGACTGCACCAATTTTATCTGTGGACACAGTAGCCCACTTTTGCTATTCAGTAACCCCAGCTCATTTGCATACTGATCCATGCACACAACCTGGATACTTCACTATTCCAGGGCCTGTCTCCATAGCAACACTGAAATCTATCATTGTACATACTGCTTGCAGGGCCCTAAAATGCATTATTCTCACAAATGCCTTGTTTTTGGATTTTACAATTTTTATTTTTTTTTTTTTGCATAATGGCATGTTTAACATGACATGGCTATTACAACAGTTATTTTTTTATTATTTTGCATTATTTTTTTCACATATAGAGCATAGTTTTTGCACATATATGTCCCTAATATGCAATCCCTGATCTTCTAAATGGGCTTTTACAGCCCCCTGTTCAATTTTTGCTTTCTTGTAAACAGTAATTTTCCATGTACACTTTGGACACCAACACAAGGTCTGCTTGGCTACCTATCTGCTTGCTGGATTGCTCCAGCACCCTCATTTGACCTCATTTGTATGAAATTCACCTCCTTATGAGGTGATTTGCATTCCAAAGGCACTAACGTGTCTGCACACTCATGCATGCCCCTCAGCTTTGTTTATTGGATAGCAAGGCTGCTGGTTTCCATGTTAGGGCTTTGCTACTCTGCCTACATGGAAAATCACTATGTGCAGGCTTTTCTGAATTCCTCAGGGTATTTTTCAGTTTTCAATGAGCTAGAGACATGGAGTCTGTTCTGAGAAGCTTTCTGTATTGTCTTTGAGCTGGAATAATTACTAGTCTTGAAATGCGAAGGAATGCAATTGTTTTAGAACTTTCAGCATCTGCCAAAGATCTGAGGTCTATGTATTTTCACAGGTAGATGCTAAATGTTGCCAGCTTCCAACATTGGGGGTTTCACCTGGGATAGAATCAGATGATAAGAAATTATGTCATTCTGCAAGCTATCCCAGCAGTAATATTTGAGATATTAATTTAAAAAGTCTCTTAGAGAGCCAGAGCATTCTGTATTCTGTCTTGGACTTGACAAGAACCATTCACCACACATCTGCCTTGCTCTGTAAGTTTCTATGGTATATTAACTCTCTTAGATATAGGCAGGAATATAGCAAAGCTTAGTTTAGATCTTTTTGTTTATTTATTGGAGACTGTCCTACAATGTTGTTTTAAATATTTCCTGTGATTTTGAACTCTGGTGTCACTGTGAATATATACTGCGTATTTTCTTGTTCTTTTATTATTTAGTATTAAATATATTTAAACATTTAATTTTGGCTGATCTGTATAGACATATTTAAGTTTAGAGAGTACTTGCATATTTATTTGGTGACACTGTGTGGACCACTCCTAATAGCCTTGCTCTTGGTCAAACTGCCATTTGTATTAATATTAATATTACACAGCAAGATAAGGTTTAATTTGCTTCAGGTTTAAAGTAGCTGCTAAGGAGTTGACTGGTGGCAGTGGTAACTACCTTATAGTCTGGGCAGAAGGGGGCATAGCTAGTAAACCTGTGCCAGCCTCTCCCCTGTGTGTGTGTGTGTGTGTGTGTGTGTGTGTGTGTGTGTGTGTGTAAATCAAACCTCAAAGAGTGTGTGTGTGTCAGCTACTTGGGCAGGGACACAAAACACTGGTTGGACAGAGAGGGTGCTGGTAGGACTTGGCTTGGTCACTCAGCTGAAATATCAGCTCTATAACTGTGCCAGTAGAGAGTCTTATTGAGGATCTGGAGAAAGAGGGAGAAACCAGCCACTGACTGACTGTGGTCTCTGTGTGCTCTTAAGGGTAAATTGCACTTGATTCAGAGAGCGGCATCTGGAAATACTGTCTGTATACTTATTATCTTACCAGTGTATGTCCCCCACTGTTACCAGGGGTGAGGATTAAGCTTCCTCGATTCCTTGATTACTAGTCCAGTGGTGGGATATCCATGTCACTCATATATATATATATATATATATATATATATATATAGATATAGATATATAGATATATATGGGTCTACCTGACAAGGCTGAATCCCTACAACAGCGAATCCAAAATGATCGGGATGACATCACTGAAATGGCAAAGCATCGACACCATGGATTATCAATGTTTTTATAGGGAAAATGGACAGTTGGTCAACATAATACAAAAACCGAAATGCATAATGTCAAACCCACCCAGGTGGAGGGCTATGCCCCCATACCTCCCATTGTGGGGGCTGTGCCCCTGGCACCACCCTAACTAAATATACCAAGTCCGAGATCACACTACAGTGGAGAAAAGGGGAAATCTGCCAATTTGGTCAACTGTCTATTTTCCCTATTAAAAACTTTGATAATCCATGATGTTGATGTTTTGCCACTTCAGTGATGTCGTCTCAATCATTTTGGATTCACTGCTGTGGGGATTAGACCTTTCAGGTATATATATATATATATATATATATATATATATATATATATATGGGACTACTTTGGAAGACAAAAATACCAGAAGGCCAACTTTAAAAATCCCAAAGTGAGAAAGCTGACACCCACAGAAAACTGATGCCCTGGAGCACTGACTACCAACTCCAGGTTAGTAACCACATGGCCACCATGTTGAACTTTTCCCCTTCCCCCATGGTAGTGTGACCTCAGAGTTGGCATATTTAATGGGGGGAGTGGGGGCAAAGCCCCCCACATCAATGGATTTAATTTGCTTCAGGTTTAAATTTGTTTTTTTTTTTTTAAGTGGTTACTTACCTGGAGTTGGAAGTTGTGTTCCGGGATGTTAGTTTTCTGTGGTTGTTGGCTTTCTCATCTTAGGATTTTAAAAGATGGCATTCTGGTATTTTGGTCTTCTGAAGTAGACCCATATATATATATAGATATATATATATATATATATATATATAGATATATATATATATATATATATACATATATATTAGGTTCATAGGTTCAAAGATAGGTACTAGGCTATCTGCCCGAAGGCAGTTATAAGCCTAGCCAGAATGTGTTGGCTTTCTCCTCCCCCTTAGATTAGTTCCCTGTGCCTCTGTCCAGCAGAGCCACTGAAGTAATCCCCAGGGTAATCTTTTTGTTTCCCATCCACTCGTTAAGGTTTCTCTTGAAGAGTGTTAGCGAGGAGCTCTGCCTAATGTAGATTGGAATCTTGTTCCAAAGCATGGGAAGTCTCTGGGACAGGAATCTATCCCTCCAGCACATCCTATTTATTGTTGTGGTGAGGTTTAGATCCCTAGAACATATGGCTCGAGGGGATAAGGTTTTCTTTAGGTGGAGCATGTCCATCAATTCTGGGTTGGACATGGCCTTGTATGTCAGGCAGAGATCACCTCTGAGTAGGCAGTATACAACCGAGTACAGCTGGAGTTTCTTCAGTCGAGCTGCATAGGGCATCTGTTTGAGGCCAGCAATCCTCTTGGTGAGGTACTTCTGTGGTCTTTCCAGCTGTTGCAGGTGTCTTGTAAGGTACATCCCAAATGGGGCATTGTTCCCTATGATGGATCTGATGAGTGATGAGTAGAGGGGCACAGTAACCTCTTTTGATCTGGATGCAAACCCTTTTGTGATTAGGTGGGCCACATAGAAGGATTTTCTAACCACTTTGGCAATGTGATTATTAAAGGAGAGATTATTATCTACTTGGGTCCCCAGATCCCTTATTATGTTTTCTGTATTTAGGGGACTAACACCTATGTGGTAGTTTGTGGGTACTTTGTTTTTTCCAAAGGGGATGACTATGCACTTTTTGGCATTTAGCTTGAGGCCATGATTTTGACACCAGGTATCCGTCTCAGTGAGACCCTTTTGGAGGATGTCTGTGTCAGCCAGAAAGTCAATTATAGCCCCTAGTTTGCAGTAATCTGCAAACATGGTCAGCCACAGTCCTCCTGTGCTTGCCTGTACCTCTGAGAAGTATATGCCAAACAGGAAGGGTCCTAGGACTGAGCCCTGTGGAACGCCACGTGTAACCAGTTTAGAGTCAGACCTGGCTCTCGCAACTCTCACCATGTGGGTTCTGTCCATGAGCCAATTGGCAACCCATCTTGTGACATGGGGGTTTATGTTCAGGCTGGTGAGCTTGTCTATAATACCAGAATGGGGAATGGTGTCGAAGGCCTTTGCGAGGTCTAGGTAGGCTGTGTGTACCACCTTTCCCTCGTTTATATCCTTGGTAACTGTCTCAAAGAAGTCCAGGTTTAGGATGCATGATCTGCCCTTAACAAAGCCGAACTGGGTAGGGTCCAGTGTTTGGAGGTTCCCAATGTCTCTGTTAATGAGTTCCATGATGATGCGCTCCATAGACTCGCAGACAAAGCTAGTCAGGCTTATAGGGCGATAGTTCCCGTGGTCTGTTGTCGCTCCACCTTTGTGGAGCATAACCGTTGCTGTGTGCCGCTCTATGGGTACGAAGCCTGTCGAGAGGCTGAGTTTGAACAGTGTGTTTAGGTGAGGGGTTAGTTCATCTTTGAGCTCATGTACAACGCAGCCTGGGACATTGTCTGGTCCCATTGATGCTGTGTTTTTGGCTTTGGAGAGGGCTGTTTTAACCTGAGTGTCTGCGATTTTAGGGGCTCTACATTCTTCTGGTATGGTTATGGGCCCTTTTGCAGGTGAGAGGGGGGTGAAGTTTGCACTGAACCTGTCTGCCAGGATGTTGGCAATATTGGTTGGTTCAGTGTATTTTGTGCCATTCTGCACTAACTCTGAGCAGATCTGAGCATTGACACTTAGATTTTTGACATAGCTAAAGAATGCCTTGTGGAGTCCTTGGCAATTTTTCTTTCAAAGCTCGCCTTGGACGATTTTATGAGGGATCATAGTTTCTTGCTGATACTGATCAGGGATGTCTTCCCTTCTTGTGATTTTACTCTTTTCTGTACTAGTTTCCTCCTATTGTATAGTTTGTTTATGGCAGGGGTCAACCAGACTGGTTTCCTTTTCTTGGAGGAGTGAGTCTTGGTTTTGCTTGGGATAGCACGATCCATGCATTCTTGTAGGTGCCCGTAGAATGCATTAGTAAAGGATTTTGCCACTTGGACAGCATTATGCTTTAGCATGGTGGCTTTGAAACTTTCCACCTCAGTCTTAAGTAATGTGAAGTTTGCTTTTGAAAAGGTTTTCATGGTGGTTTCCTTGTCCAGGGGTGGAGGCGGAATGTGGATATCCAAAGTGATTTTTTTATGGTCAGATCTAACCAGCGAGGGATTGACCTCTGGTGTGGAACACCGGTCACCCATGTTAGTGATGACCAGGTCCAATATGTTGTCACCTCTGGTGGGAGTGTTGACCAGTTGATCCAGGGCATTTGAGTTTATAAATTCTAGGAAATGTTGGGCAAGGTAGTTAGTACTTGAGTAGTTCTCCCAGTTAATGTTTGGGTAATTGAAATCACCCAATATTAGGGTGTTTGGTAGGACCTTTATATTTCCAGAAATCCGGAATAGGGGTCCTGGGACATGGTGGGTGATCTGTACCAAGCTACAATTTGAATTGCAGTTTTTCCCATTGTTAGTTGCATATGGATGATCTCTGAAACATCGTGCTGTGCCACTAACCTGGAGGTGTGGGTATCCTTAATGAATATGGATACTCACCCACCTTTTGTATTTTGGTCCGGGTTCTGTGGCCAAAATGTATGGGTATGAGTTGTAGCCTGGTAGTGCTGGGGTGCTCTTTGGAGCCTTAAACCAGGTTTCTGTTGCTGCACATATATCGATTTTCTCCATACTGAGGTGTGCCTCAAGTCCGTGCATTTTGAGGTTTAGACTTCTGGCATTGAGTAGCATTACCCTCAGATTTTTGTTACTTGTGCTATTTACAACGGTGGGTTTGTCTTTTGAGCCTTGTCTAAAAAGGCACTATGGGAGTGGCAAGAGCCTTGGCCAGTATTCGAAAGCCTAAGTGTGACAGGTGCAAGCCATCTCTAGCAATGCAGCGTGGCTTGGTGAGCATGTCATCACAGGAGGACAGATACTGGATCCCTTTTGAATGACACCAGAAGCTTAGCCAATTGTTGAAATTGATAATTTTTTCTTTATACCGTGGTTTCATTCTTGGAAAGGGCAGGATGCTACTCAGGGTCAGGGTCATAACGGCCTGGGTTATGTGATCAGAGAGCTCTTCCATGTCTCTTTTCATGTAGTCCAGGGAGGTACGGCTCAGGTCATTCACACCAACATGGACAATGACAGAGTCATATTTGTATTTGTTCTGGAGAGACCTGAGTGCTTGTGTTATGTGGCGGATCCTGACACCCAACAGGCAGCTAACAGTAACCTTCTCCTTATTCAGCCTAGTGAGTGGGAAATCAGTGTGCCTAACTATAGAGTCACCTATTACTAGTATGTTGGGTATGTTATTTTGCCTTAAGGGCTGTGATTGCGTAGCACACTGGTTTTGTGAAGTATGTTTCATGGTTTGTGTTGAGGGGTGGAGGTTGCTTAGATATCTGCTTTGGAGATCTCTGTTGCTTTTGCAGATTTTTATTTAGAGCCTCATAGTATGTTTTTGTGTATTTATATGTGTTTTTTGCTGGTGCTGGTTTAATGGATCTATGTGAGACTGGTGGTGTGTGCCAGTATTTTCCTTCTCCTCTTGACTGTCTGATCGAATCTTGGGTTGAGAGAGTTTAGCCTCCAGTTTGGCTGTATAATTGCATCTCTCACATGTATTAGTGTTTGGTGGTAGGAGGAGAGTGTTGTCTGTGTACATGAGGCAGTTGTAACATTGCCTCAAAATGCCCAGATTCACCAGTTGGACTGTAGAGTACATCTGAAACTGCCATTTGGACATATCTGGATAGGTACAGTGAACTGTTTTACTGAATGGCTGGCAAGGTCGAATAGAGAGCCTTGTCCTCCTGTACAGTATGGGGGGGGGGGTCTAGCGCTAGGGTTTATAAGTGCTTGGTATGAGATATGAGCAAGTGCCAGGCTGAGAAATGAATGGCTTGAGTGCTGAAGTTGAAAGTGTGTCTAGTTCCAAGGGAAAAATTGAAGAGGAGACTTTGTGGAGCTGGGAATAGTTATACCCTAGCTAACTGGTGCTACCCTTCTTCCCAATCCCCAACAATAATTCCTTATTGTTTCCTTTCTGTGTTTACCTTTTTTTGCTGTTCTCCCCTTCCCACTTTCCTGCCTACCTCATTTCCTCCCCACTTATATAGTGAACAAAGTTATCAGTGTGTTGTGTGCACTGACATCGGTTTTTGTTGGCTACTATGCTACTCTTCTTGTGCTGGATGGGGGCTAATTGTAACTCTACATCACTACTTTGCAGTGATGAGCATGCATTGACTGGACCATGCTAGCTTGCCTTACCTGTGATGTCCTCTGCTTGTGCTGTACTGCAGCCTAGGACTGGCTACCCCATTATGTCTGTACCTTTCAGTTAGTATGCAGGCCTTTGCTCAGTATGCAGGTACTGTTCACTGTCTAATGCTCATCTAATTACTCTGGTCTGTTGTGCCTTGTGCAATGATCATCTCAATATTTGTGCTGTGTGGCATCAGAGCCATATTCTGTGCATCTCAGCCGAGATCTGAAATAATTAGGTCATGGTCTCCAAAATCAAACTGACCTAAGAAAACCATCTGTAATTAATACTCATTATGCTACCATCACCTTTAATTTTATAGTAAAATCAAACTAAATAATAAATAAATCATAGAATAAATAGAGTTCTAGAATTTGCTAGCTCTGTTAGTGTACAGGGATAAAACCCTGACTATAACCCTTGTAACCTGATTTTAAGTTAGTGGCTGGGATGCCTGTTGGAGATGAAATGACTGAGGAGAGGAATAAAGAAATAGAGCCTGGTCACTTCCACATGGTGGGAAGGAGAAATAGTTGTATGTGCCTGGGCACACTCTACTCAGTAGAACTACAGGTGTAGACTGAGGCCACATGGAGATGCTGTCTGTAAAGGAGCTGGGCTTTGGTTGTGTCACTCATGAGGTGTGAATAAATGCACCACCGGCCCATCGTATACTTCTGCTAGATGCATACAAGTATATGCAGCGATCGTTGGCTATATGACATAAAAATTCAATCCCCTACTCCACAGGTAACAGCTCCTGTGGCCAGTCTGCCTGGCTGCCATCCTAGAGAACAAATGGATTGCACCATTCTTATACTAGGGAAAAATATTCTCATTGGGGGGGGCTGGAAGGAATCAAATACTTGTTCAAGCAAGGTATCAAGCAAAAAGGAAAAAAATAAATGTTTCTTATATTTGGCAAGTGGAAACTATGATGAAATAAATGAAATGTTTGTGAAAACAAACTAGGATGCTATTTTCTGTGACCCAAAAGAATATGTTAGAATGCTGTGAACATGATCAGTAATAGGAACTTCTACAATCGTTGATACATACCTACAAAGCCTAAATAAACAAACAAAAAAGAGTAAAATCACAAAGTTAATCAAATAATGCTATGTAAGAGATGCAAAGGATAAGAGGTACAACTTAACATTCAAAAATACATTAATCATAAGACCACATCTGTGTCAATTAAAGTATAGAAAGTGATTTCTTAACAGATCTTCCAGAGTTAACAATGAAATCTATTTGATCTCAAAGATAAAAAGCAATAATTAGGTAATATTTAATTGCATCATAAAAATGAAAGGGAAAGATTGTGATTACATGTCGATAAACAATGAAATGATCACCCAGTCATCGGATTTAGGGTCAGAATAGAGAGATGAAATCAGCAAGAAAAGGAGAGTCATATTTCTGGAACTGAATTCATCCTCAAACCTTGGCAAATGCCTTCACATGGTGGACTTTTCTTTTACAAAACCTCTACAAGATGACACTTATATATAGATTGTGTTTTATTTATCATTTAGAAAGATCATTTCAAATATAAAAAAATGGGTGCACAGGTGTCAGAGTAAAAAAAGTGCCTATTCCTGGTGTAGGCACTGATGCTCCCTGCCACCCA
This sequence comes from Protopterus annectens, assembly GCF_019279795.1. Taxonomy (NCBI): domain Eukaryota; kingdom Metazoa; phylum Chordata; order Ceratodontiformes; family Protopteridae; genus Protopterus; species Protopterus annectens. The sequence goes on from NC_056738.1 coordinate 168,428,222, forward strand.
TGGTAGAAAAAAGAAGCAATTCATAAACAGAAATGTCATGCCAAGCAAGAGGTATAGAGACAAATAAATGAATTATTATAATAAGATAGATATTATATATTGTAAGATAGATATTGTATATTGTTACTAGTATATTACAGACTCAGAATTTCCACACCGAAGATCTATATCAAGATCAAGAAAGAAAAATACTTGCACAAGAAAAACCTTTAAAATGGATAGGTGATAACAAAAATGGTTTAAATAATGGAGAAATGGTACATAGAGAAGAACAGAATTTTAATAAGGGGATGGTGATACCATTTGGTACAAACAGTACAGAAATTAAGGAAATTATTATGAAAAATTGGATTATGTTTGTGGGTAATATGGATATTTTTAAGTACGTAGGTACAAAATCACAATTTATTTATCAAATGGGTAGAAAATGTAAATCCCTCTATGAAAATAAGCTGGTCAAGACCCCATTGGCTCCTAGGGGAATTACTTGGTGCAGGTAGGCAGTGTCATTATATACTAAAGGAAAGTACTCTAACTTTTCAAGGGGTACCCTTCCAAATAATATTGAAGAAGGGAAATTGTAATACTAAGGGCACTATATATTTAGCAATATGTGAGGGGTGCAGCCATTATTATGTGGGAAAGACAGAAAGACCACTAAAAAAGAGAATTTATGAGCATATGTATGCAATACAAAAAGGAAACACCAACAATGATTTGTTCAAACATAGCATTGAATGTCACAACTTTACAGGCTTCAAATTTGGAATCTCAGAAGTAGTGCCAATTGACCCCAGAGGAGGTTGATAGGAGCTTATGTTAGAGCTAAAAGAGTTTAAGTGGCAGGTCAGATTGAACACAGTTAATTCCCCAGGTATAAATGATAACATTTCTTTATTTCCAATTCTGAAAAAGAAGGCACTCATTTTATAAACAATGATTATTTTATATTTATTTATTATTTATTTATTTTCAGTTTGATTACCGGGGAAGTCCACTGGGCCAAGAAGTGCCCATTTTCAGTGGAGGCCCGGGGACAAAAGCTCCATGTGCAATACAGTACAATAAAGGTTACAAAATACAAAGAAGGTTACATAATGAATGAGATGAAATACAAGAGTAAGATTCATACATTCAAAAAAAATAGCAAGCGTAATATACATCATGAGACAATTTAAAAAAGCAAAACACAATTTTTTTTTGTTACTCTTAGGAAATTCACAATATTTACAAGCTTGGAGTTTATTTAAAGTCAGCTAGTTCAGATTCTTTAGAGAAATTAGAATAAGGTTAAGAGTAAAGTAGAGCAGGAGGATGGAGAGCTTAGTGTGAAGAGTTATGTAGGGTGAAAGCAGGAGCATTTCCATTTGGAAGATAGGTGTAGGAAGAGTTAGTTTTTGAAGGATTCAGTGTTAGGTATAGTCCTAAGAGAAGGAGGGAGAGAGTTCCATTTTTTACCTAGAGAGAAGGAGAGTAGAAGCTGGCCGGCGGGACGTTGGGTTTGTGAACGGAGATTAGGTTTTGGTGTTCAGATCTCAGAGATCTGTTTGGGATGTAAGGTGGAAGAATGTTCTTTAAGGCTGGGCATTTATCAGGGGAGAATATTAATTTGTGAGCGCAGGTTAGTTGGAGATAGTCTAGGTGGTTAGGGAGTTCTAACCAATTCAGAGATTGAAGGCAGAGGCAGTGGTGAGTTGATGTTTTGGATTTAGTGGCAAATTTGGAGATCTTATTATAGCAAGCTTCAAGTTTAGAGGTGTTGGAAGTGGACAGATTGGTTAGTAGAGGGGCTCCATATAGAAGAGAAGGTAGGAGGTAGGTGATTGCCAGGGTGTGCCTAGAGGAGTTGGAAAGAAATTGATTGTTCCTATATAGCATACCTAGCTTTTGGTGGGTTTTCTTTATGTTATGTTGAATGTGAAGATCGAATTTCAGGTGTTCGTCTAAAGTAATGCCAAGGAGTTTTGCAGAGGGGACTACTTCTATAGCAGTGTTTGATTGGCTTAGGACATTGAAAGTGTTTTTGTCAAAGGAGGAAGCCTTGGAGGGGAGGAAAATTATTATTTTAGATTTATTGGAGTTGAGGGAAAGGTGGTTTTGGTGCATCCAGTTCTCTGTAGTGGAAAATGCTATTTGAGTTTTAGTCAGTAGTTCAGGAATGTTGGGGGCGGCGCAGACCAAGGTAGAGTCATCAGCGTATTGGATGACTGAAGTGTCAGGAATGATGGTGTGAAGGTTATTTATAAAGATGTTGAAAAGCATGGGTCCGAGGATGGATCCTTGAGGAACGCCAGTGGGTGTAGGCAAGAAGGAAGAGGAGGAGTTCTTCCATTTGACAGCTTGAGATCTGTCAGATAGGTAGCTGGAGAACCAGGATAGAGTATTAGGGGCGAGATTAAAGTTGGCAAGATGAAGGAGAAGGTGTGTATGGGAGATGGTGTCGAAGGCTTTAGAAAGATCTAGCAGTACTGTGGATACAAAGAGTCCAGAGTCTCGAGCTAGATTGACAGTTTCTTGGAAGGATTGTAGGGCAGTTATGGTACTGTGGCCAGGATGGAAGCCATGCTGGGTGGGAGTTAGAAGGTGATTCTGAATTAGGTAAGGCATAAGTTGGTGGTGGACACATTTTTCTAGTATTTTAGATATTGGTGAGAGGAGGGCAATGGGGCGAAAGTTAGAAATAGAGGTGTTTTTGCCTCCTTTGTGTAGAGGAAGAATGTAGGCTGAACGCCAGAGTTTGGGCACATATGATTCATTTAAGGATCTATTAATCAAGATACTGATTGGGAGAGCAATACCTTCAGCTGCACATTTGAGGAAGGAGGAGGGTATCTTGTCTGGAGCATTTGAGCAAGGCTTTAATTTGGATAAAAGCTTTTTTATAAAAATGGTGGATACAGGTTTGAGATGGAAATTTAGGGGATTGTTATTAGGGTTGTTGGGTGTTGTGTGGGAGTTTAAATGTTTAAGAAATATAGATAATGAAATGTATTTGTTTTTATTTGTGTGTATTAATGAATAATTGATATGTTCTTATTTAAATGAGGTAATTATCTATTGATTGTTAGTGTTTATTTAGAGAAATGATTAATGATTTTCTTATATAGTTTTAATATGAGATTAGTCTTTTGTAAGATATTTAGGAATGTGGTGATATTTCTATATTTTATGACAAAGTTTTTTCATTCGTTTTAAATGAGTTCTAACATTACTAGGTTATTAAGTTAATTGATGGCTTAATTGAATTATGGACAAAAGCACTTGACATTTATGGTTTATGTGAAAAATAAACTATTTTGGATTATATATTACTGACTTTGTGGCCTAATATTTGATTTGGTGAACTCCCTTGGTGGAGGCAATTTCCAGTGGTTGTGGTCTGTTACAAGTTACGCTTTTACCATCTGGAAAACTTTTTTTTTTTGTTTGTTTTTTTGGTCGTGAATTACCAGCACCTCTTCGGCTTCTTGATATGGAGAGCTCTAGAGACACTCGTACACCCAATGCAGGGTGTAGTACTTTAAATACTTCTAATCCACAGGATGGTAATCCTTTAGTGGAAGGTACACAGACCTGCAATCTTACTCAGTTGATTGCACAATTATTACAACAAGTTGGGGATATACAGTCCCAGCTAGATAGACTACATATCCCAAGAGGCATTGCAAAGGAGACGAGATCGGATGATATGGCAACTACCAACAGGTTAACTAATCAGGGAGACTTTACAGACTGGGTCCCAGAATGTACTGTACGAGATGAAGCCAGGAATGGAGTTTGGGAAAGCAGAAATGAATCTGGTCTGGAAAAACTAGAAAAGAGAACTTCAATTTCGAACAGTGGACACAAGCGGAAATATGTTTTCGAAACAACGGAATGAGCAATCTTGGTAGGCAAATGCCCAGATCCTTTCAAAAGAAATTATATGAACTTAAAAAAAAACTTTTTTAAAGTTTGAGGGTTGCAATGTAATAATTTATATTTAAATGAGAGCATTAAAAACAAACGGGTACCAAAGGGGTTGAAACTTTTTACATTTCTGAACGGTTTAAAAGCTGGTAGTTCTGAAATGGATGAATTACTAAATATGTTCGACCGTTTTGGTTATGAGTTGATGTCTTTTATTATAAAATTAAACAATGTTTCACCTGTTCTTTTGACCTCAACTTCTTCACTACACTACTTTAGTACTAGCTTACTACTTTAACTTCACCAACTCCACTGAATACAAAAAAAAAAACAGTAATATTCTTATATTCAATGATAGTTCTCTTTGTAATTCTTTCAACATGTTATATCTTGTGATATTAGGACTCCAAAGGCTTTATATCTCTAGTTGTATTCCTTTGTTTAGAATTTGTTCACCTCATGTTTTTTTTTTTTTTGTCAGTCCTACTAGCATTGCTTTTGAAGTGCTTATTATTGGGTACAAGTTTCTTCTCTTTTTTTCTATGTTGTGGAGCTTTTCTCCTCGGGCCTCTATTGAAAATGGACATGTATCCAGCTAGACTAGCCCGGTCAACAAATGTAAAATAAATAAATAAAATAAATAAAAATAAAAATAACATTAGATGAGTTGAACATATTAAATGATGAAATCTTGAATGACCTATTGTTTGAAGCTAATGGTTATAAATTTGATAATGTGTTTAAAAAGGATGAGAACTATGTTAAAGTTAACTTAGAGCGGAAAAAGAAAAAGATGGCCAGGGATGATAACGAATACAATTAAAAAATACCTCATCCATTACCAAATGCATATTTTGAAATGTATGATAAGGTCAGTGATGAAAATAGGGAGTACACTGAACAGGAGTATGATATAGAGTATAATTCCCAAATAGAAAACATGCATGATAGAGGGATGGATGATTATGAAGCTAATTATCCACCATTAAGAAGGTCTGAAAGATTAGAAAATAAAAACTGACAGAAATTTTTCCCCAAATCTGCACCCCGAGAGGAGGGAGATGCAGGGGGAGAGGCCAGAGAAACAACAATTAACACAACAAGGGAATGATATTAATCTGCAGGATGAAAATCATTACTACAAACAAGGGAACAGTAGTTAGTTATGAATGTTTCAACATATTTAATTATGCAGATTTGATAGTAGATAAGAACTACTTTTTCTTGTTAAGAAAAAGTTTCAAATTTGTACCCTCATTTAGACAAAATGCGGTAGACGTAATAACTGAACTTAAACTATTCACCACAAGATTAAATGTATCAATTGTTTTCAAGGACCAAATGGCTAATATAGAAAGACATTCTAAGATAAACTTGAGGAAAAAAAGTTGTTTCAACCCCCCACTCCACCCTATAGTTTCCACATTTGAAGGAGCTTGTTTAGCTATTTATTCCTTAATAAATAACAAAGAAAAGAAAAGGAACACTCACTATAATTTAACAAAGGGAGAGTTTGAACTTATTAAAAAGATACATACTAATGATGAATATAGGGTGATGAAACCAGATAAGGGAGGGGGGTTGTTTTATGTAGTAAAATGGATTTATTTATTAATTGTTTATTTGAGATGTTCTATGATACTGACAAGTATCAAGAGGTGTCAAAAAATGAAATTTATTTAGCACATAGGAAGATTCATTTATTATTAGAAGATGCTTTATTACAAGAGGCTATATCAGAAGAAATTTATGAGTTCTTGAAAACTGATCATATACTTATTCCTGTTGCATTCAGTATACCTAAGGTCCATAAAAATGTGTCCCAACCACTATTTAGAGTCATGATATTGGCACAAAATGGGCCTACTTACACATTAGGTGTGTTTATTGATAGGGTGTTGAAAAATTCTATAACACTCATCAAGCACTTGTTGAAAGGTCCATGGGACATGCTGTCAGAGATAGACCATGATTGGTATACCAAACAATGTTGTTTTTCAACTGTAGATGTAGATTTATTTACATCTATCCCTCATCAGGAGGGGTTAGTTTTATTTGAGGAAGCTATTAGAAGCCTTATTAAGTTGGATAAGGTGTTAATAAATTTCATTATGGTGACCATGGAGCTAATATTAGAAAATAATTATTTTACCTTTGAGGGTGCCTTTTTTTAGCAATTGAAAGGTGTGGTGATGGCTGCGAATTGTGCACCCATCTTTGTGAACTTGGTTCTTTATGCCTGGGAGGTGCAATGCGTATTAAGTTCTGAATTTTCTAGTATGTGGACAGCATACTTTCATTTTTTGGATGATATTCTTATTATATGAAGGGAAATTGTGGAAAACATGGAATATTTTGGCCTATTTGAATAGTATTACCCATATTTTAAGTTTACTGGTATTTTAGAGAAGATATTATTGAATATTTAGATATCTCTTTAACAAAGGATATCGGAAGAGGGAAGTTTACATCAAAAATTTATAAGAAGGAGACCTTCTCCAATAACTACTTAGATTACCAGAGTAACCACCCCAAACATATGAAAAGAAATATTCTAAAGGGTCAATTAATTAGGGCTGCCCAAATGTGTTCTGATTTTGACTTATTTGAGTATGAAATTAATACAATTGGTAGAATGCTTGTAGAAAGGGGTTACCCATTAACATTAGTGAAATACGTGTGAAGAGATATAAAAACAGGTTGGGGAGATGGACACAAACCACTACTGGGTGACAAAGATGGTTTAAATAATGTTGAAATCATACATAGAGAAGAACAGAATTTGAATAAAGGGATGGTGATACCATTTGGTGTTAACAGTAAAGAAATTAAGGAAATTATTATGAAAAATTGGATTATTTTTTAAGGGTAATGTGGATATGTTTATGTATGTAGGTTCAAAACCACAATGTATTTATAAAATGGGTAGAAATTGTAAATCTCTCTATGAAAATAAGTTGGTCAAGACCCTATTGGCTCCTAGGGGAACCACTTGTTGTGGTGCATGTAGGCAGTGTCATTATATACTAAAGGAAAGTACTCTATCTCCTCAAGGGGTACCCTTCCAGATAATATTGAAGAAGGGACATTGTAATACTAAGAGCACTATATATTTAGCAATATGTAAGGGGTGCAGCCATTATTATGTGGGAAAGACAGAAAGACCACTAAAAAGACAATTTATGAACATATGTATGCAATAAAAAAGGAAACACCAGCAATGCTTTGTTCAAACATAGCATTGAATGTCACAACTTCACAGGCATCAAATTTGGAATCTTAGAAGTAGTGCCAATTGACCCCAGAGGAGGATGGTGGGAGCTTATGATAATGCTAAAAGAGTTTCAATGGCAGGTCAGATTTTACACTGTTAATTCCCCAGGTATAAATGATAACATTTCTTTACTTCCAATTCTGAAAAAGAAGGCACTCATTTCATAAACAATGATTATTTTATAAATTTTATAAATGTTAAAGAAATATAGGAATTAAATTTATTTATTTGTTTTTATTTGTGTGGATTAATGAATGAATAATTAATATGTTCTTATTTAAATGAGGTAATTATCTATTGCTTGTTAGTGTTTATTTAGAGAAATGATTAGTGATTTTCTTATATAGTTTTAATATGAGATTATTAGTCTTTTGTAAGATATTTAGGAATGTGGTGATATTTTTATGTTTTACAGCTAATTTTTTTCATTCATTTTAAATGAGTTCTAACATTACTAGGTTATTAACTTAATTGATGGCTTAATTGAATTATGGATGAATAGCTTATTTTGTATAAAAGGATGGGTTAAGTATAATTAATTGTTCTGATGAAGCCCCATTGTGTATGCGTGTAGGGACTAAAACATTTGATATTGATGGTTTAGGTGAAAAATAAACTGACATTGATTGCTTATGTGGAAAATAAACTACTTTGGATTATATATTACTGACTTCATGGACTAATATTTGATTTGGTGAACTCCCTCGGTGGAGGCCGTTTCCAGTGGTTGTGGTCTGTTACTCATGGAGGTATGAATAAATGCACCACCGGCCCATCGTACACTTCTGCTACATACATACAAGTATATGCAGTGATTGTATGATATACAGCAAACAAATTCAATACCCTACTTAACAGGTAACAGCTCCTGTGGCCATTCTGCCTGGCTGCCATCCTAGAGAACAATTGGATTGCACCATTCTTATACTGGGGAACAAATCATCTCACTGGGGGAATGGGAGGAATGAAATACTTGATCGAGCAAGGGATCAAGCAAAACTGAAAAAAAAAATATTTCTTAAATTTGGCAAGTGGAAACTATGATGCAATAAATTAAATGCTTGTGAAACAAACTGGGATGGGGTCTATATTATAACACTGAAAGTGCATATGTGTGACTACATAAAAGTTGACACATAATGTATAAAACCTGAAAATAGTGAACGGCCACGTAATCTAATTTGTCCCTTGGGAAAAAACGTACGCGGCCGTTCACTAAAAAAAAAATTTAACGCCATAAACAGGTGGGGGGCTTGCCCCACACACCTCCCAACATGGGGAGCTGTGCCCCCACACCGCCCTAACTAAATATAGCAACTCCGAGATCGCACTATAGGGAAGGAAAGGGCAACTCCATGAAGTTGGCCAACTATCTCCTTGTCCTATGACATATTCATCGAATCGCTTAAATGCGATTCGATGAATATGTGTTACTGTTTCCATAGTCACTCAGAAGCCTTTTCATGCTTCTTATATAGACCCACAGTGATGCAATCCTCATTGACCCAAATGAATATGTTAGAATGCTGTGAACATGATCAGTAATAGGAACTTCTACAATCATTGATACATACCTGCAGAGCCTAAATAAGCAAGCAAAAAAGAGTAAAATCACAAAGTTAATCAAATAATGCTATGGAAGAGATGCAAAGGATAAGAGGTACAACTTAACATTCAAAAATGCACTGATCATAAGACCAAATTTGTGTCATTTAAAGTATAGAAAGTGCTTTCTTAACAGATCTTTCAGAGTTAACAATGAAATCTTTTTGATCTCAAAGATAAAAAGCAATAATTAGGTAATATTTAATTACATCATAAAAATAAAAGGGAAAGATTGTGATTACATGTCGATAAACAATGACATGATCACCCAGTCATCGGATTTAGGGTCAGCAAGAAAAGGAGAGTCATATTTCTGGAACTGAATTCATCCTCAAGCCTTGGTGAGTGCCTTCACATGCTGGACTCTTTTACAAAATCTCTACAAGATGACACTGATATATAGATTGTGTTTTATTTATCATTTAGAAAGATAATTTGAAATATAAAAAAAAATGTGTGCACAGGACTCAGAATAAAAAAAGTGCCCATTCCTGGTGTAGGCACTGATGCCCCCTGCCATCCATGATAGAAAAAAGAAGCAATTAATAAAAAACTGTCAGGTCAAGCAAGAGGTATAGAGACAATAAATGGATTATTTCGATAAGCTAGAGATTATATATCGTTACTAGTATGTAACAGACACAGAATTTCCACACTGAGGATCTATATCAAAATCAAGAAAGAAAAATGCTTACACAAGAAAAACTTTTACAATGGACAGATGATAATTTAAGATTCATAATGTAGCAGATCAGAGCAAAACATTATCCAGATGAAGAAACATTGATCTATCTGGAAAAGGAAGCTAGTGAAGAAGTGAAACAAGATAAGTAACAAGAAATAAAGAGGTAATTGAAAGGTATAAAAAAGAAACTTGGACATGGGAAAGATAAATTCATCTGTTGTGGTACAACATGTATGCAGAGAAGAAAGCCATATTAATCATAATGAAAAATACAGCTCCAAAGATATTTGAAAAAAAATGCAACGGAAGATATTATTTACTTATTTATTTTTATTTATCTGACATTTGTTGACCGGATTAGTCTGACTGAGCCTAAGCCCTTTTTCAGTGGAGGCCCGGGGAGAAAAGTTCCACAATTGCAAAGATTAAGTACAAAAATATGTATAAACGTGAATATAAAAACAAACACAAATACATCAAAAATAAAAAGTAAGTTAACATAATATGCAATAAAAATTAACAACCCTGGAGAGTATATACATTTCAGCATGATTCAAAAGCAAGCTGTACATTCCTTTCAGTGAATTTGACTTGAGTTAATAAGTAAGATGAGCAGAACAGTCGCTGTTCAAAAGAGATAACATGTAATTGTAGGATGTCAGTGAGACAGAAGAAAGGTAGAGAGTTAGGTGAGAGGGAGGTGATGAGTTTGGGGAGAATCATTTGGGGGGAGTAGTTACATTGACAGATCCATGTCTTGTTTAGGTAGTTTTTAATTGCAGTTTTGAATTTTAGAGGATGATTGATATTTCAGATATCTAAAAGAAGTTTATTCCAGAACTGAGCTAGTGAGTAACTGTACAGATTATGCCCTATTTTTTTGTTTTAGTCTTGAAGATTTTGAAAAGGTTTTGTTCATAAATTCTTTGGGACCTAGGAGGAGAGTAAAGGGAGACAAAGGTGGTAATGATGGGACAGAAGGAGGGCACATACAAAACAGAATGTATCATTTGAAGTTGAGAGAGAAGCAGATGGTGAGGAGGTTCTAGCCTGTTTAACCTTCTAAGAACACAAGTGGTAGGAATGTTCTGCTGCAAATCTAGCAACTTTGCGGCCAGATATGGTAAATTTCATTATAGCAAAAAATAAGATCCAAAATGGAATGGAAGTCAAAACATAAGTTTAGTGAGGTGGAAAAGAACTGGTAAAAACTGAAGAGATAGACCAACCGTGAAACATTCTTTGGAGTTTGTTTTAGGTATAAGAGTATCTATGCAAACACTTCCAGGCAAACATCTTAAATTGTCTAGATTATGCTGGATATTTGCAAGCTATACATATGTCTTTCCATTGTTATTATTATTTCAGGAAATGCAAATGTTTCCATTGCCTTACTCGTAAAATCCCAGCGTACCCTTTCAAATACTTTCTCTGCATCAATGCCCACCAACAACAGCAGTATTCTTTTACATTCTGCTTCCTTCTAGTCACCAGCGTTATATAAGTTTGACATATGTTTGACTCCCCTCCAGAAAAAACACACTAGTCCATATCTATCAATTTTGGCATCATCTTGGCCATTATAGATATAAACATTTTATAATTATGGTTTAAAATTGAAGTGGGTTTATATGATGCTGGATCAGATGGCTGTTTACCATATTTAGGTATTATAGCTACCATGGCTTTTTTCTACTACCCATTCCTTAAACCTCTCTTTTTAACATGTAGGTAGGGAAGCACCAGCGTCCCCTGCATTTTTATCTTTGTGATAATTGGTGCATGATCTTAAATAGTTATTAGATGTGTTTCAAAGTTCTGAATTAAATACACATCTTCCTGTGAAATATAATTACTCTGAACCACACAAAATTACAAAGTCCAAATATCACAACACCAAAACTTGGAGAAAGAAATAGAACCAGGCTGCGGAAACAGGCACTACAAATTTATTGTGAACAAGATTAAGCACTTTCATCCGAATATATCCAAGACTTCATCAGAATCAAGTAAACAAATTGAAATGCACACTTAAATACTTAATTCATAGTCACATGACACAATTAGTGCATACAAAGTTAACCATTCCAAAAAAAAATTACAGACAAAAAAACACAAAGTGAAAAACATATATTAATAAGTACTTTTTTTAAAAGAATAAAACATTGTATATATTAAAACTATATTTTTTGTTATGTCAGTTATGTCCGTTTCCCTGTTTTGAAGGCTCTAATGGGATTGTTTCGACCAGTCGGCTTGAAGAAACTGATGCCAGTGTGGGGCTACTAACCCAACTAGTGCACCATCTATCTCAGCAAATCTCGGCACTTAATGCTCATTTAGGATTAGAAGACCAACCAAGCATTACACTTCCTGCATCTTTGCCTTTGGGAAAAGGTACTCCCCAGATACTGAACAACTTTTTTAACGGTAACAATGTCAACCAGAATTCTATTGTTTTGGGTGACCAACAAACTAATTTTGATGTCTCTTCCTGGCTTAACAAATCTTTGGGATTAGCTAGAGGTGGGGAGAGAGACAATCATACATTTAACCAATCTCTCAAGCTATTTGAGACTAAGCTTCTCAAGTATAGGAAGTTACAACTTCAGAACGTTTACTTTCATGAATGTATTAAAGTAAAACAAGTGTCAAAAGGCTTGAGACATTGGAAATTCCCACCGGTCTTTTACCCAACTCTCCCATGCATAAAGAATTATTGGATTTATTTGACTGGCAGGGGTGTGAGTTGATGGAGGTCATAATGAGATACAATCAAAAATCCATGGACAGTCATACGATGGAAATAGCTGATGTAGAACAAATCATCACTAATAACTTACTTTTCCAAAACTACATTGACAAATATAACAAGATTTTTGTGGATATTGATAGAATTTCTGGGGATATCAAAATTAGAAAAGAAAGAAAACTTGAATGTGATTGGCTTGAGTACCAAAGGGGGGTGTGCCTACCCATTAACTAGCTAGGCGACTAAGTGGTTTAATGAGACAGGTGAAATTTTCAATGGTTCAGCCCAATATCCTGAAACTAATGGTGAGGAAGCAGTCCCTTTACTTCAAACCCCTTTAAGACAATTGGAGATACTGAGGAACCAGAACACAGCCCAGCAGGGGGCACAGAACATATTGAAATTCAGACAGCACCACAACACGCAATACAGAGGCACGAAGAGATGGCCCAGTACAATGAGGAATTGATGGATTGCATTGATGGACTACAGGAATTTCATGAATACCCCATCCCCGGGATTCAGGAAGCTCGGCGCAAGGCTGGCGTTAGGCTTGCGCTGACCGTGCGGTGTGAGGATGGCGCAGTAGCACCAAATGCATAGTAATGAAGGCGTGCTGCCGACACAGCTACGTGCACAGGAAAGGAGCGCGAGTGCATAGGGCATGTCGAAGTGCCGCACGAGGTGTGGAAATGGCAGCTGTCGATGTGCAACCTAAAATGCTTGCATATAACAGGTTGCAAGATAGTAACCACATCAGTGTCCCTGGATACTGAAACGTATGCAAAGCATGCAAGAAAGTACCTGTGAACACAAAGTGACGAAGCAAACAGAAATGCACGGTAGGGAATAACGAGTCCCTATCCCGCGAACAAATGACATGGAAGACCGTGTGGCCGTAGTCCAACACAGTGTAGATAGCCATACCAAGTGGAAGTGAAACGAATCATATGTTAGCGATCCGCCAATAGGTATGTCCAGCCCAATGGTGAGGGTCACCAGCTGACCCATAATGTGAGGGAGGGTACACAGCTGGGCAGATGTGTCCATAACAAAATACACGAGAAATGTAGATATCTAGCGACCGTATGTCCGAATTATATCCCACAAGGCATGTAATAGTCACATACAAAAGATATGTCTGTATTTCACATACCAAATGTGATAGGAAATAGAATAAGCATGTAAACGAAACAGAAGGAGCATGTAAACAGCCACAACAATAAGGACACATGTAGGCTGAAAGGAACAGTATTATCCATACCGTTGACAAGGATTACCACCTGTCCCACTTTGTGAGCGACAGTCCCTCCTTGGGCAGTTGTGTCCCGACAAAAACCTGTAACAATGGCAAATGTCCTGAGATTATAGGACAAAATTATTCCCCATACGTTATGTAATAGTTGCATTAAATAGGTTTTCTGTATCTAAATTACATAAATGTTATGAGAAACAGAATAAGCAACTGAACTGCTACAAGAATAAGCTTTGATATAGGCAAGAAATCTAAGTTCTATCCTGTGTACTGACTGTGGGTATGTGTCGGCCTGTAAAATGTGATGAGTGTACCAAAAATGTCCCACTTTGGCCAATTGAAAAGGTGGCAACCCTACCGTCGACTGTGGGGAGGTGTTGTCCACTACACTCGGATATGTGTACGGAATATATCCCATCCTGGACATAGGAAAAGGTGGCATCCTACCAATGAGTACAACAGGCCTCCAAAATCCGGAAGTCAGTGGTACAAGCCGAACTTGTCAGGATGTGTCACAGTCGAATGGGTAGTACCCGGGTATACCAAACATGTAATGAAAGAGAAGTATGGGCATGTACCTATGTGCATGAGGTATAGCATGTGGAAAGCAAACATGGCAGGGTAGTCCAGGTACCAGACACATGTAGGGTATTCAATGTGTTACTCTGGCTGTGTCATGGGCCAACAACCAAAGCACAGATGTATGGGGTGTGAGGAATCTGTGTGTGTGGGGTGGATGGGTAATGGTACAATCCTCCAAGGCGATACTGTGTTGTATGCAGAATAGGTGAACCGGAGGTGTATGAGGGAGCAGCGGCTGAAGCTGAAAGAAACACAAACATATGTATAAACAGCTGCAATACAACCAGACAGGCCATATTGTAGAACACAATCCCACAAACAGATGAATATTGAAATGGGCGATACAAATGTATAGATATGTCACCGGCACATACCCACAGATTGGTCCTGATGGAACTGGCCATAATAAATGCAACACACCTGGATGGAACCGTAAAGACATTTAAATTTGTAAAGGTGAACATGTGTTTCACATATGTCCGTTAACCGGATTACAGATATTGTACTGGTACCATCACAATTAAGAAAGCCCACGTAAGCACAAAGACTTAGTAAACATATGTAACCCACAATAAGGATATGCAAGTGCGCCTGCGCGTGTGTAATCCACTCACAGCATAGCAAATGAATGCTGTTTTCTACACGTTTATTTATATATCTATATATGGATATCTATATTTGTGTATAGATATATATCCACAGACTTAAACTAAATATATATATGAAAGAAAGAATGTACAGACATATATATATATATATATATATATATATATATATATATATATATATATATATATACACACACACACACACACGCAATAACATTAATCGATATATACATAACAAACACAGTAACATTTGTCCTTGTAGATATAACACATGTACATAAATAGGCTACATCATAGCTATTATGGATAGACATACAGACATGCAAGAAAGGTAAATATACTGCTGCTTTCCAAACCATTGCCCAGAAAGTACCAGTGTGCCAAATCTGCAGGTTCTACTATTTAAACATGGATATAGGTGTCCTTTGCAGGACTCCAAAAAGTGTTGTCTACAAGCAACGGCCAGTAGTTATCGACGCAAAGGAAGTCACATCCGCAGCTACAATATAGCTGTACATGCAACAGTAGCTTGTGCAAGGGTAATAACACATGGGTTGACAGAATGTATGACATATGTCCTGATACGCGGAGAGTGGATAGTGCTTAGAAGTATCTTCATACTTTATTATCGCTCACATTAAATATGTCTTATGACTACTGTGGAGGGGTGTCAGATATGGGAATCATGGATATGCAAGAATGGGCCTAGGTTCACAGGTGTTGGTTGGCACAGATTTATTAGGTCTGCCCCATGAGAGTGATTAATATTCCTATGTGGGTATAACACATGCCTATACCTTCCAAAAATGAAGAACCCATCTACTGGATATTGTGTAAACCATTGGGGGAATATGTAGGGACTAATATCAGTGCCATGTAAGTGATTATCATGGACGTACATGCGAACGAATAAGATGGTAACCATACCTCTCAACCTTTCAGAATAAGACATCTGGACAAAGGCATATTTAAATAAGTACAAATAGGGACTATGTTAAATATTCCTCTGACAAAGTTTGAACGTTGATCGAATAATGGATAATTCATTAGTATGAATGTTTTGAGGGTTAATAGTTATAAACTACTAATGTCTGTCATTATTATCTAACCTCACAGTTCTTAATGACCTGCCACTAATCTACCAGAAAGGCACAATAATAACAAAGAAGGAACAACATTATAAGTCTAAGTTTGGGACATTTACCTAACATGTGTACGGTTGAGAGGTATGAAGGTAACCCTGTCCTAAATAAATGTACAGAACTACTGATATCAGGTGGACAGATGTGAAGAAAGACGGGATGACAAATGACAAAACATGTATAAGTCAAAAGCATGTACCTTGATAAATGTGAATGAATACTTATGCCTTTGATAGTCAATGTGGAAGGTTAATAGTGTCCCTCAGGGTGTTATGCAGTGTCCCCGATACAGTGTCCAGTCTCCCACACTCGCATGTGAGTTCTGCCACTGACGGACATCGCAAATACCGGCGAACACATAAGGTAGAGGATAGCATAATATGTATTGATTAGCATCTGTTGGCTTTTGTGAGGAACACAACATTCTTGGTGGGTGTGTCCTGCAAAAGGAATGTAATGGCATCTGGCCTGTGATTTCTTCTTGTGAGTAGTGGTGTAATACAATGATATATCTTGTATCAGAAACAGATACATGTGATAGGGAACAGTATTATCGACTATACTACTACAAGAAAACTCTGGAGGTATGAAAAGCACTGAAGTAGTCAGTTCAGTATCGACTGCAGGTATGTGTTGACATGTCAAATGTCACAGCTGTATATATAGTACCTATAGGGCTGTCACCATTACAAATGATGAAGGTGTGAGCTGCTTTGTAGAAATGTCAGACGTAGCAGGTCAAACCATACCTACAGCCATGCATACTCCACAAATAGACATATTAGCACACAGCAAAGCTTAGGCCAGGGGTCATGGAGCCTTGGCCGGCATGTACGAGTAGAGGAAGTGTAGAACAAGGTAAGATGTCTGCCGAGCTATTCAGCAATATCCTGTAGGGGCGTGTAAGACGGCCCCTAAACCGAACGTTGCATGGACAATGTTAGAATATGCAAATTACCCCATTTGTAGGTGAAAGCTATGCAAATGGTGTAAATCTGTGATAAATGTAACAGTAAGCTGTCCGTGCAAGAGTAGAGTTATGTGCAGAAATGTACTCAGATGTTAACTGAGTTACGTTCTGCAAGTAGCTAAATGGAGCAATGTCAGCTGCAAATAAAGGATGAATTCAGTTGAAGAAGCATGCCAATGGCCAAATATAAGGCCAGTGGCATATTTTTCATTGTAAATTAATAAAACTCTATTTGTCATCCCCTGATCTCCCATGTGTAAGCATAGCGCAGCAGCGCGAAAACGCTCTGCGCTTTTAAAACAAGAGAAATATTTAAAATACACATAGACATTGTAATTATCGTTAACAGTTAGTTTGCCATGCAGGTGAATGGCAAGCTGAAGACAAGATGGCTACTGAGTACTGGTTGCTATGTGTGGAAGCGCTCTGTCAGAGATGTAACCAAGCATTAGTAGGCAATCCGATGCAATTGAGGCTGAGGATAGTGAATCACAATTTGTCATGCCATATGGACCAAGCCACTACAGTGGAAGAGTAGGTTAAGGGGACTATCAGAGTAGAAGATAGGTGACATCATGTGTGTGTATGTATAAAACACTGTAATCCTATCGGAGCAATGTGTCACATGTTTGCTGTCAGTTACTCATCAGTGGAAGAGGCGTGTTATGATTTATCCTAGGTACAGTCAGGAAACTGACGGTGTACGCCATGGATATCACTGAAGTTTCATGCAAACCTGCTGACAGTGTGTTCGCCCGAGTAAGCATGTGCGCACGCGTGTCAGCCCATGTGCGTGCGTTGAAGAATGAGTAAGATAGTGTAAGCATGTTGAAGCCCGTGTAATGTCATGTAAGCCAGTGTACATGTTTGTAAGCATGTATACATCTGTACTACACACATCACACACGTACTGCACACTCTGAAACACATGCTGCCAATACTGCACACGTCAGTCAAATGGCACATGGATGGATAATAAATCATCAGAATCAACAGTGCTGTAAACTATACTACATTGATGGTCATAGCTGCAATGCATCATGCCTGCTTAAATACACCTAGAAGGATATCACACTTTGTGTTAACAACATTTTAACATTAATACAGTGCTATAAAGCCACCCTGAGCATCAGCACCATGTTAGTCTGTTCCTGCATCTATGTTACACATTACAGGTGGTGGCACAGGTGTCATCATATGCACAGGGTATGGTGTTTCTTTTCCAGAGCCTGTCATTGAGCCATCCAAGCTATTGGCAAAGGCTCTTGCCACCCCCATAGTGCCTTTTTTAGGCAAGGCTCAAATTCTAAACCTACCACCCTAGAACACAAAAAAGGAAAAAAACTAAGGGTAATGCTGCTCAATGCCAGAAGTCTAAATCTCAAAATGCACGCACTCGAGGCCCTTCTCAGTATGGAGAACATCGATGTCTGTGCAGTGACAGAAACCTGGTTCAAGGCTCCTGAGAGCACCCCAGCACTATCAGGTTTTACCTCTTATCATGCTCCGCCCCAAAATCCGGACAATACCAAGGAGGGAGGGGTATCCATATTCATCAAAGACACCCACACCTCAAGACTGGTGGCAACGCATGATGCATCGGAGACCATCCAGGTGCAATTAACCATAGGCAAGACTGCTCTGCAAATTGTAGCATGTTACAGGCCACCCTCACAAACTCAGGAACCTCACATGGCCTTCCTGAAAACACTAGAGGGGATAAATGTATCACCAAACACCATCATACTAGGTGACTTCAATTACCCTAATATAGACTGGGAACACTACTCAAGCCCAAACACCCTAGCCCAAAAGTTCCTGGAATTCATAAACTCAAATGCCATGGAACAACTAGTCACCATCCCCACAAGAGGAGAAAACATACTTGATCTCATCATCACGAACATGGGAGCACAATGTTATGTTCAACACCGAAGTATACCTCACTGGTGAGATCAGATCACAAACTAATCTCACTGGAGGTCCTCATCCCACCCCACCTGAAATAAAAAGACCACAGTAAAGAACTTCTCGAAAGCCGACTTCACACTTCTAAAGACTAGTGTGGTCTCCTTTAAGGCCCCCGAGCCGACGGAAAACAGTACTCAAGCCGCTGAATCACTTACAAATGCCTTCTACCAGCACCTGCAGGACTGCATGGATAAGGCAATCCCAAGCAAAACAAAGACTCTTTGTACAAAGGCAAGCGTCCACTCTGGTGGACCCCAGCCATAAACAAACTCTACAACAAAAGGAGGAAGCTACTACAAGATAGAGCAAAATCCTTAAAAGGTAAGACACCCTTGATCACTATAAGTAAAAACTAAGAGCTCTCATAAAATCATCCAAAGCAAATTTTGAGAGAAAAATAGCTAAAGACTCAAAAGACAATCATAAGGCCTTCTTTAGCTATGTTAGAAACCTGGGAGGAAACTCCCAGATATGCTCAGAACTAGTTCAAAATGATGTGAAGATTACTGATCCTACAGACATTGCCAACATACTGGCTGACAGGTTCAGTGCAAACTTCTCCCTCCCCCAAAAGGAGAGATATCTATACCAAGCGATTGCAGCCCCCAAACATCTCCAACGCCAAGTGAGAACTGCTCTCCAAAGCAAAAACACAGCATCCATGGGACCTGATGGTGTCCCGGCTGTGTGCTCCACGAACTCAACGAGGAATTAAACCCACAGCTAGGACAGCTGTTTAATCATAGTCTTACCTCTGGATACGCACCCAGGAGTGGCGCACTGCAACTGTGGTCCCACTTCACAAAGGCGGTGCCTCCACCGACCCTGGAAATTACCGCCCATTAGCTTGACAAGCCTTATCTGCAAAGCCATGGAGAGGATCATAATGGACCTCATAAATAAAGACATAGGGAATTTGCAGACTTTGGATCCATCCCAGTTTGGCTTTGTCAAAGGCAGATCATGCCTTCTAAACTTGGTTGACTTTTTGAAACAGTCACCAAAGCCATTGATGAGGAAAGGCAGTCCATACAGCCTACCTCGATCTGGCAAAGGCCTTTGATACAATACCCCACTCGGGTATCATTGAAAAACTCATCAGCTTAAATGTTAACCCATACATCACAAGATGGGTTGCAAACTGGCTGAGTGACAGAACCCACAGGGTCAGAGTTGCTGGCGCCATGTCAGACTCAAAGCCTGTCACAAGTGGTGTACCACAGGGCTCAGTCCTGGGCCCACTCTTGTTTGGCATCTACTTTTCCGAAGTACAAGCAAACACAGGAGGGTTATGGCTGACAAAGTTTGCAGATGACTGCAAACTGGGTGCCATAGTAGAAAACACATCTGACACAGATATCCTTCAGAAGGGTCTCACAGAAACGAATAACTGGTGCCAGAGCCATGGCCTAAAGTTAAATGCCAAAAAATGCATAGTCATACCCTTCGGGAAAAACAAGGTTACCCCTAGCTACCAAATAGGTGGCAATCCACTGAGTACAGAAGAAGTTATCAGGGACCTGGGGACCCAGGTTGATAGTAGTCTGTCATTCGACACCCATGTAGCTAAAGTAGTTAGGAAGACCTTCTACATTGCCCACCTTATCATGAAGGATTCTCATCTAGATCAAGGGAGGTCATAGTCTCCCTATACTCATCACTCATCAGACCAATGATTGAGTACAATGCCCCATTCGGAATGTATCTGACCCGACACTTGCAGCAGCTGGAGAGGCCACAAAAGTTCCTCACCAAAAGGATAAAGGGTCTCAAACATCTGTCCTATACTGCCCGACTGAAAGAACTCCAGCTCTATTCAGTCGCCACCGCTTGCTCAGAGGTGACCTTTGCCTAACATACAAGGCCATGTCAAACCCAGATTTGATGAATATGCTTCACCTCAAAAATCTAGATCCGTCAGAGCCACAAGGGCGGGAGACTTAAACCTCGACACGGCTATTAATAGGACGTGCTGGAGGGATAGATTCATCACCCAAAGACTCCCTATGCTGTGGAATAAAATCCCGGTATATGTGAGGCAGAGCACCTCGCTGGCCTTGTTCAAGAGAAATCTTGACCAATGGATGGGAGATCGCAGATATACCCCAGGGATTACCTCAGTGTCACTGCTCAACAGAGGCACAGCAAAATAATGGGTATAGTTCCCCATACTAAAGGGGTGGCGTAAGCCACAAAACTATGGGCTAGGCTTGTAAATGCCCTCGGGCAGATAGCCTAGTATGAACCTATGAACCTATGAAAGTATGTGTATGTGTGAGGGACAACAGTGTTTGCATGGCCCAATGTTGATGCAATGTGTGTGTGTGTATGTGTTAGCCCTAGCTGTTTGTTTCATGTGTGTGTCTGCATATACACAGTTTCAGCATGTGTCATGCATATACAGGAGGTTGTGGGACAGTCACAGACCGTACCTGCCAGGCTGTACAGATCACCATTACTGGCCATGGACACCCCTGCATGCATTCAACAATATTCCAGACCTGCACCTGTCAATGTATACATATACATTCTTGGAATCTGTATCACAACCTGTGGATAAACGGGAGTCAGTAATGTTAACCTGATTTGCATAGTAGTGTCAGGTAATACATAGTCATATGAGCCATACTCATCCTCCAAAGTAACAACCACTGCTGACTGTTGCTGAGATGTGCACACGGCCATTTAAAGGTGCTGTACTATCATTGTTGTCAATGTCCCTTGTAATACCCAGCAACAGAATAACTGGTCACTACACAACTATAACCCATGATCACTACAGCACACAGTATGTGCACTATCACAGAGCCATAGCAGATTTACATACATCAAAGGTGTTCATGTACAGATAATGCAGCACATTCAAAAGTGCTAATATCCACATACATATCAATATCAATCTACATTACATATATAGAAATAGAAATACACACACACATACTTGGCAGGGTTGTGATCAGAACACAGACCTAACTACCTAATCACACTACAGCATTACGCATGTACAGAATGTGCTACCGTGATTACGAAATCACAGCATTCATGCAGGCATACGTCCAGCTTGCTGGCATCAGCATCAAAGGCAAAGGCGCCGTACGGATTCTATGGAGAGTGAATAGTGTAAAAGCAATGTACTGTTGTCATACAGCAGGAAACTCTCACACATACATGTGGCAGGATTGGGATTAGAACACAGACCTAACTACCTTATCACACTACAGCAATATGCATTTACAGAATGCACTACCGAGATTACTGAACACAGCATTCCCAGAGGCATACTTCTAGGTGGGTGACATCATCCGTAAAGGCAAAGATGCCGATAGGGAATGTCTGTGGTGTGAGGCGTCTAAAAGCATTACCATGTCCCCAGGCTGCAAGAAACACACACACACACACACACACACACACACACACACACACACACACACACACACACACACACACACTTGGCAGGGCTGGGAGTCGAACATACACCTAACTACCTTATCACACTACAGCAATACGCATTTACAGAACACGCTACCGAGATTACTGAACACAGCACTCCCAGAGGCATACTTATAGGTGGGTGACATCATCCGTAAAGGAAAAGACGCCGATAGGGAATGTATGTGGTGTGAGGCATCTAAAAGCATTACCGTGTCCCCCGGCTGCAGGAAACACACATACACTTGGCAGGGCTGGGAGTCGAACATACACCTAACTACCTTATCACACTACAGCAATACGCATTTACAGAACGCGCTACCGAGATTACTGAACACTGCACTGCCAGAGGCATACTTCTAGGTGGGTGACATCATCCGTAAAGGCAAAGACGCCAATAGGGAATGTATGTGGTGTAAGGCGTCTAAAAGCATTACTGTGTCCCCAGGCTGCAGGAAACACACACACACACAGGTACACACTTGGCAGGGCTGGGAGTCGAACATACACCTAACTACCTTATCACACTACAGCAATACGCATTTACAGAACGCGCTACCGAGATTACTGAACACAGCACTCCCAGAGGCATACTTCTAGGTGGGTGACATCATCCATAAAGGCAAAGACGCCGATAGGGAATGTATGTGGTGTGAGGCACCTAAAAGCATTACTGTGTCCCCAGGCTGCAGGAAACACACACACACACACACAGGTACACACTTGGCAGGGCTGGGAGTCGAACATACACCTAACTACCTTATCATACTACAGCAATACGCATTTACAGAATGTGCTACCGAGATTACTGAACACAGCACTCCCAGAGGCATACTTCTAGGTGGGTGACATCATCCGTAAATTCAAAGACGCCGATAGGGAATGTATGTGGTGTGAGGCGTCTAAAAGCATTGCCGTGTCCCCAGGCTGCAGGAAACACACACACACACATACACACAGGCACACACTTGGCAGGGCTGGGAGTCGAACATACAACTAACTACCTTATCACACTACAGCAATACACATTTACAGAATGCACTACTGAGATTACTGAACACAGCACTATCAGAGGCATACTTCTAGGTGGGTGACATCATCCGTAAAGGCAAAGACGCCGATAGGGAATGTATGTGGTGTGAGGCGTCTAAAAGCATTACCGTGTCCCCAGGCTGCAGGAAACACACACACACTTGGCAGAGCTGGGAGTCAAACATACACCTAACAATCTTATCACACTACAGCAATACGCATTTACAGAATGTGCTACCGAGATTACTGAACACAGTACTCCCAGAGGCATACTTCTAGGTGGGTGACATCATCCATAAAGGCAAAGACGCCGATAGGGAATGTATGTGGTGTGAGGTGTCTAAAAACATTACCATGTGCCCAGGCTGCAGGAAACACACACACACACACACACACACACACACACACACACACACACACACACACACACACACACACTTGGCATGGCTGGGAGTCGAACATACACCTAACTACCTTATCACACTACAGCAATATGCATTTACAGAACACACTACCGAGATTACTGAACACAGCACTCCCAGAGGCATACTTCTAGGTGGGTGACATCTTCCGCAAAGGCAAGGATGCCGATAGGGAATGTATAGAAAGTTAGCAGTCTGAAAGCATATTACTGTCCCAAGGTAGACGTAGACAAACACACGGCAGTCATGTGATCGGGGCAACTAAATATCTACGAAGCACCACAACAACACTACATAGATACGGGATGCGCCACAGACAGTACACCCTGCAAGACAGTCAGCCAGTGTGTTCAATGTAGGCATCCATCGTGACGTTGAAAATGAACATCTGTTGCCTGGATGTCCACCATTGCTATACAGGATGTCAATGGCCATGCCCATACACAGAGGCACAAGGTGTCACTGGTCATGCCCACACGCTTAGTATCACACATCCGTTTGGAATGTACTGCATGTCCATCTACACAACGGCGTACTGGGCATGCTCACACACTTAGCAGTTGCAAAGGGCCGTCTTGCATGCACATGGATTCTAAACACAGAAGGGCGCAGTTTGGAATGTACTGTGTGTCCAACTACACAATGACGTACTGGGCATGCTCACACACTTAGCAGTTGCAAAGGGCTGTCTTGCATGCACGCGGATTCTAAACATGTAAGGGTGCAGTTTGGAATGTACTGTGTGTCCAACTACACAACGGCGTACTGGGCATGCTCACACACTTAGCAGTTGCAAAGGGCTGTCTTGCATGCACATGGATACTAAACATGGAAGGGCACAGTATGGTATTACTGTCCCCATGTACATGACGGCCACTCACATGTATTGACCAGTACACACTCAGGAGCCATCACAGATGTCTCAGGTGCAGATCACAGAGGTAAACACCGCAGTCTACAATGTAGCCCTCAGACACCACCATGTCGTTGGACCAGCAGTACATAGGTGTACAGCAACTATGCAGACTAAACATGTACCGACAGGGTTCCATCATGTGTTATGCATTGCAATGATACCACTGTACATAACCAGGTCGGCTCTACACATAACTGGGGCCCTGGGTCTTACACAGCTGTGACAGATGACTGTCGCTGTACACCAACAAACACACATGTTCGGATATGTCATACATGTAATTGCAGTGGATATGTGCATGGACCACACACACAACACATATGTACATAGCATAGCTTTTGCTGTCCTCCATGCAGACAAGTGGCTACAGCAATCATACACAAGCAAATGGGAGGTGGGTCCATGGCTGTTGAATGCCAACAGTACATGAGGTAGCAATGTTGACCGAGGACACATTCCCTCTGTACTAGTTACCCATGACACCCATCATATCATACAACAGTCCATGTGTTATGTATGTCAACACACATGTCCACCGATTGCAATGCATACAAATATGGCTACATGACAGGCATGTAGGACCAACACACATGTACAAACTGTAGTGTGCATGCAGCTGCCATGCATGTGCAGTAGCTGATGTAAAAAACTCATCTGTGCCGAACTACAACATGCAGTTGCAATGCAGCCCCATCATTGACACCTGTATATGGTGACATACTGACAGTACGGTAGGATGTACATCAGGTATGGATGGATGTGTGTACGTAAAGTGATGATCCACCTGTGTAGATGGATGTTCGCTGGGTACGGCTCACAGGTGTGTCACACGCCATCATACCATTACATGTGCAAACAGTATGCTATTTTACTGTTACCTGATGGTGAAGACATAATACCTACACAGCAGTCAGGTGTTACCGACTGTACATCACCCGACACCTGTAACACGTACATCCTCCCATGTGCATATAGCAGCACAATTGCCGGAAATAGCGTTGGTACACATAATGCGGCCAATACTGCTGCATGTCTGTCAGATGTATCATCATATAGCAGGTGTATCATTCACAGTACTGCCATGTATGTTTGCATGTGTGACCATATATGCCACATATGGTGGGGAATACTTCCCAATTGTGACACACCCCTGTACACTGTTGTAGACATCTGTACATACTGCAGTGTGGAAAGCATGACGTAGGCAGGTGTGGTGTGTGTATCACACACATCAGCTATCCGTATGTGTATGACAGTTGGTCTCCACAGTGTGTGTGTGTGTGTGTGTGTGTGTGTGTGTGTGTGTGTGTGTGTGTATGTATGTATGTATGGCTGTCTGGTGCATGGAGTGTGGGTGTATGCTACTATACAGAACACACAGGATCCCAACCCCTCATGGTGATGCAGACAACTACCCTGTTGATGCCATCGGTCTCAGCCATACTGACTACCTGTACATGTCCCTTCTCTGTGTCGCGTCGTGTGGGTGCACAGTACTGTGAGGGTGATGACCATATAGGCAAGTGTCCTCACCTCAACACTATGGGGTGTGCATTATAGTGTTGTCGACCCTGTGAGTGTGGGCATGTTCCTGTACTGTGACAGGGTATTACTGCTACACAGTGAGGCCTCATGCTATCAAGTGGCCTCTAACGTTATCATTGTCCAGACTGCTGTGTACAACCCCTGCACCATGTCAACATACTTGTGATGTGACCTGGTATGGATGTCACGTCTCTAGTCACTGTAGCCTATTAAACTGCACACAGGCTGCTGGATCAGTATATGTGTGGACATCTGTGGTATGTTAGACTTTCCAGCTGTCCGGTTGAGGCTATGTATAGCATGCTGAGATTGCCATACATGCCTGTGAGTACTCCACAGTTACACATGGGAGACTGCAAACACTGCTACCTGTAGACACATGCAGGTAGACCATAAGGAGGGAACCTGGGCATCATTACCAACATGCTGTTACTGTTGTTACCGAGACACATACTGTGAACATATAACAATGCATGCTACACCTGTACTACATGGTTGTGCACATATAACAATGCATGCTACACCTGTACTACATGGTATGTCTGGTGCGTGTCAACAGTACACAACCAATGTAATATACACGTCTCTCACCATTCTTACACAACTAACATAATATACACTTCCCTCACTAGTCGTACACAACTAATGTAATATACACATCTCACTATTCTGTTCACCCTGTGCATCAGACCATTTGAGCATGTCCCTACACCAATGGTGTGGATGACAGGGATGCGGCACAGGCTTCATCATATGCACAGGGTGATAATGTGTGCCAGGGGCATAGGCTGCACCAATGGATGACATCATGTGTGTGGGTAAGGGCCGGTGATATGATTGGACATGTCTGTTCAGTATGCATGTGGGTGTTTTGGTGCCCTACAGATGTGTTTGCTGTGTGCGTGTATGTGTGCACATAGTTCTGCCTTTTGTGAGGCCTACACAGGAGTATTATTGACAGCTCCAGATTGTACAGACCAGGTTGTACAGCTCATCATGTCCGGGCATGGCCATGTGACCTTTGCCTGCCAGGCATTGCACGGGCACCACCAGGCGGAGATACAGATTGGCTACTGTCCGACGACACATGTCCACTGGAACTGTGTCCCCACTGGGAACGTCCAGGGCCACGTCCACGTGGCCTGCTGTGTCCTGGTGTGGACAGCGCAGCACCAGCTGCACTGCTACTGCTACCGACACTATGGGAGCGGGCATGTGAGGTGGCACGCTCATGTCGACCTGCACTAGGTTGTGTAGCTGGCCTACTTCCACGTGGCCTATGCCTCACTCCTACCAGATGTTCCAGCACAGACAGCTCATGCTCGCGGATTGCCATGCCACGGTCAAGGATTCCGACCATGTCACCCAATCGCCTGTCCAGAACATCAGCGATCTGCTGTTGAGCATTTGCCAATGCCTGGATGTTGTCATTTAGGGTACAGATAGCAGCCCTCTGCAGCCTCTACCCTTCTCTGTTCTGCCATTCAGCACGTGCCTGTGCCGCCATTACAGTCTGGAACATGCATCTGGTGATACCAGCTGCTGCGCTCTGTCCTGCAGGTGCATGTCTGCCAGAGGTCCTCCTACGAGCAGCACTGGCCATATGCCTGTGTTTCACATCTGCAGACATTACACTGACACCATGGTGTGGAGACACACCATCTGTAACCACCACACGTTCCTGTTCCACGCTAACAGATGCTGACTGTCCTTCCTCTATGGCCACTGGTGATGCGGTATGTGTTGGCAGCAGAACTGTGTGCGGGGAAGAGGGGGACATAGCTGGGATGCTAACCATTGGCACAGATTCAGCCCCTGACAACCCTGCCTGTACCTCATGCATATGTTCATCACTGCTAGTATCTGTGGGGACAGTAACATCAGATGGACCGCAGGAGGGTAACACACCTACATCACCTGTGAATGCAATGAAAGACTCTAAATTACAATAGACACAGACACACACACACACACACACACACACAGACACAGACACACACACACACACACACACACACACACACAGACACACACAGACACAGACACACACAGACACAGACACACACAGACACACGCACCATGCATGTGATTTGACAGACGGCATGCAGCATGCCTGTGATACAGCTGACGGCATGCAGCTCAGACATTAATAATGTTAGTAAGAATACCCCCTGGGGTGCACAATACAGCAAGCAGGTGTCATAACAGTAGCCATGCAGTTCACACAATCATGGTAATATGCATGCATCCCGGTGATACACCATGTGGACCAGAACAGGATAACAGTACACATGGCTGACATGACCTTGACATGTAATCTGCTGACGTGTGCATTAACATGCATACATGTCTGACACAGTGGTGTCCTGACATGTACAGCGTCGCAATGGCCATCACATTGCGGTGTTGTCTGTATGCCCTACAGATAGAATGCATGTTTAGCACACGTTCACGTGCATGGAAGGATAGTGTGAGCTATCTACATTGCTCTACAGTGTGAAGTACAGACACTGTGCCATTGCATGGCATCATGAGGTGTCTATATTGCTATACAGTGCATCATATGTACACATTGAATAGCCATAACTGCATGCATACCCATGACATAACTGTGGATTGTGACCCACAATGCTGAGATGTGTACACACCAAACCATGCTGTGTCATGTGACAGGTCACTGGAGGACCTACAGATGACACCCCTGCACAACAACTACAGAGTCTTAGCTGCCTGGCAACCATGTCCACACATAGCGGACTTGTCAATTCACCATGTCCAACATCACATTGCTGTGCCACACACACGAGGCGCACAGCTAACGGTGATATCCTACAGCAGCAAGGGAAATGTACAGTATCTGTGGCCTGATGTGGTGTCAATGTATGTGGAAGCTGTAGAGGTGACTACTGTCATGCTATGACACAGGCGTGATGTTCAACACATCTTATATGGCAGACGTCAGTGACACCTCCACTGGCTGTGCACAGGCTGTTAGGATGTCCAGTGTACCACATCAACTGTATAATCGGTCAACTAAGGCTATAATTGGACCATGTGTGGACAATGTGAAACAGGGTGTATACACATCACATCTACTGTGTGGCTACGTATCTCTGGCCATCCCCCATGGCCATGTGAGCACGTGTTGGACAAATTTGTGTGATGGCCGTCTATCACACATGTCTGTGTTGTCCCATATGACATACATCCATAGATGTCAGATATGTCACCATCCACAGGGCTATGCAGACAACAGGTTGTATGTGGGGTATGGGTTATGGGATAGTGTGACATTATTGCAGCCAATACACTACGTGTCTGGGGCATGTCAGATGGCACATCACAATGTGTGCACCCATTACAGGGACATATGACACAATGATGACTCCTGTGGGCCGCGCATATCACAGCTCACTGTGTGGTACTGTTTGCGTACCACATGTGTTGTTCCAATGTATAGTACATATGCCTCCATTGTAGAACACCTCCACTGTTGTATGTACAGCTGACCACACATGTAGCAATGACAAATACTCTGGTTTCATGTCGGTGTATCATTAAGTTTGTATATATTGCACATGGGTGGCCTGTGTGAATGATGGGTGACGCGACCTATATATCGTGAATGGAATGAACATCAAATGTACAAGTGTTAACTGGCCACATGGCGAATAGATCTATGCTTTTGCATGCCTGATACCGATGACAGTCTCACCTGCAACTGACTCATGTCTGTGCGGCACGCCAGAGGTACCTGTATAGGGGTAACACAGCTGTATGAACATTATCCATGACTGTATGACAGCCACAGGGTGCACTGTGCATGTTAACACATTCGCCTGTACAATAGCATATAGTATGCACATGTGTGCATACACAGGGTAGCATACTGTAGTATGCAGCATGTGTGTCCACATACCATGCATATGTTGTTACATTACATAATGTACAGTGACACATGCACGTAAATAGGATATAGTAGCCTTATGTGCAGTACTGACTTACCAGGAAACTCCAGGCTCATTGGTTGGGAGACACCCACCTCCACGATGGCAGATAGTGTTTGTGGATGCTGTTCTGAGGGTGTCCCCAGACTGGCCAGTAACTCCTCAGTGTGTGTGAGTGGGGGCTGGGTTGGTGGCCCACCACCTGTTCCACCTTGTTCCCTGGCAATTGCAGTGGCACACTGTTTTGCATGCTGTATCAGGTCTGTTCAGTGTCTGCGCACCTGCTGGTAGGTGCGGTTATGGCCACCCACATTGTTCAACATCCTGCGCAGATCCTGCCACAGGTCATCCTGCTGCTGGGCATGCTGTTGCACATGGCTGAACAACACCTCATAGTTCTCATGGAGGTACAGGTTGAGGACATCATCCTCCTGGCAGCTGTAGGCTGGAAGGCATGTACGAGGCATTATTTGTAAGACATAATGATGGTGACAGGTCACAGTTTCAGAGATGTACAGAGATACAGCTGCACATACATTTCTATGACATCTAGTACATCTGCACAGTTATCTTTGCAAATCACCATGACACTGACACGACTGACGTGTTTGTATCACACACATGTAACACCCGTTATGCATTGGATAACATCACCATATATGTGTGTCACCTCATTACAGTGTTCATACTCCATGTGAATGCTGTCTTGATGTGGGCATGTCTGTTTGCCTGCACTGGTGTTCTTACCTATCTGCACATGCCTGGATGTGTCCACGGTA
Source organism: Protopterus annectens (assembly GCF_019279795.1). Taxonomy (NCBI): domain Eukaryota; kingdom Metazoa; phylum Chordata; order Ceratodontiformes; family Protopteridae; genus Protopterus; species Protopterus annectens. The sequence goes on from NC_056738.1 coordinate 168,459,045, forward strand.
TTGCTGTTGACCTTGATGCTGTGTATATGTCACATAACACAGACACAGCCTTAATGGACTTGAGCAGTGACAATGCACACATATACATGGAAACCTGTACATGCATGTGTTTTGCCATATACATCTACACAGCACTGTACAGCTGTTCAACATCCTGCCACAGATCGCCTGTGTTGCACATGTGATAGACATGGGACAATGGCTAGTCGGACGTCATTCGCAGGGATGGTTATCAACCATAGCATGTACAGGCAAGGTTTCCTAGCTGTAACCGACAGCCATTATGCCACTGCAAGGTGCATCAGTGTCACATTACTTATCCAGACAGTTGATACTACATCTACCATGTGGCCATCACACCATGTATGACTGGGATGACATGTGCAGCTTTGATGGACAGGGTTGCATGGTATAGCGGGAGTATGTCACATGTATGGCACAGGGATCTGTCCAGCATGTAGCAATCCTAGTATTAGTACGTTGGCTGTCCATGTCATATGTCTTTCAGATCAGGATATGGACATGTAGCATGTCCAGCATCATGGTGCAACAAATGTCTGTATGCAAGGTAGACAGCATGCTGCATAGTGGAGGTGAGGATTGTGAAGGCTGGTCTCGCCCATCCATGCATGGCCATTACCCCTTAAAGGTGATATGTGATCCAATATTGGTCACCCCAGTGCTGTACATGCCTGTCCAATGATCTCTGTGCTCATGGATGGCACCCTGTAATGACATGGGTACCTCGTATGACTACCTACGGGGCCTGGAGACATCACCAAGTCAGGGAGGTGTACTGCACAGCACCATCCCTTACACAGTGTCCATAATGTTGACCACAGCCTAGGTGGTAGTTAATGGGTACAGGGATGTTCACCTAGTGGTGACAATGCTGATATCATCCATCAGACTGTGCACATATGTCACACACCTCACCCACACAGCCCATTCTGTATGTTGTTCACAACACTGACACAGCTATTGCTCATAGGTCATGACCATTCACATCCTTACATACACAGATGCCTAACATTTGTCTGTGTGGTATGGGCAACAATGAGGGTGGAGTACAACACATTAACCCTGTTCTACTGTAGCTGGCACTGGTGTGATATCCACATGTCACTCTGGCACCTTTTGTAGTTGTGAGTCTGTCAACAGGCCACTGGTAGAACACTCCTGTGACATACAAAGGTATTTGTAATCAAACATCCATACTGTCTTGTACATCTGTACTGCTAACATCTACAGTGATAATGGTTCATGGACATGCACACCATACTCAGCAGGGTTATAGTGCGGTGCCACCCATTATGACTGTCGTCACCACTTGTGGGTTATTATCCAACACCCTATCTGTATTGTATGGTCATGCTAGGCACTTGTTCAGAACTTGTGAGCATGTCATGAGCTACTGATTTCTTTAGCACCCATTCCACACCATTTCCCACAGGTACACTGGCTGTCCTAAAATTTCCAGCTTGCTTACGGTACAACAGCTGTTGTACACACATAACTCACATATCCTGTGAGACATGGTTGTATATACAGGCATGTCCAACTGTCACGTACCAGTGCTATTGCCTGTCTATATGATGGATATGTCGTACATGTGGCAATAGAGAAATTGTCTCATGTACACATTAAATGCTCGCCTCCCAACATACAACACTACAGCCTGTGGGGGATGCACTTATGCAGCCCTGCTGGGGGTAATGCTGTCACCAACCCTGACTGCACCTGACAGTCATGTTGGGATGTGTAACATTCGCAACACACCCCACACATCACATAGTCTCACATGATCTCCACCACAGGCCACACATATGAGGACAACTCGTGCAGTACTTCTCCATACTCTGTGTAGGCAACAGAGGCAGCCCCCATCACGGAACACAACATCACCAACTTATAGCCCACAGACTCATGTGTGCCCATCACATACAGCCAATAGGGTGTTATAACATACACAACACACCAGTCATAGGTGACTCTGTAGGCGGTCACACTGCAGTTCCACACAGCAGGCTACACAAAGCGATAGTCGCTTACATCTTGCTGTCGGGTAACTGGTTCTGCAACATAACCTATGCACCCATGCCACACCTCACCAGGTACGATGTGAGCATTATGCATTCATCCGGACCCGATAACACTGTACAGTGACTGACTGTGTCACTTCAACAGTTGCGTATGCTTCTGCTGTCATTCCACAGGCATCTGGTATCTGTCTGTTTTGACTGATCTGGTCAAACACAATGCTTTGGCACAGATGACCTGCACCTGTCAGCCCTGGGAGTACAGATCACATGTGAGGCTCTTGCTGCTTCTATACTGCCTGGCTTGCACAGTTTCCAATAACAGTCACCGGCGGAATGGGAACTGGCAAGCAAGACATGGGGTCATGTGACACAATGCTTGTATCTTCCTCTGTGACGCACGCAGGCAAGGCACACCTTATAATGCACCACTCCAATATCTCTGCAGTGACTGGGACCTGCCTCTAGGCTCTGCAGAGCACACCTGCAATGACAGGTTATAGACAGACCATACCTTTCAGGCACATTCCTTGGCCGGCTCACCCACAGCTGAGGTGTTCTCATATCCCACTATGTTGTACACACATCCTGGCTAGTTACTTAGCTCAATGCATCACAGGTGCTCCACGTGCAACTAACTGTGTCTGGAACCGCTATACACATTGTAACCAGCTACAGATTCAACAACACACCCCACGGTTACCAGACCTCAATTGTTGGTGTACTGGACAGTAGGGCTCAGACAGCTACTACTGATGTGTGACTGACACTACCCCACACTTAACTGGGATAGCCACTCATGTACCGACACATCCGTGAGTCATAACCTCCACTCAGCTGGATCAACCCATACACACCACCTCCAAGACCAACATTATCCTTGACATGAACACTACCAACATGTGACTAATGTTCCACACCTGGGGTTATCCCCTCATTGGTGGATTCCGAACATATGCTAATCACCCTTGTTAGCCACATCCCGGCACCACAACCTTCACGGCATACACAGTACATGATTACTACAACACCTACTACAGACATCTTATGACAGTGGTTGTTGACGTCATGACACCCGTGCAGATGGACAATGCACATACAAACGCTGAAACATACCCCAGTGCACTGCATTAGCACGTACACGACTGCATGGATCATGCTATTCCACACAGAGCCATGATGGTACACAACAGATAACAGACGCCACTCTGGTGGTCATGTTCCATGGACATAATGTACAACAACAGGTGGAGGCTGTTGCACAGTGGTGTACAATCCCATGGGTGGAGTAGCTCACTGGTCAGCCTTGGTAGGACCATGGGATCCCTCATCACATACTCCAAGACTAGCTATGTAAACATTACTGTGATACATTCTGGGGTGCACCACAAGGCATTATGGTGGTATGTCAGTAGTCAATGGCAATACCCACATCTGCTCTCACATACAACAGTCACTCAGGAACATTACAGACCCAGGTGATGTAGGCAACATGCTGGCGTATAGATTCAATGCTAACATTACACCCTCACACTCACTACAGGGCCACAATCCATGCAGGAACATTGCGGTGTCCCTGCGGTCACACCAACACAGTACTAACCTGCACTGTATATGTCCTGGGACACTGGTCCCATGTCACCTTCCAAAGTCCCAGGCTGTGATGTCCACAAACCTCTGAATGACATGTCTCCCCACTAGGCCACCATATTCAGTAATAGCCTTGTATCAGACATTGTGGCCCCTGAATGGCACACAGCAACAGTTATCACACTCCACACAGGTGGCACCACAATGCACGTGTGGGACTATAGTCCTACACACCCGACTGGACTGTTCTGCATGGCTATGGGGCACATCATCATGAACGTCATTCACAGAGACATTGTTGGGCTCCGGTCCTGTGATGCCACCCGGGTTGGACTTGTTAGGGCCAGAGCATGGCCCCTACACCTGGTGGACTCCTTTCATACAGTTACCAGGGTAGTTGATGATGGTACGGGGGTCCACACATCCTACATTGTCCTCTCATTGCCTTACAGCACCATTCTCCATTCTGGTATTGACAACATACACATCCACCTGCACATCGTACCCTATGTCTCAGGATGTTATGCAACGTGGCTCATGGACAGGACACACACAATGATGGTAGCATACCATAGTACCTACTGCATTTCAGTTACACTTGGCATACCACAGTCCTCAGTCATAGGGCCCCTCATGTTCAGTATATGCTTCCCTGAGGTACAGGCTAGCACAGAGGGACTTTCCCTGCCTAGCTTTACAAACCCCTGCATACAAAGCACCATGATTGATCCACCAGCTGATACTGACTCTATCCATATGGGTGTCACTGTGACAGATACCTGATATGAATATCATGGCCTCAAGCTGCATGAACATCACCTTTGCATTACACCATTCGCCCACTGACTATCACATAGGTGGTAGTCCCCTACATACATGTCACATTGTACATGTTCGTAGTACACACATATGTCGCACCCACTCCTGTGGTTACCATATTGCCACTGTGGCTTGGATATCCTTCTACGTTGCCACACTTATCTGTACTGGGTGTGTAGCTGGTACATAGGCACCCATTGTACCTCTGAACCCAAGACTTCTACACACATTCAATGGTACACCACCCCATTTAGAGTGTACCTTACACAACAGCTACAGCTTTACATACCACAACATTAACACGCCTTAACATTTATTGAGCTCCAACAGTTGAAGTATGCGGCTGAACTACAGACACCACGTCTGTACACATTTGCATACTACATACTCAGGGGTGACCTCTGCTGAACAGACAGGGCCCATGTCCACAACAATATTAATGGATATACTCCACATCCGCGACATAAGCAAGAGCCACTGTGAGCAACATGCCCATGGATATGTGCACACACGCAACGATGAGTGGGATGTGCTTCAGGGTTACATTCCCAAACTGTATACTCACCATGCTCTGGAACATGAGTCCTATGTACATCACACAGGGACACTCAGTAGCACTATTCATGTGATACCTCCCTTGGTGGTTGGGAGACACATGTACGCCAGGTATCACTGCAGTGGCTGTACTGTGCAGAGGTGCAGGTAACACATGGCTCTGCTGTTCACAGGACACTACCATAGAGAGGTGCCACTGGTGTGAACACTGTAGTTGTGCTTACACATACACTTGCCAGACTGCATAGTACCCCACTATGAACCTGTGAAGCTATTACATGTTCTTTGTGCATGGTTACTTGGTAGCCCTTCCATTTAGATTAGCTATCATGCTATTACAATGTCCCGTGCCTACAAGCCATATGTATCCTGTTATTGTACATGCCAATAGACAATACCTTTGGTATGCATGATATGCCTGCTATGCTGTGTAGAATATCTGACATATCTACCTACAATACTATACATTACACATATTTTACATAGTATCCCATAATACAAAGCATACTTGCACAGTGGGACCACCTTACACATGTCATTGTTGTTATATGCCCATACACATGCCTACTGTGACAGTATATCAACATATACTATCCCCTGCTATGGCACGTACTTGTTGGACATACCCTACCACTGACGGTGGGTGGTATGGAATTGTTCTGTTTAAAGCACTCATGTAGCATCCCTTGTGGTGTCTGTGATGTGTACCTTGTGGCCCACTGCTGAACGCACAGTATCTACAAGCATTAGTATGCTCAGCAAGACATCACTACATAAATTCCTTTTCCCACTTTATGCATTGTGGACACTTTTAATTAATGCAAACCAGGCTATACATACAGTAAATAATTAATACAAAACATGCTATACATAAACTTACATACCGAGTGTTCTACATACCTTGTTATCGTTCCGGACTTTCGTCTCTATCTCTCTCACACTGCTTATCGCTCTCACACTGCTTAAACAGGTATATGGTATGAGCATACGGTTTGACTGTCAGGCAAGTTATCCTTATATACGTCGATACCTGTAACGTGGTTTCCTGCCACCAATTGGTGTTCCTGAGTGACTAATTACTTGCACATCAGCTGTGCAGCTACTCTATTCACCAATTACACGGCAACAGTGAGGTATAATTGAATTCTCCACTTGGGCATTGCCCATTTGCCCTACCTTCGGGGAGACGGCCTGTATTGTGTTTTGTTGTGTGTAATTGCAACTGCTATGTGTAGAGCCAAGTATACTTTGGATTCATGTCCCCCATGGATTGTGTGGGACAGCTAGAGTATGTAGTTCAACATGTGGGTGTACCTGTCATCCCAACTGTCTGATAACGGACTATTGCAAACAAAACCTGTAACATCGCCGTTTGTTCCATTATACAACGGCAACAATTATGCATGGCGCCTTTAATTGTGTCTCTCATAAGGTATGTTGACGGTTCTGCAGATGTAATTGACTGACTGGATGTTTGTGCTGTTATTACAGTCTGTATTGCTATAGTTTCTAGTGTGGGGGATGTCGGTGGGTGCACGTAGCATATAAAGGTGTGTGGGGCTTGCATTTCTACATATTCCATATATATGTGTGTGGGCTACGTCCCTAATTAAAGAGCTATCAGTTAGTAGAATTATGTTATGGGATTTTACATTGGGCCGTTGTTAATTGGTTTCTATATAATATGCAGGTGAGGTTGATACTTCCATACCTCTGGAATTGCAGCAATATGTAAAGGGATATGTCTAAATGACAACTATCCCGTGTATTTCTGTCCCAGATATTTGCAGTCATTGCGGTTGTGTTGGTAACAGAACCTCTTTGCCATGGGTTGCCACCTTTTCATTATGGCCATTGTTGGACACTTGCAGGACACACAGCGGTGTTTATAGGCCGACACATAGCCACGGTCAGTGCACAGGATAGCACATACTTTTATCCTCAATACATACCTATTGTTGTGGGACTTTGGCTACTTATCATATTGCATGTAACATTTACGTTTCTTACATACAGGCATAACTATTTAATGCAACTATTACATGATATATGGGACATATTAATGTCCTACAATCTCGGACATTTGCCCTTTGTTATGTTTTATGTCAGGGCACACCTGCCCAGGGAGGGGCTGTCCCTCCTAATTTGGGATAGGTGGTAACCGTATGCCTACGGCTAGCTATACCCACACCTACCGTAATGATCTACCTCCGAGTTGGCACTAACAGACACACGATGCGGACACACACATTACAGTCACACGGAGACGCACATGGCACCCTCAACACACACATACACAGACTACGGCACTCACAAACACAGTTGAACACAGTACCTACGTGGACTGCAACACCGGCAGCGGTAACTACATGTCCCTTCATATCGTCATACTATTACTCGCGGTTGTACTGTTCCGATACTGTGTTCTTTTGGTCTTTCAGCCTTGTAGTTACGCGTGCCGGTATGTTACACATTCCATAGTTGGCGGTATCCTATTTATTTGTACCTCCAAGGTGTTATGAATGTCATTGACCTATCCATATATATTTGCAGATATTGTTGAATCCGTATATATCAACATATATCACTCTATCGCCCTTTCTATCTGTATTATATATATGTATATATGTGTACATATATATATATATATATATATATATATATATATATATATATATATATATATATATATATATCTGACAGGGAAAGTGACAGGCAAGCAACACCTTTCATTGTGTACTTGTCGGTGTATACTGTTTCCTGGACTCCGCACGTTTGTGTCTGTACCTGTCACATTACACACCTGCCATAGGTTAGGGTTACCAGCTGTCCCACTTTGCGAGGGACAGTCCCTCTTTGGGCAGTTGTGTCCTGCAAAATATTTTTAAACATGGCAAATGTGCTGAGATTGTAGGACATACTTATTTCCTATAGTTTATGTAATAGTTGCATAAAACAGTTATTCTGTATCTGAACCATCTATATGTTATAGAAACAGAATAAGTAAGTAAACATTACAAGAATAAGCATTTATCTAGGCAAAACAGTGAAGTTCTGATTTTCGTACTGACCGGGTGTATGTGTCGGCCTGCAGACATCTGACGTATGTCCCACATTGGTCATTTGCAGAGGTGGCAACCCTACCATAGGTACATCTTGGCTAGCAATAGTGTTAGGTGATTCTATACATGATTGCGTGTTCTACTCCTGGCAGTGGTCATTTTACCTTTCAGAGCAGGCGCTATTAGTACAGAGGTGAATAATGCTGGTTTCACCTGTTCTGGACATCACTGACCGTGATCTGCGTGATATTCGGAGAAGCTTATCCCTGTTTCATGCATATCCGTATAGTCATATTTAAACATCGCTTACCAGTAGTGGGCAATGCATATTCCCGCTAACGTGTGCTAAACATGATCTGATGACCTGCATCCGACATGCATTACTCCTGCCTTCGGGATTACGTTACATCCCTTGCAGGACGTGGGACCGGGAACATGCACGACGGTCACTGCATTTAACACATGGATATCTGGGATATGTATATGTGTTATGTCGTTTTGTACGTGGAGTATACTATGGCTGTTACTCCATACTGCACTCACATGGGTAACTCAGTTAGTTTACATATTGATGAGTCCAGTTAATGGTGTGTCCATGTGATATTTACTAGATGTGCTCCGGCATTGGGTATGTATATCACAGTGAGCCACACACGATACTGTGCTACACCTTCAAATGACTGTAGGTGGGGCATGCTGGGGTGACGAATGCATGTCATGGGTACAACCCATGCCTTGACACAACATCCATGATTTTATTATGTGGAGCCCCTCATTAACGCAGCAGGGACTCTGTGATGAGTGTGTGCAGAACAGTGCTTACACACATGTGCTCCCGCGATTGTCTCTGCTCCACTAAGCGACAGTTGGTTACTCGATGTTGTGGCGACAGCAGACACTGTTTGCCCCATTTGGTGTATGGCCTCTGACAATCGGTCATGTACCTACCGATGTACCTGGGAACCTATACACACAGCACCACCATATGCTGATAGGCGCATGTACTGTTCAGGTGTTGACATTCTGTGTTCCAATAGCTGTTGTGTGTACAATGTTTGAGGGCTGCCTATGTAGGATTCACACAGTGGGCCACCTATACATTACAATTTACAGGTGGTCGTGTTTGTGTGCCATCCATTTTACTGTGTGTGCAGGTGGAGAGGTGTGTCAGTCCATAGGGGCCTACACTGTCAGAGCATGTGCTATACGTTCCCTCTTTGCCAAGGTGTAGGCATATTGGGCATGCCTCTGTCTGCCTACTGGGGCTGGTACAGTGTGTTCATGGTCTGAATCCCTCTGTGCCTGTGATGGCCTTGGCAATTGCGGTGGGCTATGAGGGCCTTCACCATTTTGTCCCTGCTGCAGCTGTTTCTGCAGGATCATATTATGTAGCATGGCACATACTATGACGATGTGGGCACACGTGCCTGGAGAGTACTGCAATGCTCCACCAGATGTGTCCAAGCACCGGAACTGTGATTTCAGCATCCCGAACACACGCTCTATGATGATTCTGGTTTGTGAGTGTGCCTCATTATGGCATTCTTGCATGGGTGCGTGTGCATTTCTGATGGGAGTCATCATCCACGAATCCAGTGCATAGCCAGCATCCCCCACAAGGTGGCCATGTGAGATGTCCCCCCTGACAAATACCTGATACAACTGTGAGGCATGCCAGATATGGGAGTCCTGGTAGCTTCCAGGGCTGCCAGCACACACATCTATGATAATGTCCTGGGCATTGCACATGACCTGGCAGTTGATGGAGTAGAATCCCTTGTGGTTTATGTAGCGCCTACCATGCTCACCGGGTGGTGACTTGATTTGTATGTGCGTGCAGTCTATCGCACCCAGTACCTCCGGGTAGTGTGCCACACGGTGGAAGTGACGCATATTGCTGGCCAACTCCTCCTGAGTTCGGGAGAAGTATATATGCTCATTGGCATGTGGTAACATGGCATCTAGGAAATGGTGTAGTACCCTGGATGCCGATGCCTGTGAAATCCCCATTATATCTCCAGTTGGCCTTTGAAAGGTACCTGTGGCTAGTATTCACAAGCTTACACATACCTTCATGTTCACTGGGATGGGTTCCCCTCTGTTGTTTCTGGTTCTCAGGCGTGGCCAGCACAGCTCCACTATTTGCTGTAAAATGTCTCTGTCCACCCTGTAATGCTCTACTATCTCCAGATCATGTAGCCCCTGGTAGGTTACCCTTGGTCTGAACATTCTTCTCCTCCTCCGGGGCCTGCGGTGGTTGTTGGCATCCTCCTCCACAACACCGTCAGTCTCTAACACATGCTGATGAATCACAGCTATGGCAGCTCCCAACATGTACATTTTAAAAGTTCCCCGTGTGTTTACACCTATGGTGCAGTGTTTGGGAATACACAGGTGTGTGTAGGGTGCTTTCACATGAACACCGATGATGTCATAGGGTGTGTATGTATGATCGTAGCTACAGGGTATCTTATGTGTTTTACTACCGGAACTACTATTGTGGTGCCTTTGGTGCTGAATTACATTTGGCTGCCGTGGATTACCTCTTGACCTTTCCTTTACATTTCTGCACGTTCCACCTACCATTTTCTGGTATGCATCCAGCAGCCTGCTTTCATTTGTATTTTCCTAGATCAGGCTTATCTTGCGTAATGTGTGCTATTGCCGGTCTACTGTCGGTTTTCTTTGCTGTGCTATGATAGATCTCCTATCTTTGCAATCCAATGGCTCCCCTCCTTTCTTTGCATTCCAGTGCCTCCCCTATCCTGTTTTGCAGGTTTCTGCGAGCAGACTTGTCAGCTGCCGTCGATTGGCCACCGTGAGGTGATTGGTGTCAATTGCTCATTAGTACTCCAATTACCCTACTTCGGCATTTCCTTGTTTTCTTCCCCTGACCTTCCTGTCTGTGCTATTGTTTGCGGCACGTGCATCCACTTACCGGGTTTTGGGCACGTTTTCATCCCCATACACATGCGCTTTCGGGCACCATGTGTGCTCTCAGCTAAACAATTCTATACCTTCCTCCCCACCCCTGTCCTGCAGCTTTGCTTAGCAACAGCCAGGCCAGATTTGCATTGCTCCAATGTGCTTACTGCTATGGTGGTGCACCCCTCTGCTGATGTCATGTATCTCCTCTGAGCCACTCCTCAGTGTTATAGTGCTGCGCCGTATGGTACAACCTTCATCCGGCGGGACGTTTGCGATTCAGTATTACCTGCCTCATTTGCATGGCATTGACTACTAATTCATAGTTACTGCGCTGAACACTGTCACAGGCCCTTAGCAACCCTTGCACCTTGGTTGTGGTGTTCCATGCCTACCATTGCGTATTATGGTGTAAACCTGATTTGTATTACATTGCGATTTTATGACATTTTTATGTAATTTCTTTATGTTCCTGTTTGTGCACACATGCCCTGCGGTTGTACTGTGCGTTACTGTGGACATGACATTAAATGTTGTTTTTTTAGGTGTTGTGCATCTTTTCTTATGCCATTGGCTGTGTATTCAGCCATTGGCATATGTTACCTTTGTAATACATGAGTCTGTTCCGCTTCCATAGCTCCAATGTTCTGTTTGGGAAAATGTAAACTGTGTTTTTGGTTTACATTTCCGTGGGCTTACGCTATGCCTGCACCACTTCATGAATCACTATCTGCCTTCATTTGCATGGTGCAACACTGCGCACGGGGTGATTAGCATACCTATGCCATGGGCTGCTCAGTTCTGGCGTACGCCGGTAGTGCACGTGGAATTGGATTGTACCTGAGTCGCTCGACGGCCATATTTGGCATTATTCCACCTACACTACGCCTGCGCCTGGCGCAAGCTTCATGAATCCCGGGGCATGATTATTTTTAACAGCAGAGGTGACTTTAATCTTTATAATTACACTGAAAGCATGTTTGATGTTACATTTGGTGACTTATTATGAAAAGGATTCACTTTTGTTCCAATGGGTTTTACTAAAATTGAAGACGTGGTTATAGACTTCAAATTATTTTTGAGAAAATTGAACTTGCAACTATTTTTCCAAAATAGTCACAACAACTCAAACATGGTGTTGTGTAGGAAAAGTATGTTTAATCCCTCACTACAACCTCCCCTTATTTTGTTTGAAAAATTCTGAGAAGTTGACTTAAGGAGAGTAATTGGTAAGCATTTTGATACACAAATATATAACTTAAATAAAACTAAATATCAGCTTTTGTTAAGTTTAAGCAGAGATAGAAATATTAGGGTTATGAAACCCGATAAGGGTGTGGGGGGGGGGGGTTGTATTAATGACCAAAGTAGATTACTGTAACAAAATGAATGGGTTGTTGTTAGATGCTGACTTTTATGTGGAATCATCTTTAAATGAAGTTAAAATTTCACATTTGTATATCAATTATATGTTGAAAGATCTTTTTGACCATAGTTCTATTGACTATGAGACTCTCCTGTTTCTTACTATTGAACATCCTACAGTCATTGCAGGCAAGGTTAAGATACATCCACTAACCAGGTACTTAGATATCAAACTAAAAAAGTGTTTGAATGATTTTGAGCATGTGTGTAGGGATTCATGAGACTTTCTAAACAAATTGAGGAGTCTCCATTTTTCTGAGAATATTACCTTTTTGACTATCGATGTTGTGCATTTGTTCAATGTTATTCCTCATGAATTAGGATTAGAGTGGTACCATGATTTCCTGACATTGTCCCTCAAATTTAGCAATGATGAGGTGAATGTCATGACAACACTAATGGAAATAATTTTAAAAAACAATTTTGTATATTTTGAGGGACAATATTTCCTCTGGAGGAGAAGTGTTGCGATGGGGGCAGCATGTGCCCCCATTTGTTCTAACATTATCATGCTTGAATGGGAAAGGAGGTACTTGTTTAATGTTTTGTTTCTATCACCATGGGCTATTTATGTCTGATATTTGGATGGCATATTTATTGCCTGGGACAAATCTGAGGAGGACATAGTAGGATTCATGGATTATTTAAATACTACCACAACCTTTCTAAGATTCACCCACACATTTAATAAATTTAACATCAATTATTTGGATATGGAATTAATTAAGGATTTAGAGGGAAAAAATATGTGAGCACCATTTATAGGAAGCCCACATATTCGAATAACCTCCTTCACTACACCAGCTGGCACCCTGCCCACCAGAAACGGAGATTGGTTAAGGGGCAGTATATTAGATTGGCCCAGATGATATCAGAGTCAGACATTTATAAACTAGCGAACATGTTATGTGCTAGAGAATATCCAATTCAGCTAGTTCAGAATATTTCTGATGAAGTTAAGAAGAAAAGAAGTGAGGGTGTATACCAACTACTTATGTTGTTTGAACAAGAAGAGGAGTTTGGTAGGCCAGCCTCTCCCCGATAGGACAATGTCGGATTTGTCAATTCTTTTATTACTACTTATATGGTTGAATATTTGGACATTGTTCATATTTTGAAGAAGAACTGGGGTATTTTTTCATGTTTTGAGGGTATACTTGATATTATTGGTAAACAGCCCAAAATTGTTTTCAAGAGAGCAAAATCTTTAAAGAATCATCTGGAGTAGGATAATGGAATTTTTTGTAGTACCAGTTCTAAAAAGGTGGGCACATTCAAATATGATGCATGCTCATAGGGGTCTATATCAGAATATATACATTTCAAAATGTCGAAGCACATTTATTCAACCTGAAAATGTTGAATGCTGAGTTTGTCTAACGGCAAAAACACCAATTTCTTTCCAAGGGAAAGAAATTGGAAGGCCAACAGACAACACAACATAAAAACTAACATGTTTAAGTAGGGGGCTTCACCTCCCACACACCCCCACACCCCCTAACTAAATATTCTAACTCTGAGACTGCACTACAGTCGAGGAAAGGGCAGGTGTGACAGAACGGCCAACCAATTTCTTTCCCTTTGAAAGAAATCGATGTTTTGGCTGTTCAACAAACTCAGCAGTCGACATTTTCATGTCAAATAAATGTGCTTCAACATTTTCAAATGTTGATAATCTGATATAAACCCTGTTCGCAGTGCAGATATATTTTAGTGAGTGATATTCTATATGTTAATAAGAGGTATGTTAGATCTACTTTCCAATGCACTTGCAACTCAGTAGGTGTGATTTATATTGCAAAATGTCAGGAATGTCCTTGTTTTTATGTGGGTAAGACCCAGCGTAGACTAAGGGACCATATATATGAGCATATGTATGACATAGCACTTAAGAAACAGCATAATGCTTTATATAGACATGCGGCTGAATTCTCTACACACAATTTTTTGTTTTATGGATTAGATAATTTCTTCCAAAATCCCAGAGGAGGTCCTTGGACTGATTTCATAGAAGCTAAGGAGTTGATTTGGCAGATTAGGCTTAATGCCTACACATACCCTGGTTTCAATTACCAGATCTGTATTACAAGTGCGTTAAAGCTAAGATCTTACAAGGTTTAAATTTTGTTTTGAAAACAAAAAAATATAGTTTTAATATATGCAATTTTTTATTCTTTAAAAAAAAGTACTTATTAATGCATGTGTTTCACTTCTTTTTTTTTTTGTGTAATGGTTTTTCAGAATGGTTAAGTTTGTATGCACTAGCTGTGTCATGTGACTTTATGAATTAAGTATTTAAATGTCCATTTCAATTTGCTTAATTGATTCTGATGAAGTCTTGGATATATTATGATGAAAGTGCTTAATCTTGTTCACAATAAATTTGTAGTTCCTGTTGCCGCAGCCTGGTTCTATTTCCTACTCCAAGTTTTGGTGTTGAAATATACTTTCTCTCTAATCTAGTCCATTTATTGTACATTGGTGGATAATATGTAAATTCTCTCTAAGATTCTACTACTGAATTTATGTCTTTCAAACCAAATATTTTCATAAATTTCTTCAGATGTATACCCTCTTTTGTTCTATTTTCCCTGTACATCCTCATTATTGTAAATAAAATTCTGGTCCCCACCTATATGTAATATAGGTGCTGAAAGATGATTATTTCTCCTCCAATTTTTTATATTCCATAATAACAGTTTTAGGTGGAATAAAAATACACAACAGCATAATCTTCATCCCTTGACAATAGCCCCTTAACTACCACAAACCTGTTATTATTATCCCCCCCCCCCACTTATTTCACTACCAGAGCTCCTCTGGCAATTAATATAAGTGCTCATTTTTTACTTTGTCCTGATATTCTGCAAAATATCCATCCCAAAATCCTTTCTATCAAATTCACATGCTCATTTCTTTCTAAATGTGTCTCCTGTAGCATTGCTATTTGCATACTGCATTTATTAACATAATTATTCTTTCTTTTTTGAGTATATCTGTGGGACCATTAACACTCTCAGAACACCCTCAGACCCTGTTAACATAATACAAACATACATTGCTATATACATATTCAGGTCTATATTATGTGATCGAACGATTAGGTGATCAAACACCTAAACATTGAGCATGTAATATTGAAAGCAAAAATACAGTGAATGGCCAATTTAATGCAGGAAAAGATTTCCCTTGGCTGTTTGCTGGATGTTGCCATTTTCTCCACTGTGGAGCGATCTCGGAGTTGATATATTTAGTTAGGGGGGTGTGGGGCACAGCTCCCCACATCAGGGGTGTGGAGGTGAATCCCCCCACTTAGTTTGGCTGTAAAGTTATTTTTTTTTTGTGGCCAACAGTAACGTTTCCCAGTGGCATTCGCTATTTTGCAGTTCAATATTACATGGTTGATGTTTAGGAGTTTGATCGCCTAATCATTCGATCACGTAATATAGACTCACATATTCAAATAATGAAGTTTAATCATCCTAATAGGAATAATTGTGCCAAATAGACAGCTGCTAAAATAGGCTCTAATTAACCAGAAAGTGAGGTTATTCATGTTATTCATGTTTATTCATGTTATGTTATTGCCTGTGCTTCTACTCACACTGAATGGTGTCTGTTGTTTTTTTTTTGTTTTTTTTAATCGCTATCCCCACACCCCCTCAGTAGTCTGTCTTTTATTGCCCTATTATCAGCTTTAGTCCATGGAAACATTACAGAAAAAGAAAAATGTAGTCTTCTGCTTCAGCCTGAAAGACAAGCTGAAATATTTATTGCTAAAGGAAAATGTTTCATTTTGTTATCTATTCTCATAATTACTTTTTTACTTGTTTCAATTTAAAACTTGTTATTAAAGTAAATGGTCTTAATCCAGGCATTCACCAATGCAAAAGTAACAGAAAAACATCTCTACATATAGTATGATCTGTGAACTTTGGTCATATATTCAACTGGTCATATAACAAAGCCTTCCTGGAAGCTCTTCCTGGGACTGAGAAGGAGTGGTGCCCATGTTAATCACATGTTGTGGGCAACTCTGCTGTGTAGAAGATTTGCCAGGAATTCCTCATTGGGGGTGAGAGGTGGATCTGCAGCAGGTCCACCCCTGGTTACCCTCTGGTCTCAGGCAACAGCAACTGCACACCTGTGTGCAAATATTATCATGTCAGTAGCTCTGTGGCACACCTGCTTATAGGTCTGGCCATGGCCACCCATGGCATTTATGTTTGCAACAATCTGCTGCCATAGTCTCAGCCTCCCTGGCATAGTGGGATGACCCCTTCCAAAAAAAAGCCTCATGTTGATGGAACGCATCAACAAGTATTGTATTCTCAGCCTCACTGAAGGGGTGTCTGCACCTCAATGACATATTTGGTCTTAAAAGACAACAGAATGATAATACACATAATTTCACATAACTACAACGTGACTTTTACCAGATAAAACAGTTAAGGTAGGTAGTCAGTAGTACCCACTGGAAATAGCTTGAGCACTAATCCAGACCATCTATTTTTGGAGAAGGTTCCCCTGCACCCTAGTGGCAGGAGTGTGCAGTTAGAACGTGTCTGATTGAAGACTGCTGGAATGGGGCTCAGTTTTTAGCTTTTTATTAGTTAATTGGTTAATTTGTTTAAATCAGTTTTCTCATTTACTACTGTTATATTAAAAAAGAAATACACTTTATGCATTGCCGCATAGCTAGGGTTAAACTATTCCTGGCACCATAAAGTCTGCTCTTCAAAATTTCCCTTAGAATTAGCCACTTTTTTTAGTTTTAGCACTCAAATCTGTTTCTTTGAGCTCAGCACTTGTTCAGAACTCATTGTAAGCACTAAATAAGCCACAGATTACTACAGCACTCAACTTTCCTTACTCGTCTTGAGGAAAACAGTTTTTAGTACTTAATAAATAAGCACCTATCCAGGCATGTCTAAGGGTCAGCTCCCGGTGTTTTCTCCTGTCTACCTGATGAATCTGGGCATCTTGGGGCAATGCAGCAATTGTCTCATGTACACAGACAACCTTTTCCTCCTCCCACCCAACACTACAACCTGTGAGAGATGCACTTATATAGCCAAACTGGAAGCAAAGCTCTCTTCACCCAAAACTGGACTAGACAGTCAAGAGGAGAAGGTAAACACTTGCACCACACCACACTCATCACAAAGTCCCTCAAAACCTACACCACCAAAATACAAACATAGAAACACAAAACACACACCTACATTCATGGAGGCTCTCAATAAAAATCTGCTCAAGCAACAGAGACCTCTAAAGCAGAAATGCAAGCAACCTCCAAAAGACACATAGCCCACAAACTCAGTGTGCCACTCAACCACAGCCCATAAGGCATAACAACGTACCCAACACTCTATTCATAGGTGACTCTATAGTCAGGCACACTGAAGTTCCACTCACCAGGCTAAACAAGGAGAAAGTTACTGTCAGCTGCCTGTCGGGTGCCAGGATCCACTACATAATGCACACACTCAGGTCACTCCACAACAAGGACAAATATGACTCTGTCATTGTCCATGTTGGTGTGAATGACCTGAGGCATACCTCTCTGGACTACATGAAAAGAGACATGGAGGAGCTCTCCAATCTTGTAGACCAGGCAGGTATGACCCTAGCCCTAATCATGCCATCACCCAGAATGATACCACAGTACAAGGACAAAATGATTGACTTCAACAACTGGCTAAGCTTCTAGTGTTATTCTAAGGGGATCCAGTATCTGCCTACCTGGGATGACATGATTGACAGACCACGATGCTTTTTCAGAGATGGCCTGCACCTGTCGTCCTTGTGATTCCGGATACTGGCTAAGGCTCTTGCCACCCCTATAGTGCCTTTTTTATGCAAGGTTCAAATGACAAATTCACCACTATAACAGGTACAAGCAAGCAAAATCTGAGGGTAATGCTACTCAATGCTAGAAGTCTAAACCTCAAAATGCATTCATTCAAGCCACTCCTTAAAATGGAGAACATTGACATCTGTGCAGTGACAGAGACCTGATTCAAGGCACCAGAGAGCACCCCTGCATTTCCAGGCTATATTTCATACCACACCTTTTGGCCAGCTAACCTGAACCGAAACACTAAAGGCGGAGGCGTGTCCATATTCATTAAGTATATACACACCTCCAGGCTAGCTGCTCAGCATAATGCATCTGAGATTATCCAAGTGCAACTAACTCTGGGCAAGACTGCAATCCAAATTGTAACTTGCTACAGATCCCCCACCATGCCCCAGGATTCCTCAATACACTGGAAAATATTAGAGTACAACCCAACATCCTAATAATGGGCAGTTTCAACTACCCCACCGTTATCTGGGAAAACTACTCATGTACCAACTCTTTTGCTCAATGTTTTCTGGAATTCATAAATTCCAATGCCTTGGATCAACTTTCCACACCCCCACTAGGGGCAGCAATATCCTAGACCTGATCATTACCAACATGGGGACCGGTGTTCCACACCAGAGGTCAATTCCTCGTTGGTTAGATCCGATCACAAGCTAATCACCCTAGACATCCACATCCCACCCCCCATTAGGGAAACCACTGTAAAACATTTCTCCAAAGCCAACTTCACGCTTCTTAAGACAGAAGTGGCAAACTTCACGACACCCATGCAGATGGACAATAGAGGTACGATTGCTGAATCCTACACAAATGCACTTTATATGCACTTACATGAGTGCATGGATCATGCTATCTCTAACAGAACCAAGATGCTATCCTCCAAAAAAAAGGAAGCCAGTCTGGTAGTCTCCTGCCATAAACAAATTCTACAACAGAAGAAAGAATCTGTTGCAAAAAAGAGTAAAATCCCATGATTGGAGGAACTCCCTGGTCAGCCTCAGTAAGAACCTGAGATCCCTCATAAAATCCTCCAAAGTTAGTTACAAAAACAAAATTGTCACTGATTCTAAAGACAACTAAAAAGCATTATATAGCTATGTCAAGAATCTCAATGGCAACACTCAGATCTGCTCTGAGTTACAGCACAATGGCACTAAATATACAGAACCAACTGATATTGCCAACATCCTGGCAGATAGGTTCAATGCTAACTTTACCCCCCCCCCAACCCCACCCCCTAAAGGGCCATTCTCTATACTGGAAAAATGCAAAGTTCCTGTAATCATGACTGCCTAGGTAAAAACCACACTATCCAAAGCCAAGAACACAGCATCCATGGGACCTGACAAAATCCCAGGCTGCCTTCTACATGAACTACAGAATAAACTGGCACCCCACCTAATCACCATGTTCAATCATAGCCTCACCTCAGGCTTTGTGCCCACTGAATGGTGCACAACAACAGTTATCCCACTCCACAAAGGAGGAGCCACCACAGACCCTGGGAACTACCCCCATTAGCCTGACGAGCCTGGTCTGCAAGGCCATGAAACATATCATCATGGAACTTATAAACAAAGACATTGGTGATCTTCAAACTCTGGATCCCACCCAGTTTGGGTTTGTAAAAGGCAGATCATGTCTCCTAAACCTGAGAGACTTCTTTGAAGCAGTCACCAAAGCCGTAGATGAGGGTAAGGTGGTTCACACAGCCTATCTAGATCTCGCCAAGGCTTTTGACACCATGCCCCACTCTGGAATTATAGATTAACTCACTAAACTAGATATAAATCCCTATGTCACAAGATGGATTCCCAACTGGGTCACTGACAGAGCCCACACTGTGAAAGTAGCAGACTCCAAATCCGACTTCAGACCAGTGACAAGTGGAGTATTACAGGGTTCAGTCCTGGATCCTCTCCTATTTGTTATCTACTTTTCTGAAGTACAGGCTAACACAGAAGGTCTTTGGCTAATGAAGTTCTCAGATGACTTCAAACTAGGAGCCATAATCGAAACTGCTAACGATGTGGACATCCTACAAAAGGGCCTCACTGAGATAGAAGCCTGGTGTCAAAGCCATGACCTCAAGCTCAATGCCAAAAAGTACATTGTCATCCCCTTTGGTAAAAACTCTGTACCCATGAGCTACCACATAGGTGGTAGTCTACTTAACACCGAATGTGTGATAAGAGACCTTGGGACACAGGTGGACAGTAGTCTCTCCTTTGATAATCACATCACCACAGTAGTCAGGAAATCCTTCTATGTGGCACACTTCATCACAAAAGGTTTCTCATCCAGGAAAAAAAGGCCATTGTTCCCCTCTACTCAGCACTCAATAGACCCATTATAGAGTACAATGTCCCTTTTGGTATGTACCTCACAAGACATCTACAACAACTGAAAAAGCTGCAGGAATACCTCACAAAGAGGATTACTGGCCTCATACAGATGCCCTATACAGACCGTCTCAAAAACCTCCAGCTTTACTCTGTCGCATATCGCCTACTCAGAGGTAATCTCTGCCTAACATACAAAGCCAGAGCTGTTGGACATGCTCCACTTAAAGAAATCTCAATCCCTCTGAGCTACATGCTCTAGGGACCTAAACCTTGTCACCACAATAAACAGAAAATGCTGGAGGGATAGATTACTCTCCCAGAGACTTCCCATACTCTGGAACAAACAACCTATCTATATCAAATAAAGCTCCTAATGAGCACTCTTCAAGAAAAATCTTGATGATTGGATGGGAAATAGGAAATTCACCCCAGGGATCACTTCTGTGGCTCTGCTCGACAGCGGCACAGGAAAATAATTTTCTTGGGTGGTGAAAGCCAGGGTACCTTTTTGGCTAGGCTTATATAGGCCCTAGGGCCAATAGCCTAGTACCTACCTATGAACCTATGTGAAATACTAACAGGCAGGATGCAAAACAAGAAGACTAGCGTGATCAACATATCCTTGTATGTGCCATACTGGTAAATCAGTTGTGTCCCCCCAAAGTAGAACAGTCCATTCTAGTTTGTGACATAACAGTAACTTCTCTTTGCACCCGCCACACCCACAAAAAACAGGCACATGAACCATTTTGCTAATAAAACACATTTGAAATGCTAAATATGCATTCCAAAGACCTGTCCCTGAAGCATTTGTACATATGTATCACACAGTTTAGTATTTTCATGTATTGTCAATCATTTGTACCTCTGAAATTGTTTGTCAAACAGGCCATGCTATCGGATCTATATCATATGAGTGAATTGCACAAATTGTGAACACTCATAATATCGAATGTACTGGATATCGAACTTCCTATTGTGGGAGGCTGTGCCCCACACACACACCCCCCCCCGCTAAATATATATTCCATCTCCGAGAAAGCACTACAGTGAGGAAAGGGCAAATATCCTATTCTTCACTGTACCGCAATCTCAGAAAAAGCACTTCGAGGTCCGGTACATTCGATATTATGAGGATTCGCTCATATGATATAGACCCATGCCATCAATACACTTTTAACTAATGCATACAGATAGTCTAAAGACTTTGCTTCACATTATTCATTAATATATTTCAGCATATGCATTATGTAGGTAACAAAATGAGAGCATATCTGCTAGATTTCAATAGCCCTCTGTAAAGATAGCTTTGGAAATATTTTGCTTTTCTAAATATGTAGCAAGTATCCTCACCATCAGTTTGGCTAGCTACACCTTTGCCTGTTTATAATGGAGTAAATTATTAATGGATGGCATCTGTCTAAGATGTGTTTCAGAGATGCTAATTACAGCATAATCAGCTGAAATGCATGACAATCAACCAGTCTGGTGACAATCAACCAAACTGGTGGAGCTATTCAACAAGCTTTAAGCAACCATGTAGACTCTATGCTGATTTATCCTGTGGATTTCAAATGAAGTGGAGTACAGGTGCAGAAAGTCTACACAGACAGAATGTTAGGAGCTGCTGCTTCTTAACTCCATTGGTATATGCTACAGGCTGCAGGCAATGCTGTTGCTTCTGCTGCTGCCAATAGGCCTAGGCCAAGACTGAGAAGGGTTTTCAGGTCATATTTAACTTATCACAACATACACACCATGGACATTATAGAGTACTACAGGTTGAAAGGGACACAATATAGGAACCCTGCAACCTTTGCCAGCCTCAACTCAGAGCCACAGCCTTTAACTCCTCATGTATTGGCTGCGAACTGCTTGCATCACAGTCAGTTCTGAACTAACACTGTGGCAACTGCTGCATTTACAATGTAAGTCCTGAACATGCACTGGATTCCATAATAATATTATGGCATGTTCTTGTATTTCATCACTTGGTACAGTAAGCAACTACAAGGTGGGAGATTTGTACAGAAATTAATGTCATATATGACAGAAGAGAGTTATTTGACTTGTATATGCATTAGCAAGTTGTAGACCTTGGGCTTCAAAAACTAAAACATTGATATCTCTCCAAAGTAATGACGATCACTGCATGCCCTCATTTTAGCACCATATGTTTATAATGGGAAATTATAACAGAGAAAAGTTTGAAATTAATGAGACATGTAGCAGTTTCCAGTTTCACCAATCTCATAAGATCAAACCATCAGGATGCAAAACAAGGAGAGTAACAAGAGCATCATATCCTTGTTTGTGCCATAACAGTAGCTCAGCCTAGGTCCACCCCCCTCGAAAGAACATTATACCCTTGCATGCATGTACTATGACAGGAACCCACCTTTGCAGTCTATGCTTGTTTGTGCCATCCAACCTTCCATTAAGTTGATGGCAACTGCATATCACAGTATTCCCAGTTAATATCCTCACACATTTTAAGGTAAATGATATAGACTGGCTTATATACTGCATGTCTCTGAGTACTGGTCAGATAAGTGATGAATGACCAAGAAACACAGAAAGGTAGGACGCAGCTTTATATTTACAAAGAATAATCATAGCAGGTTGTGTGATCACTAAGTGCACTACTTCCAGATATATTAATTTATTATATACGCATCGGGCACTAACACATGGCTACAGCAAAACCAGTTATAAGTATTATATACAGTTTTATTTTAGAGACTCCATACCAACCATCATACTTCAAAATTTGGATTTACATGTAACATTATTTGAAACTGTTACATACACTTAGATTTGAGCCCAGTACCTTATGAACATAAAAGTAAATGTACCACTGCATTAACAGGTAGTGCTACAGACTCAACTGATTTGCAAGTGTGTTTTAGATACTGTATAGCAAATGGCAGCCTTAACTGCTGTTATATACTCCTGCTACTTAACTGAATCTCTGACTGCAGGAATTAATGCAATTAACACAGGCATAAATTCCTTTTTGGGGCAAATGATATAGCTATAGGGAATACATTAAAGCATTTTGGTAGTAGTGTTGCTTATCGATGCTGTGTGATGCCCAGCATAGCACAATATTGGGCACTACTGCTGTATAAAACTAAATAAGTATCGCACAATAAATAATGCTTTATAAAACATTACAGGCATCACAAAATGCTGCTTCTTACAAATTTAATGAAGAAGATATGACATTAGTGATATGGGAAGCAAGCACAGGGAGTACCAAGGAAAATCTTTCCTAAACTGTGTCACTATTGAATGTATTAAATACATCTGCTAGCTAACCGACTCTGACGCAGCAAGTGTTAATGCATTGTTTTTGGAGGCATATGGTACTGGGTCCAAATATGGGTGGAAGTAATAATTTTACAAGTGTATATGATACTTTAAATATATCTACTTATATTGCTACTGTTAACCGTTTCTTCATGTTGGTATGCAGTGCGCACCACTGCACAATAACTATTTAAAGAAAAGAAATGTGGAAGACAGGAAAGTGGTGAAATGTGGAGCAAGCAGCAGGAAGAATAAAGAGAAAAGAGGGAAGGATTGTGCAGGAAGGATACAGGAAAGAATCATAGCTATCCATTTCTTCAAGAATAAAACCTGAACATATATGCATAAATTTAGATGAATTTGATCTGGCACTTCCAGAGAGACAGGTGACCACAACACAATCTGTTGTATAGGGAATTGGACCAAATTATGTGTGTCATGAAGACACGTGCAAAATGCAGAGCTATGTATAGGACTTTGTTTTTTTTTTGTTTTTTTTTTGTGGGACAGGTGCCCTTTTTTTTTTTGAGAGAGAGAGAGAGAGAGACAGAGGAATGATGGGGAAGGGCTGTATGAATGTCTGGGTGAGATACGTTGAGCAGGTGAGGAAGCAATTGCAAACAGACAAGACAAATAAGACAAGAGAAAGAGATGGTGAAGGACACATCAGGTCAGTAAACACCATGGTTGGGGAGAGGGTGGAAAATCCAGTTCCTATACACATCAAAGCAGTTGACAGTGAGAATCTAGACATCATCCAGTGGACAGTCAGCACTGTCACCTCACTGCAGAACTGGCTACAGCCTGATGTCTGCGTCTCCTACAATTACTCTGCATGAAGATGGAGACCAGGCTCTCCATCTGGTGTAGGTGTGCACCCACAGTGTGGCACACAATCCTAAATACCATTACTGGCAGTTTGTGTTAGGAGATAAACTCACTGCCTCTGCCACTGCTCCTGGAGGGAGCCAAAGGCCTATCCTCTGGGCCAGAACTACCTGAGGGGCCAGGTAGTGCAGGGGTGCCAGCGGGGCTGCTACCAAGTTCTGTACCAGATGTGCTGGGCAGCAGTGCTGTAAGTGGTGGAGTGGGGGAAGGTGGATCCTGTGGGACAGACCTACTCCACTGTGCTATGTGAAAAACAAAAAAATAAAAACATTTAAAAAATAGACAAAAGGGTTGGGGGTGAAAGAAAAAAGGGAAAACAGTAACTTCATATGTGACATACAAAGCACTGATACACTTATTTTACTCTATTCTGATACCTATACTTTTAACACTACAAACTCCAAACAAGTTTCTTCCTTACTTTTAAGACTACCCAGTTCATCACAGAGGCATACTATAGTACAGATTGCAGCCATCAATCCTTGATGCGTGCATATATTGCACATAAGCTTGTTCCAATTATACTGATTACAGTTTTCAGAAGGGCATTTGTGCCACTGCTATAGAGGTATGAAGTTACATTCCAATAATGTTGAAAACTTAACAGTATTGTACATTTGGGAAGTATGTTTTTTGAACCGACAACCAATGACTACTCTCAAATACTGTATTGTTCTTTTGTCCTACAGACTACTGTATGCATACTTTCCTTTTATAGTTTAGAGAAATATGTTCACTGTTATTTGAGAATATGTCACCATTGCTTTGTGCTACAGACTAATGCATGCATAGTTTCTTTTATAGCTGGAATATGCATGTTTAATTTGATATAACTGTATTACATACCAGCTAAGCTATCCTTAACTTATAATGCTACTAAATTACTATACAAATTACAATTAAAATACTATTAGATTGTTCTGATGCATACATACCGCATGCTTCTTGTACCCTTGCCAAATGCACAGCACAGGATCTGACATTCGAGGCTCACTCTGCAGCAGCTGCAGAAAAAACAGTACAGAGCACCATTACGAATACCAGTCTTGATTATATTCAGCTTTTAACTCTTACAATTATTCTCGGAAATTGATACTTACATGTCTGTGGGGTGTCCCCTGCACTAAAATCCCAGATCCATTGGTCAAGGGTTTCCCTCTTCCTCCTCCAGAGATCAACAAAGTGATGTCTACATTGCTCCCACGTGAAAGGGATACTTGTAGTACTGGTTAAAGCCCTGGCAATACTATTCAAGGCTTCAGACTTGTATTCTGAACATGAATAGTCCTGCTGCAGCAACAAGGGCCAGTACTTCTTAACTAGGAGTCTAACAAACACTTTGGACTCCTGGACACCCCTCCTCTGCACCCGAAAGTGCACATCCTCTCCAGTAATTCCTGACATGCCTGCCATAGCTCAAACTCAATGTATAATGGGCATTTCCTGCCAATTGTCTTTTATATGCTGATGTTTTCCTGCCTCTTGCACATCTCACACTTACTGAGAGTGTGCACATTTTGGTTTTGCAGCATTTGAAAACATTGTGCATCACTTACCATTGTGTAAATACAGTAGGTGAGGGTGTGCACCTGTGGGCACCGTGTTTGCACAATGGTAAGCAATGCACAACAGTGGTAAAGAATACAATTTCCAGATTACTAGCTATACAGACAATTGTGGAAGTGTGCTAGTCAAATAAACCATGTCTACAGTTCTCCTAAGGAAGCTGAAAAACTTTTGTATATTGCGCTTCATTACTATAATCTGCAATATCACAACAGTAAAACAAAATTTGCACACCCTGTAATAGAACCCCAGACCATATGCACTCCATACCTACACATAACCCCTGTTGCCACGGGATTAGTGATAGCATAGCTCCTATCTTAGTAGTTATTATAAAGTCCTCACTTTTAATCATAGCGCAACACCGCTTACTGTGTTTGCGTGATAGCCAATATTATTAATTGAATGCATCTGGTTTATGTCTGTGGCTGTCTAGGTCCTGTCTACAACCTGGGTAGTCCATTCCTCCTGTTTGTGCACTGCTGCACTTCATGCAAACCAGGTGAGCACAGCCAAACATGTTTATGCCAAGTGGCACATCGCACAAACACTGGCCTAAAAAAAAATAAAAGACAAAAGGGGGACTGTCAAGAGTTTTGCAGAATTCCCAGATGTTTGTATCATATTTTTGGGCTGTTCCTTGCAAAATGTGTGGCTTAATTGGAAATCACTGAAGACTGAAGTCAATATAGAATGACAATCATTTCTGTTTTGTACTTCATATCCTTCAGAAAATGCATGCTAACACAAAGTAAATCATTCCCTAGTTTTGGTTCTTTGTCGCTAAGTAGTTTAGTGTTTGACAACATTTCTTGCACTAAAAAGTTGTAAGGAACAATCCACATTCATTGTACAGGTTTTATGGCCAGCAACACTGGTGCGAGTCATGAAACCTTGCTTATACATGCCGTACATCATTAATATTCATGGCATGATGCCACGAGATGCCGCATGATGAGCAGTATTGTATATGCGAAAACACTCCTTGTAGGCTCTGTGCTGAACCTAAACAGAGTTTATTAAATCCTGCCGACTGTTTAGACCTGTCAGTGTGTATACTCCCTTTTTTTACTTTTCTAATAATTATAGATAATAGGATTTAAAACCTTTATTTCTAATTTTATATCACAAATACTGATAGCCATTTGTTAAACCAAACAAAACAGTCTCACATTGAAAAAAGACTTAACCATGAGCAACAGTAAACTTCTGTTTTTGTGAAAATCATGTTCATTGAAAGTGCATTGAAACTCACATTTACTGAAAATGCATCTCACCAGTGACAAATTATATGTACATTTATATCCACAGACATCCCCAAATGCAGGAATTTTAGTTACATTGTTGACTACATCCTTCTTAGATGTAGGTGTCAAAAATAACAACAAAACTAATGACAAAAGTCACATGTATCACAGTAATATGTAACAATAACTACATAATGGATGCTGAATATCAGACAGTTCTGATCATCTAGCCAAATAAAGCAGACCACATGACCTGACACATAGTCTATAGTCAGGCACACTGATGTCCCACTCACCAGGCTAAACAAGGAGAGAGTTACTGTCAGCTGCCTGTCGGGTGCCAGGTTCCGCCACATAATGCAAGCACTCAGGTCACTCCACAACAAGTACAAATATGACTCTGTCATTGTCCATGTTGGTGTGAATGACCTGAGATGTACCTCCCTGGACTACATGAAAAGAGACATGGAAGAGCTCTCTGATCTTGTAGCCCAGGCAGGTATGACCCTAGCCCTGAGTAGCAAACTGCCATCACCCAGAATGATACCACAATCCAAGGACAAAATGATTGACTTCAACAATTGGCTAAGCTTCTGGTGTCATTCTAAGGGGATCCAGTGTCTGTCTGCCTGGGATGACATGGTCGACAGACCACAATGCTTTGCCAGAGATGGCCTGCACCTGTCACCCCTGGGATTCTGGATACTGGCTAAGGTTCTTACCGCCCCTATAGTGCCTTTTTTAGGCAAGGTTCAAATGTCAAACTCACCACCGTAGCAGGAATAAGCAAGCAAAATCTGAGGGTAATGGTACTCAATGCTAGAAGTCTAAACCTCAAAATACACTCACTCAAGGCACTCCTTAAAATGGAAAACATCTACATCTATGCAGTGATGGAGACCTGGTTCAAAGCTCCAGAGAGCATCCCTGCATTACCAGACAGTAACTCATACCACACCTTTTGGCCACCTAACCTGGACCGAAACACTAAAGGCGGAAGCGTGTCCATATTCATTAAGGATATCCACACCTCCAGGCTAGTTGTTCAACATAATGCATCCAAAATTATCCAATTGTAACTAATACTGGGCAAGACTGCAATCCAGGTTGTAGCTTGTTACAGATCCACCACCATGCCCCAGGATGCCCATTCCACGTTTCTTGATATACTGGGTAATATTAAGGTACAGCCCAATACCCTAATAATGGGTGATTTCAACTACCCCACCATCAGGTGGGAAAACTACTCATGTACTAATTCATTTGCTCAATGCTTTCTGGGATTCATAAATTCCAATGCCCTGGATCAGCTTGTCCATACCCTACCAGAGGCAGCAATATCCTGGACCTGTTCATTACCACTATGGGCAACTGATGTTCCATGCCAAAGGTCAACTCCTTGCTGGTCAGATCCAAACACAAGCTAATCACCTTAGACATCAATATCCCACCCCAACCCCCATTAAGGAAACCACCATAAAAAAACTTCTCTATAGCCAACTTCTTGCTTCTTAAGACAGAAGTGGCAAGCTTCACGACACCCATACAGCTGGAAAATAGAGGTACGACTGCTGAATCCTGTAAAAATGCACTGTATAAGCACATACACAAGTGCATGGATCGTGCCATCCCCAAAAGAACCAAGATGCTATCCTCCAAAAAATGGAAGCCAATCTGGTGGTCTCCTGCTATAAACAACTTCTACATCAGAAGGAAGAAGCTGTTGCAAAAAACAGTAAAATCCCCTAATTGCAGGAACTCCCTGGTCAGCCTCAGTAAGAAGCTGAGATCCCTCATAAAATCCTCCAAAGCTAGTTATGAAAATTAAATCACCACTGATTTTAAAGTCGACCACAAAGCATTCTACAGCTATGTCAAGAATCTCAATGGTGACACTCAGATCTGCTCTGAGCTACAGCACAATGGCACTAGATATACAGAACCAACTGATATTGCCAACATCCTGTCAGATAGGTTCAGTGAAAACTTCACCCCCCAGCCCCCAAAGGGCCAATCATTACACCAGAAGAATGCAAAGCCCCTGTATTCATGGCTCCATAAGTAAAGACTGCACTCTCTAGAGCCAAAAACAAAGCATCCATGGGACCTGACAACATCCCAGGCTGAGTTCTGCATGAACTACAGAACAAACTGGCACCTCACCTAAGTATCATGTTCAATCATAGCCTCACTTCAGACTTTGTGCCTACTGAATGGCACACAGTGACAGTTATCCAACTCCACAAAGGGGACACCCCCACGGACCCCGGGAACTACTGCCCCATTATCCTGATGAGCCTAGTCTGCATCTTGGAGCTTATAAACAAGGACATAGGTAACCTACAAACTCTGGAGCCCACTCAGTTTGGGTTTGTAAAAGGTAGGTCATGTCTCCTAAACCTGATTGACTTCTTTGAAGCAGTCACCAGAGCCATGGACGAGGGTAAGGTGGTGCACACAGCCTATCTTGACCTTGCCAAGGCTTTCGACACCATTCTCCACTCTGGAATTATAGATAAACTCACTAGACTGGGCATAAATCCCTATGTCACAAGATGGGTGGCTAACTGGCTCACTGACAGAACCCACACAGTAAAAGTAGCTGACTCCAAATCCAACTTCAGACCAGTGATAAGTGGAGTACCACAGGGCTTAGTCCTGGGTCCTCTCCTGTTTGGCATCTACTTCTCAGAAGTCCAGGCTAATACACCAGGTTTTTGCCTAACAAAGTTCGCAGACGACACAAACTAGGTGCCATAATAGAATCGCCTAATGATGTGGACATTCAACAAAGGGGCCTCATTGAGACTGATGCTTGGTGTCAAAGTCATCGCCTCAAGCTCAATGCCAAGAAGTGCAATGTCATCCCCTTTGGGAAAAACACTGTACCCATGAAGTATCACATAGGCGGAAACCTACTAAATACTGAAAGTGTGATAAGAGACCTTGGGACACAGGTGGACAGTAGTCTCTCCTTTGATAATCACATCACCACAGTAGTCAGAAAATCCTTCTATGTGGCACACCTCATCACAAAGGAGTTCACCTCGAGAAAAAAAGAGGTCATTGTTCCTCTCTACTCCTCCCTCATCAGACCCATTATAGAGTACACATCCCATTTGGCATGTACCTCGCAAGACATCTACAACCACTAGAAAGGCCACAGAAATACCTCACTAAGAGGATTACTGACCTCAAACATATGCCATATGCAGACCGTCTCAAAAAACTCCAGCTCTACTCTGTCACTTATTGCTTACTCAGAGGTGACCCCTGCCTAACATACAAAGCCATGTCAAACTCAGATCTGTAGGACATGCTACACTTAAAGAAACCCCAATCCCTCTGGGCCACACCCTCCAGGGACCTAAACTTTGCCATCACAATAAACAGAATATGCTGGAGGGATAGATTCATGTCCCAAAGACATCCCACTCTGTGGAACAGACTACCCATTCATGTCAAGCAAAGCTCCTCATTAGCCTTCTTTAAGAAAAATCTCAGCAATTGGATGGGAAATAGGAAATTCACCCCGGGGATCACTTCTATGGCTCTGCTAGACAGGGGCACAGGAAAATAACTTTCTTGGGTGGTAAAAGCCAGGGAACCTTTTTGGCTAGGCTTATACAGGCTCCAGGGCCAATAGCCTAGTACTTACCTATGAATCTATATATGTTAAGCAGTATTGTTTCTAGCAACAAATTCTGAGGCAAAAAAATAGCTGCCATGCATTTATTGACAACTGTCCTACAGATGTTACTGTGTACTTTAAATCAAGCCCTGGCCCAGCTTAAGGTCCACCCATGTTTAATGCCATGGTAGTCTAGAAACAACTGCACAATTATGTAGCCCAAGAATTTAATATATTGATAAATCACATGTTATTTATATGCCATCTCCTATTATCTAACATGCATGGCACTTTAAATGTGGCAAATTTCATTTGTTATAACTCCTTTGTATAATATTCTTCTGATATGCAGCTTCCCTTTGAGTCTACAGATCTACAGAATGACACATTTAAGAAGAATACTGTAATATTTCATAAGGCGGATTACACACTTGTTTTGCATACATACCCCCCCCCACACACACACACACACACACACACACAAACACATAGGTTGGTGCTGTCACTTATTTGGGTTGGGCTTCACCATCATACAGCATAGCCATCTCTCAGTTGCAGCTCCCCAGTATCACACATTTCAGTCTGATCTGATCTGACCTGTAATTTTAAACCCTGCAGTCCAGGGTCAGATCACTACCGCACCATACAAAGTGAAGTGAGCTTACAGGATAGGAGTTGACCTGAAAGCCACTGCTGCTGCTCCCTTAGGCTGGGTTAACTTATTGGGCCTTCCTCCCTCTGATATCCCAGGTTGACGTGACAACAGTGGTCATGTAATGACATTGAGAGGGAACTCACCCACTTCCATGGTGATGCAACCATCAAACACCTTTTCTTCTACAGCATACAGTGCCAGGAATCTTGAACATCATCACTGTCAGTGCTAGAGTTAGTGACTTATCCCTACCATGCCTTGCTTTTCAAGCCATGAAAGACCAAAATCTATGAGACCTATTTTTATTTTCAGAAAACATATGGATCTACAAACACCTGCACTAGGGACCTAAATCTCCAGAAAAAAAATCCCAACCTGTGGAATATATTACCACTACAGATCAAAGAAATTACTATGTTGTCTAACTTTAAGACTAGCCTAGCTGATTGGATGGGCAGAAACAAAATAAATTTAAAACAGGGTTATCATGTACAGCCCTGATAAATTTGGCAGGTTTGCACTATTAAGTGCTTGAAAAGGAATACAAGAATGTTTTTAAGTGTGGCTACCTAAAGGTCTAAATGACTAGGTATCGTATGGTCCTAGGAACTGCCTGACTAGTATTGTTTCTATAACCACCCCCGACCTAGCAATTATCTTGTCATTCCTCTTTCTTTTCCACTGCTCTTGTAGGTGGCTGAGGAACTAATTACATTCAGGTCATTTGGGTCATAGCCAGGGCTTTGTTTCTATACACTGGCGAAGCTGGAATTTCTTGCTTGATTTACATTGGACTTGGAATTAGACCTTTGTCCTGCTGACCACCAAGTTTGGAAGCTCTGCCCAGCATAGTTTTTATTACAGATGTTTACCCGTCCATTCTATCAGGGTAGCCACTGTGAATTTGTACTTTTTTCTCCCAGACATTAGCTTCAGTCACTCAACAGCTATGATCAGACCTGTGGGAAAACCATCTTTTCATTCCGATACTGCATGGTGAAACATTACTACTTTAGCTTATTTTCTTCTAGCTCTCGAAAAAGATATACTGTAAGCATAATTCTATTTCTCCTATCCAGATACGCTGTAAAATCAAACAAACTGGAATGTGTGCAGGGTACTAAGTACTTATCACACTCCAGCTGGTACAATATTATTTCAATTTATTTAATCCCAGACAAATAATGTGCATTTAAAAGTGTAAGTCTGGATTTCTTGTTTATTGTTAACAAATATTTGCGAAAGCTTTTTTAATAATCTTCTTCTAAGGTCATATTGTGACACTGTAATTCCTTTTCTGCACTTGCATTTCATTTCCATTTATATCTTTGTGTTACTATCTTCTGCAGTCTTACCTGAGTCGGTGTCATTCAAACCAAGATACTGTAAGCAAGCCTTACCTTTTTCAGAGTTTCTGTTAGATTCATATGCTTGCAGCCTAGTATGCATTACAGCTGGCTGACACAAGATGGCAGAATATACCCGATGATTTACCTAAGCTACTGCAGCGCACAAGTATATTTTGAGCTGTGGATGTGTTGGCCTAAGCATTAGTGATTCCGAAAAGAATTGACTGATCAAAAAAAGTAGACATGATAGATAGATAGATAGATAGATAGATAGATAGATAGATAGATAGATAGATAGATAGATAGATAGATGGATAGACAGATAGATATGTAAACGTGTTTGTGAAAAATGTTTATAGATATATATAGATATATAGACACATAGTTTTATATATATATATATATATATATATATATATATATATATATATATATATATATATATATATATAAGTGTTTGTGTAAAAATGTCTAAAACTGAACTCTGCAATTTTGGTAAGTAATATGGGCATCCCAGCTTCATTTCTCAAATCACAGTTTGAGATGGTTTTCTTGTAGTGAGTTGCCACACTCGTCCAGGCTGCTATTTCATATTTCCATGGTTGTTCTTATCCAGTGTTGATGACTTTCAGACACTCTGCTTTGACTACACCTACCAAAAACATGCTGATTTATGTGTTACATTTACCCTTATTTTAGGCCTGATTTTATTGAAAAGATCTACATAAAGGCTCAATTAACTTGCATAATTAACAAAAATACAAAGCATTATACAATTATGGCACTTTTCTCTTATGGTTGCAGTATGCTGTAAAATAAAGATGCCATTAGCTCAGAGCTGCAGATTATTGTAAGTGACCAATGGATAACAAGAAGGGAGAATGTTCTTTAAATCATACTGCTGAAGCTGACTAGCAATAAATGTATTCGTAATGAAGGCTCAAGAACACAGGTTCATAGGTTCATAGGTAGGTACTAGACTATCGGCCCAAGGGCCTACATAAGCCTAGCCAACAAGGTTCCCTGGCTTACACCACCCAAGAAAGTTATTTTCCGATGCCACTGTCGAGCAGAGACACAGAAGTGATCCCCAGGGTGTATTTCCTATTTCCCATCCACTCATCAAGATTTTTCTTGAAGAGTGCTAATGAAGAACTTTGCTTGACATAGATGGGTAGCCTGTTCCAGAGTATGGGAAGTCTCTGGAACAGGAATCTATCCCTCCAGCATGTCCTGTTTATTGTGGAGACAAGGTTTAGGTCCCTAGAGCATGTAGCTCGGAGGGATTGGGATTTCTTTAGGTGTAGCATGTCCAACAGCTCTGGGTTTTGACATAGCTTTATATGTTAGGCAGAGATCACTTTGGAGTAGGAGATATGCTATGGAGTAAAGCTGGAGTGTTTTTGAGGTGGTCAGTGTAGGACATTTGTTTGAGACCAGTAATCCTCTTTGTGAGGTACTTCTGTGGCCTTTCCAGCTGCTGCAGATGTCTTGTGAGGTACATTCCAAAAGGGGCGTTGTACTCTATAATGGGTCTAATGAGTGTCGAGTAGAGGGGAAGAATTACCTCTTTTTTCCTGGATGAGAACCCTTTTATGATGAGGTGTGCCACGTAGAAGGACTTCCAGACTACTGTGGCAATGTGACTATCAAAGGAGAGACTACTGTCCAACAGGGTCCCAAGGTCTCTTATCACGCATTCGGTGTTAAGTAAATTGCTGCCTATGTGGTAGTTCATGGGTACAGAGTTTTTACCAAAGGGGAAGACACTGCACTTTTTGGCATTGAGCTTGAGGCCATGGCTCTGACACCAGGCATCTGTCTCAGTGAGGCCCTTCTGTAGGATGTCCACATCATTTGGGGACTTGACTATGGCTCCTAGTTTGCAGTCATCTGTGAACTTTGTTAGCCAGAGGCCTTCTGTGTTAGCCTGTACTTCAGAGAAGTAGATACCAAACAGGAGAGGTCCCAGGATGGAACCCTGTAGTACTCCACTTGTCACTGCTTTGAGGTCAGATTTGGAGTCTGCAACTTTTACAGTGGGTTCTGTCAGTGAGCCAGTTGGCAACCCATCTTGTGATGTAGGGATTTATACCTAGTTTAGTGAGTTTAGCTATAATTCGAGAATGGGGGATGGTGTCAAAAGCCTTGGCGAGGTCAAAATAAGCTGTGTGAACCACCTTACCCTCATCTATGGCTTTGGTGACTGCCTCAAAGAAGTCGATCAGGTTCAGGAGGCATGATCTGCCTTTCACAAACCCGAACTGGGTGGGATCCAGAGTTTGGAGGTTACCAATGTCTTTGTTTATGAGTTCCATGATGATACATTCCATGGCCTTGCAGACCAGGCTTGTCAGGCTAATAGGTCGATATTTCCCAGGATCAGTGGTGGCTCCCCCTTTGTGGAGTGGGTTAACTTTTGCTGTGCGCCATTCAGTGGGCACAAAGCCTGATGCGAGGTTATTATTGAACATGGTGCTTAAGTGGGGAGCCAGTTAATTCTGAAGTTCATGTAAAACGCAGCCTGGGATGTTGTCCAGTCCCATGGATACTGTGTTTGGGCTTTAGATAGTGCAGCTTTTACATGCGTAGTTGTGATTACAGGGACTCTGCATTCTTTCTGTATAGATATGGGTGCTTTAGGGGCTGAGAGGGGGTTAAAGTTAGCACTGAACCTATCTGCCAGGATGTTGGCAATACTAGTTGGTTCTGTATTTTTTGTGCCTTTGTACTGTAACTCAGAGCTGATCTGGGTGTTGCCATTGAGATTCTTGACATAGCTATAGAGTGATTTGTGGTTGTCCTTGGAATTAGTGGCGATTTTGTTTTCATAGCTAGCTTTGGAGGATCTTATAAGGGATCTCAGCTTCTTACTGAGGCTGACCAGGGAGCTCCTCCACTCATGGGATTTTACTCTCTTTTGCAACAGTTTTTTCCTTCTGTGGTACAGTTTGTTTATGGCAGGAAACCACCAGATTGGCTTCCTTTTTTGGAGGATAGCATCTTGGTTCTGTTTGGGATAGCACAATCCATGCACTCATGTAAGTGCTTATAGAATACATTTGTGTAGGATTCAGCAGTTGTAACTGTATTGTCCATCTGCATAGGTGTCATGAAGTTCACCACTTCTGTCTTAAGAAGCATGAAGTTGGCTTTGGAGAAATCTTTTACTGTGGTTTCCTTAATGGGGGGCGGGATGTGGATATCAAGTGTGATTAGCTTATGGTCGGATCGGATGAAAGAGGAGTTGACTTCAGGTGTGGAACACTGGTCACTCATGTTGGTAATGACTAGGTCTAGGATATTGTTGCCCCTGGTGGGGGTGTGGATAAGTTGATCCAGGGCATTGGAGTTTATGAATTCCAGAAAGCGTTGAGCTATGGAGTTGGTACACAAGTAGTTTTCCCAGTTAATGGTGGGGTAGTTGAAGTCGCCCATTATTAGGGTGTTTGATTGAACCCTGATATTTTCCAGTATATCAAGAAAAGAGGAGTGGGAATCCTGGGGCATAGTGGGGGATCTGTAGCAAGCTACAATTTGGATTGCAGTTTTGACCAGAGTTAGTTTCACTTGGATAACCTTGGATGCAATATGCTGAGCAACTAGCCTGGAGGTGTGGATATCCTTAATGAATATGGACACACCTCCGCCTTTGGTGTTTCGGTCCAGGTTACATGGCTGAAATGTGTGGTATGAGGTATAGTCTGGTGGTGCAGGGGTGCTCTCTGGAGCCTTGAACCATGTCTCAGTCACTGCACAGATATCAATGTTCTCCATTTTAAGGAGTGCCTTGAGTGAGTGCATTTTGAGATTTAGACTTCTAGCATTGAGTAGCATTACCCTCAGGTTTTGCTTGCCTGTTCCTGTTATGGTGGTGAATTTGTTATTTGAACCTTGCCTAAAAAAGGCACTATAGGGGCAGCAAGAGCCTTAGCCAGTATCCAGAATCCCAGGGGCGACAGGTGCAGGCCATCTGTGGCAAAGCATCGTGGTCTGTCGACCATGTCATCCCAAGCAGACGGATACTGGATCCCTTTAGAATGACACTAGAAGCTTAGCCAATTGTTGAAGTCAATCATTTTGTCCTTGTACTGCGGTATCATTCTGGGCAATGGCAGAATGCTACTCAGGGCTAGGGTCATACCTCCCTGGGCTACAAGATCAGAGAGCTCTTCCATGTCTTTTTTCATGTAGTCCAGGGAGGTACATCTCAGGTCATTCACACCAACATGGACAATGACAGTCATATTTGTACTTGTTGTGGAGTGACCTGAGTGTGTGGGTTATGTGGCAGATTCTGGCACCCGACAGGCAGCTGACAGTAACCTTCTCCTTGTTTAGCCTGGTGAGTGGGACATCAGTGTGCCTGACTATAGCGGCACCTATGACTAGTGTGTTGGGTACGTTGTTTTGCCTTATTGGCTGTGGTTGTGTGGCACACTGAGTCTGTGGTCTATGTGTCATTTGGGTTGTGTTGGGGGGGTGGAGGTTGCTTGTGTTTCTACTTTGGAGGTCTTTGTTGCTTAGACAGATTATTACTGAGAGCCTCTGCAAATGTTTTAGTGTTACTATGTGTGGATTTGGGTGGTGTAGCTTTAGTGAGACTATGTGATGAGTGTGGTGTGGTGCAAATGTTTACCTTCTCATCATGACCGTCAAGTTCAGTCTTGGTTGGAGAGCTTTACCACCAGTTTGGCTAGATAAGTGCATCTCTCACAGGTTGTAGTGTTGGGTGATAGGAGGAGAGAGTTGTCTGTGTACATGAGGCAATTTCTACATTGCATCAAGATGCCCAGATTCTTCAGATAGACAGGAGAGAATACTGGGAACTGACCCTTGGACATGCTGAGTAAAAAACTATTTTCCTTTAAATAAGTGAGGAAAGTGAGTACAAGAGCTGTTTTCCTCTAGGTAATGAGAAGACTGAGTGCTGTAGTAATTAGTAGCTTATTTAGTGCTTACAAGTTCAGAACAAGTGCTGAGCATGAATAAGCAAATGTAAGTGCTAAAACTAAAAATCTGTATCTGCACTAATCGAGTCACAGGACAGAAACAAGTGCAAATGCAGGCTTTCAAATCAGAAAATTGAGAGAGATGGAAGATATTGCCCAAATGACCAATAACTACAATTTCTAGGCCAGAACCACTCCTTATGTGGTAGACAGGTTACCTAGTGCTTACCACTCCCACTGATAAGCTAGAAGGCTTCCCTCCAACACAGAAAGGCTTGTGGGGCTCAGAAGCTTACATACAGTCCTGGATACACCAAATCTGTATCTGGAACACTAGTTACAGGAAAGGTAGGAAACAAGCTTACAGTTTTTTTTTTACAGAAAAGTAGCAAAAACAATTGTAAAAACAATTCACATGCAGCGCAAGCTAGCACACTTGAGTATGTAGCAATATTAGACCAAACACAGTTTAAATAATGCAATTAAATTAAAAGGACTAAAAGCAAGTGCAGAAAGAGTTTATTAGGTAGAATGTGGTAAAGAAATGGGGCTGGGGGAGTGTCCCAGATCAAATCTATAGTGGGGCAGGCAACTGCAAAAGTCACCAAATTTAAACTACAAACCAAAAATAGGGAGGGTGAGTGGGACAAAACAGTTTCAACAGAGATCTAAGCAACAACTAACAGTACAAACTCTAAAACCAAAATAATATACTCAGCTCTGTATATTTGCAGATCAGCCTCTCAGAACAGTGAGACAACAGTTTCAACAGAGATCTAAGCAACAATTAACAAACTCTATAACCAAAAAATATATACCCAGCTCTGTATATTTGCAGATAGTCTGGAAGGCAGTCTCTCAGAACACAGGTTCCAGCAATTAAATGCAGGCTGTTACTAACAGGTCAAATTAAGTGATCCTTGAGTTAGATAACAAACAAGCTTTAAAAAACAGATATACCAACTGAAGACAAGGCAGAAAATAGGAGTTGGACAGTTTCAACAGAGATCTAAGCAACAACTAACAGTATAAACTTTAAAACCAAAAAAATATACTCAGGTCTGTATATTTGCAGATCAGTCTCTCAGAACAGTGAGACAACAGTTTTAACAGAGATGTAAGCAACAATTACCAAACTCTATAACCAAAAAATATATATTCAGCTCTATATATTTGCAGATAGTCTGGAAGGCAGTCTCTCAGAACACAGGTTCCAGCAATTAAATGCAGGCTGTTACTAACAGGTCAAATTAAGTGATCCTTGAGGTAGATAACATACAAGCTGTAAAAAACAGTTATACCTACTGAAGATACAGCAGAAAATGGGGGTGGGGGAGGGGAAAACA
The DNA here is from genome assembly GCF_019279795.1 of Protopterus annectens. Lineage (NCBI taxonomy): Eukaryota > Metazoa > Chordata > Ceratodontiformes > Protopteridae > Protopterus > Protopterus annectens. The sequence goes on from NC_056738.1 coordinate 168,498,623, forward strand.
GTTTCAAAAGAGATCTAAGGAACAACTAACAGTACAAATTCTAAAACCAAACACATATACTCAGTTCTGTATATTTGCAGATCAATCTCTCAGAACAGTGAGACAACAGTTTCAACAGAGATCTACGCAACAATTAACAAACTCTATAACCAAAACAAAATATACTCAGTTCTGTATATTTGCAGATAGTCTGGAAGGCAGTCTCTCAGAACACAGGTTCCAGCAATTAAATGCAGCCTGTTACTAGCTAAAATAAGGAACCGGAAACATTTTCCTTGCTTCCAGTTATCCCAACCAGTTACCAATGTTTGCAAAAAAAAGTCACCTGAAGAGGAGTGGAGCAGCTGTGGACAGCAGTGATCATCCCATAATGAAATGAAAAGTGTGTTTAAATGCAAAATGAGGTGCTTATTCTCACTGAGATAGTGACATCTGTCACCTGGTTGAGAGCTGAATGACCTACCATATCAGTTGTTTATCATGGACAGAAAAGGGACAGAGGCTGAATGATCCTAATATATTTATCATAGAAAAAGACATGCAGTATCTAGGTGGAGAGTGTCTGTGGGTGGGCATGGCTTTAAAGAATTTTGAATCATTCTTAAAGACCTCGGGGGGGGTATGCTAAAGGCTTATTTAGTTTGATTGTACCCCTACACAACATATGTATGAGGAGTCCTTAAAACATATGTGGTAAACACTCAAAACATAAAAATGATTAGATCTCCAGTATGCCATCATGGTGGCCAAACTCAGAGAACAGCAAGAAGGTGGGTGTTGCATTTCACTTATCTTCTCCATTATCTCTATGTCTGTGAAGTCTCAGAGTTTTACATCTATATCTATCTATATATATATATATATATATATATATATATATATATATATATATGGGCCAAATTCATTAACAGCTACATGGAGTGCAGTTATTGTATACACACCTCGCACGTGACAGCTCTCTATTTCATATTCATTAAGTGGCTCTATACTTAGAGTAAAGCCACCAAACAAAGGTAAATGTCAGAATATGCTAATTATATGCTAATTAACCAACATGACATGGGGGAGTTATTCAAGAAACTATAAAGCAATCATGTATACTCAGTGTAGCCATTTGGCCTGAAATCCAAAAGTCTTTGGGTTACAGCCATGATTAAACTTAGAAAAGAAAATATATTAGAATTTGCTGCTGTCATTAGAAAGTTGAATGTGCAACAGGCTTTAATTAAAGTTGCTGCTGCTGTTGCTAGACCTCTGCCAAGAAGAAGTGATTTTATACCCCGTTTGACATAGTATGGACTGCATGACACAGAAAATTTTACTGCAAAACCAGGTAGACAGGGAAACAATATAATAAATATGCAATCTCTCCTGTCCTCATCTGAGCTGCAAGGTAAGTTTGGAACCTGTTTGAAAGAAAAGCTAACTGCTTAATTCCCTATGCAAGCAGTTAAATACCCCTAAGATGAGACATCTGTCCTGTGCACAGTAATGTCAGTAGTACTGTATGAGTATGATGTCTGCAATATCCACCTATGGGTTTTTCACAATAATTTCCATCAAGCACTTTAATTTCTGACACATATACAGAACCATATCTACATTATGCAAAAGCCAGTGAACAGTCATCATCATTTGTACAAGGTGCTGATGGGGAAGAATATATAAGGGCAAGCCTAACACCAAAGAAGTGAGAGCAAATTATTGAATTATTTATTTATTTGCATGTGTTTACCGAGATAGTCCACTGGGCCAAGATAAGCCCATTTTCATTGCAGGCCTGAGGAGAAAATCTCCAAATACAGTACATATATAGAATCATATGGTACAACATTATACATATACTATAAAGCAATACATTACTGTTGTATGTCCCCTTTACCATTATTTGCCAGTACCTACAGTCCTGATAATGTGTGCCAGAAATTAAAGTTTAGATGTGTCAAGGAAATGTGAGAAGGATGAATGTATCACTATAATCCACTTCTTCTTATGTTCATTGATAGTTATACACTATGCCTAAGTTAAGTTTTCCTTTCAGCTTTTTGTCTCTGTCAATTATTTTTTAATTTTTTAATGCCATGTACATTTACTCTCTGCTAGGCAGGACAAAAACTAGGTTCACTTCCTAAGGAAAAAGTGAAAATTGTAATTCAGGTGGCCTTCTGTAGTGCAAATAGGCCTGCCATTGATGCACAGTCATCAGACCTCTGGATAGTAGTTACTGAATAAATTCCACCTCTCAGATAACTATCTCTATGGCACAAGGTATAAGTGAAGCGAATTGGGAATAAGACAGGTGATGAAGTGTTCTAATCCAGTTAATTATTAATTTTACAGAGGGGGTCAAAATACATATTTCCACACTTTTTGCATCACTGTGTTGTTATGTAAAACTCAAATATTCTCAATATTGCTAACAGCATGTGAGTGCTTATCTTTCCACATTTACATCATTTGTCATTAACTACAAGTTTGATAATGTGTTCCACAAAGTACATTTCTGATGTTTTAAGGGTAAAAGACTTTCGGCTTTTCCAGATTAGGGGTTGCCACAGTGGAACTCTGGTCCGCTCATGATTGGCAGTAGATTTTTATGGTGCCGAGTTGCCAGCCCGACGCCCAACTTTCAAAGAAGGCATGCCCGTTCACGCTCGTACCTACCTGCATGTCTTTAACATCACTCGACTGTGGGGAGGACATGCAGACACCATGCAGAAGGTGCTCCAGCCGCAAATCAAATGGGAGAACCTCTTGCTGTGAGGCGACAATGCTAACTGCTGCACCACCGCGGCTATATGAGAAAAATGAATTGTGTCACTTGAATGCAATTCCTGCTCTGGTCATTGCTAGATATACCCATTTATTTAATTCATTTTGCTATCACCTTATTTTTCCTCTTATTTTTTTCTATTGCCTTTTGCATTTGTGCACCTCTCAGAAGAATGCAAACAGAGATCACTGCTTAATGAAAAAAAGTGAAAATTTTAATTCAGGCTGCCTTCTGTAGCACAAATCAGCCAGGAGCCAGTTTGCAGCCATTTACACTCTACATAATGCTCAGAGAATAACCTCAACCTCTTGTGTAACTTTCCTTGTGGCACAAGGTGTAACTGCACTGATCATAAAGACTAAACACAGCTGATATGTGGTTCAAAATCCAGTTGACAAATACCTTTACAAAGGGGGGCAGGATGCCAGTTGTCACCACATTTTGCTCAGGAATATCACAGTAAATAGACTTCATTACTGTAACTCTGTTTATTGCAAGAAATGTGTCACTACTGCTTGCTATAGAAGCCCAATATAATGTGTAAATTATGTAAAACATGGCATTGATGATACTTAACGTAGATTGCACATACAAATGACGTGCACAATATTTTGTTGTAATTATTGATTTCTCACGTCAAAAGTATGTGTTTATGACAGTGTGTGATATGTATGTATCTATGTAACCTAACCTACCATGTCTTATTCAGGTCATGCAACTGCATGAATCGGAGATGTATTTATAAACAATGCCTTTCTCATAGAAATGAAGTTCCATGACTAAGTAAAGTCATAAACATACATACATCCCCTCATTATTTCTAAACACAATCTTACATTATTATACCTCAAATTACCTTCTTAGCAAGTGATTTTTCGTCAGGCAGTGACAAGTAATCAGCAAAGTTTAAAATTGTACCTTTTTTTTCTCTTGGGTTCAATTCCCAAGTGGTACTGCTTAGTCTTACCAGTGAATAACTCCCAACATGTAATATGTCAGAAATCATACCATTTTTCCTCCAAACAACTATGATCATAACCAACAAAATAAACCATATCAGGGTTTAACATAATAACATGTCCCAATAGTTTATGCATCACACAAGGCCAAATGTCACTGCCATTTTTAATACCATCTCTGCTTCTTGATGTACTCATTGCCAATGTGACTGGCAAGCCATTGCTGTGCTTTCACTTGTGCAAATTCAGCTGGTAAGGCTGTGCATCTTTGTACATAAGCTGTTACACATGAGATCTGAATTGGGTGTCAACTTAAACCAATATTTCTGGCTTGACTACTGCAGACATGGCTGGCAATAGTAGAGATAGTGTTCCATTTAGAGCAGAAAGGTGGGGTGGTGAGGACTCCAGGATTTTTGTGATACTCTTCATGAAGCAATACAACTGGAGACTACTGCAGGGGGATTATACCAGGTCTCACTATAGGATTGAGGGTTGAGATAATTTGGCCAAGGCTGTCTTCAGTGCTACTGACATCCCACACAATGAGTAGCAATGTTGTCACCACTACAGCAACATGAAGAGGCTCAAGAGGAATATTCTTAGCTGATGGGAGGATGGATTTAATACTGCAAACACCCCTCAGTTATGTTACTATACCAACCTATAACTTGTCTATGATCTGGCATTAATTAACCAGCCAACACAATTTGTAATTATCATATATAGATATATACTTTACAAGACTGAAATGACAGTAAACCAACTTTCAAGACGCCAAGATGACAGTGTCGAAGTTTCACATGACTAAAACTTATCTTTACCATCTTTCACAAGATTGAATGATGAAAATGCTGATTTTGTTGACCTGAGCATGCAGGACAGGAAATATGCTCATTTCTGCACTGTAATGTGATCTCAGAGTTGGTATATTTAATTTGCAGGTGGTTTGGGGGAGTGAGCCCCTGCAAAAACGTAAACATTAAAAATAAAATAACTGTAATTATTTACCTGAGAAATCTCCACTGAATATTCATGTTGGTGGTGTAGACATTTTCTGGAATATTCAGTGTTTTTTTTATAAGTATGCAGGTACTGGTTGGTGAGTTGGGTGTAGGGGAGGGTTAGGTACCTATTATGGACATTTAATGTGACTGGGTGCTATTTGGACAGCATGTGTTGTTATTTTTGTTATTGAATTGTGTGTATGGTATGTCAGAATTTTACATTGTCGTTGTTGTAATAGTCGGCGATTTAGATTGTCAGCCTTGCAACTATTTGGTATTATGGTCTCAGCATTTTGAAAGTCAGACTACTGGCATTTCAATCTTGTAAAGCAGACATATATATATATATATATATATATATATATATATATATACATATATATATATATATATATATGTATGTACACACACACACACACACACACACACACACACACACACACACACACACATACACATATATATTATTTTTCTACTGTACAGCTGCAGCAGAGATTGCAGAAAACCATCAAGTGCATCAGGAGAGACTAACTCCTCTCAGAGAGGTATAAGGTTAAGTATGCATCTATTCTGATTGCAAGGCATGGAAGTATTCTCAGGCCATCACTGTATATTATCTTGAGCAGGCATACCTTCACTTTAGTATCAAGCTTCTATGTGTGCCCCAGTAGCTCTTCATTATTGCATTAGGTAATAATTATATTGAATTAATTGTGTATGGGGGTTCAATAACCACAAACAAATATTCCATTTTTTACAGACAGCTATTTATAAGATATTTTAACTTCAATACTGCATGACATTAATAATTCAATATTTGCAAATACAGTAATTACCTCAGAAAGCAGATATCTGATATGATACTCTTTCATAAGCTACTTGGTCCCTGCCACCCTCTTACCCTGTCTGTGTATCTTCTCCCTTCTGTGTCATTAGTCTTCCTCCTCTGCATTTGTGCAGTGTCTGGCACTAAGCATCCACTGCAACTGAGGATAAATGGAAGTACACAGCTTATGGCAAAATCTTGTGAGTTTTTGCCTTCAGAATCATTACTCTGGTGGCCTTCACACTACTGTGCTTAAACTATGTTTAGTCAGGTTAATCTACTTTTGAACAAGCTGAAGAGCTGAATGTACAGCTTACAGTTGTCATGAGGGTAATGGAGAGTAATACATGCATTCTCCTTTTCTGCAATCTATTGTCACATGGGAACTGTATGAAATAGCAGTTGCTGTGCGGTGTGTTTAGGTAATACCTAGTTCTGTTGATTTTTCTTGGAATGCTTTTAAGGTTCAAAGCCAGATGTATGCTAAACTGTTTATGAAAGTTTTGTATGACTCCTGTAGGTGTAAATGTTGGCTCCATCTTCTCTTAAAGCACCACTTTCCTGCTGCTATACTAGTGTGGTTAACCTGTTATAAAGCCTCTCTTATGCAGGTCTTGCAAGAATAATTATGCTGATAAAGCAAACAGGAACACAACACCTATAAGCACTGAAATGAAACATGAACTAATGCGTTAGTATGTCTGTATTTTGCCATCCTGTCACCAAATGTCCACCCCTTCCAACACCTTCTGTGCCATCTAATAAACCTCTTTGATTTAAAATAGTTTCCATATCCAATTCCACCAGCAATATCACACTTGATCTGTCATGTGTTTCATAATACACCTGTAACATACATATACAGACTGAGTAACTGCAACTATCATGACAAATATGCAAATCATGATACCTGAAACATGACCAGAACACATATCTGTTCTGTATTGCTACAGATTCACACATGGTTGTATGTGTATAATGCTGCTTTGCATGGATGTCTGCACAGAGCACCACAGACTACTGCTACAACACCTCAAGGTATGAATGCATCTGTGCTAATGCATTACTAACAGCAGTGCAATTGCGCTTGCCAGCACTGTGATTCAGACAGAGTAAAAAAAAAAATACAAAAAATATTTTTTTTATTTAGCTTGCACAATGTCTGTATATCTGTATTAAATTTTGACAAGTTATCTAGATTTCAGAGTGATACTGACTCAGTTAAGTCAGTCTATTAATGTATGTCTACACGCCAATGTTTACACTTGTAACTGTTTTACAATGTAGATTAACCTATTCACACATAATCCATCACTATTATTCTGCCATGCGCTGTCCTGTTTAAGAAGTATCTGTTTGCATTGTCAATATGTATTTTGCAAATATGAGACAAGGCAAGTGTGTAATTATCATGGAATGAGGTGGCAGGAATGCTTGACTGATAATCCAGTGGTTTACACCTGTGATTGTCCTAGGCATCCCATAGTATGAAACAGGTACACGTCCCTCACTGGAATACAATGTACATGAAGGACAATGTATAAATCTTAGCGGAGAAATATGTCATTACATGGGACAATCTCAGCGCTGTTACATTGGCCTGTCCACACATATGCATTTGTCCCAAAACCTGTGATTTACAGTACCAGCTGATCCAGTTAATGAATTTTTACTAATTACAAATTTTCTTTTCCACATTATTAAATTTAGACATCTCCTGTACTGCTCATGACTAATACTGTGCTCTCTAGATTGTATAACAAGGTTGGTAGGCTGTTCGGTTCTCCCCATGGGGAACTTGTATGTAACTCAGCAGAGGGTATAGTAACAGGCAAGCAACATTTCAATATCAAATACATTGTGTTCTCTTCCACTGAAAACAATTAATCTAACTTTGGAGCACAGCTCCCAATGCACTTTATCCCACTTTTAACAGAAACATCCTCTCTGCAATACACTGATGAGGTCATCCTGACAAAAGTGCACAATGTCCCTACACACTTCAGATTTCTCCTGTGGTGCTTGCAGCTATTACTGTGCTTTGTAGGGTGTGTAAATGGTTACATAGGTAGTTCAAATCTGGCAGTGGTGATCTTGGATGTCTGTGTGGTGCTAGTGTCATGGAAGTAAACCTGCTGTAACAGATGTGCTGTATCCACTTCTACACATGAGAAAATTTTAACTTTGGACACAACCCCCGCCACAGTTTATTCTACTTGTAAAACAAACATCTCTGCAACACAGTGATGAGATCATCTTAACAAAAGTGTACTCTGTCCCCTTAAAAATCAGGCTTGTTTTATGGCACTTGCAGCTAACACTGTGCTCTCTAGATTGTATAATTAGAGAGATAGGAGGTTCAAATCCCACAGTAGGGAACATGTGTGTGTGTGTGTGTGTGTGTGTGTGTGTGTGTGTGTGTGTGTGTGTGTGTGTGTGGTTTCAATGTCAGTTACATGTAGCTTACTGAATGGTTGTGCTGTATCAACTTCCACTCAGTAGAAGATGTGAACATGGGAGAGGATGTCCCCTTCTCCTTATCCCACCTTTTCCATAAACATCTTGCACCCATAACACCGAAGAGGTCAGTATGTCAAAATTGCACACTTTGCACTTGCAGCTCCCAGGTTTCCTGATGCAATAATTTCACATAGGTGGAGTCTCACAGCTTTACTAAGATTTTCACTGTGGCGCATGGGATTCATGCACATGTTTGCAGTCAGTGGGCTTACATAGTTTGCTTTTCGAATCCAGCCAAGGATAGCATACTATGAATGCATTAACATTACCCAAACAACACTACATCAAGTTATTATTCTTAATTTTTATTTATTATTAATGCAAATAGTATATGTGTTTCTGTTGTTTACATACTGTAATGGCAGTGTTCACTGTAATGTCATGTGAGCATACCTGGTATAACCTAATATTAGATGTGCTCCGTTTACAAACAGATACCTTGAAGCACTGCAATGTTATCAGATCTGTGTTGTCATTTGTCAGTTGTGTGTTTTGATTGCTATTATATTATTGTTTATGATGCACATGTATGTAATGTATGTAACATATGTAAATAAAACTCACTCTTGCCTAAGATGTGTCATTGTAGCATATTCCCCATCTATGGGTGTCCAGTGACAAATGTAAAACACATATCACTTTTGGCTGTGCATGACACAGCTGCTGTATGGCTCATGCCATGTTTATACAGGATGGACAGGAGGATACAGTACTGCAGTCATTTGTCACAAGTACATTCCCTGTATATACATGTCATTTTCAATAACTGCACTGTATGCAAAAGGCCCATACTATATCCACTGTCCTTGCTATCTATTTTCTCAGTTTGGCATGTTAGCAACATTGACATCACATTTACTGCCCTTTCTTACAATGTCGCGTTGTGTCCCTCTCACATCCATTGTTAGAGTGTCTGTTTTTAAGTTACATACATTGGTAAAAACTTGGAATCAAGATTATTTATTATTACCATCAGGAAGGTTGTCTTCCTGTTGAAAAGTGTTTCTTTCTGGCATCATCACATTTGATTGCATTGAGTGAATACATTTTTTTCTATTTACACTCCCCTCACATCTCCCGAATTATCTTTGCACTATTCACATTGTATTCTGTGTAAATTAGCCCAATTTCACGCCTCCTGCATTTACGTGCTAAAAGGCACTTGCCTTTACTTCATATGAGTTGCTTGTGCATGTTCACATAATATGTTTGCCTATAAGCAAGTATTTTTGTTTACATTTTGTGCTCATATTCCCAACACTGTTTTGTGGCCATCAACACTGCTGATGGCCAAGAAACGGTACTTGGAATCATGCAAGCATGATGAGCATCATGCATATTCAATGACCACTGCTGCTCATCGAGCTAACATGCTGCAACCGTGAAGGCTTAGCACAAAGTCTGCATGAATGTTAAGGAATCCTACGGTATATCTATACATAGTTAAGGGGTGTGGGGGCTAGCCACTATATTTAGAGGTGCAGAGGTGCTTGTACTCCAGCAAAAAAAAATGTTTGCTGTGTTTTGTGACCCTGCGAGTGTTGTTATTTGGGGTAGTGACTTCCCAAGGTTTTTAATATTTTAGGGTCAACTAATCACAAGTCAGTCAAGCATAATGTTTTTTATATGGGACATGTTTATATGCAAACTGAAGGTTATTAGTATCATAATCTGAGATGGCATATATCAGCATGATGTTGTACTGCTAGGCTCCACAAAGGATGAATGGATCAGTCCACCTACCTGATTAATAAGTAAATATCATATGCTTATTTGTCATTTAGGTCATCTTAACATATACCATATAGTAGTTTACACTATACATTACTTCCTATATGATGCTTTCTGCATGCATGATTTGAATTCACCTGCTGCCTCAGAAGGATAAGAGATATGCTGATATGTAGGGCCTGGCTATCTCAGTCCAAACAAACACACACATATGCATGTGCAGGTACGCGCACACACACACACACACACACACACACACACACACACACACACACACACACACACACACTCACAAAATCTTTAATTATTTGCTATTAAGTGTTCAAAGGTATGTCTCAAATGTTGTTTCCCTATTGCTTAAATGAAATTTCCTTCTGGGATACTTTCTTTATACTTTTATTGTTTCAATGCATGCACCAATGCTAAAGTAAATGCTTCTTCCATAAAAATGGAATTGGATAGTATTCACCACCCAACATATTCCATTGACCAAACACTGCCCTCTGATTTTCTTTTATTTTCTCCAGACTATAAACTTATTTCACAGCCTTTTCTGCTTTAAAATAATACAATAATGCCTAAGTATACAACGTCTTTTTTGTTACTGTGCTCTGGCTTTGAACTTCGCTGCCAAATGCTTACTTTAGTGCTGTCAATCATTCTGTTCTATTGACTATTTTTTGTGTTACACAGATGGTTGTTTTCACACATTATTATTCTTCTGCATGCTCTACCTATGTCCTACATAATTTTGTTAATTGGCTTCCTGTGTTATTCCCATTTGTCATAGTTAAAACCTCTCTTTTGCTGACCTTTAATCATGCTTAAATATGAAAGTGTTAACTCTGTTCTTTCCATTCAACTATAATTGCTTTGTATTTTTTGCTAATCTTGCACTATTGTATGCTGTACACTTATTTATAATAATCAACTATATTTTCTAATTTTGCAATATGTAAAACAAGAACTGCTGCATTATTTTTCTGTTTGATGTATACTGGCTGTCAGCAGCCTCTGAAAAATAGCTGTAGTAGTAACACAGTTAAAAATACATTCACATACATGTGTCAGGTCACACAATCCTCTAGAAATAGAACAACCCAGCTTAGCACACCTGCCATGGAGAGGTATATATATATATATATATATATATATATATATATATATATATATGTGTGTATATACTACTAAACAAGGTAAAAAAATCTGAAGGGTAAACCTTGGAGGAATGGCTACTTTATTTGGGAAAGAGCCAATAATAACAATCCTGCTATGGTTACAGTGGAGAACTGAATGTTTTGAAAACTGCAATATCCTAAAGAGTAATGCCAAGAGGGAAGAGGAAACTTCCACATTGTTAGCATTAAAATTGCTACAAGACCACATGCTGGGGAAGTCAACTGGTGGCAGAGTAACATATGGGAGACTATCAGGGAAGATGGCTCTCCTGTAGGAAGTACAAGAGGCTGGCCCCGGGTAGTGACCAACCACTCTTTTCCGTAGAATCAAGGGTGACCAGGAAGAATAATTAGCAAAAGTAGAAAGTGAGCTGCATCTGGCTCTGAAGGTCTCGAAGAACAAGAAATTTTTATACATATGATGAAGCGAATAAGTGTCAGAATCTCAGAACTGGGTTCAAAACTGTAAGGTGGAATGCAGAGAGCAAGATCATGAGGGCACGATTGTGCAGAGGGTCCCCAGTCAGTAAAAGTATGAGTGGACTTTAGATCAATGTCTCATTGTGATCAGCAAAATGAGGCAGAAGAATCAATGAGAACAGGGTATAGCAAATGGAAAACAATCCATATAAGCTATGGGTCACATGTAAAACTGCATGAAAGTACTGCTTGTGGATCTATGTGTTAACATGCCATTGCAAAATACTGCCTAGCAATAAACACATAAGTAAAATAAAATGAGCCAGAACAAAAACAATGTGTAAAAAGGTCAAACTAAATAACAATACAATCCCAATGGGTGTATATCATATGTCCAAATGCTCACAAGTTCGAACTGGGAAGTTCGAAGTCTAAAAATAATGAAACCACGGAACATCGAATTCTTTCCCAGGGAAAGAATTTGGTGGGCCAGTTCTGCAGCTTTGCTATTTCCTCCATTGTGGTGCGATCTCAGAGTTGGTATATCTAAGTAGGGGGTGTGTGGGGGTTGTGGGGGCGAAGCCCCCCCACATTATAAACACTATTTAGTGATTGTGTGTTTCCGCGTTTTGTACCGGAACAGCGATGTTTTTCCCTGGGGAAAAAAATCGCTGTTCTGAGTGTTCGGAGTATTACGTTTTCAAACTTTCGGGTTCGATATTTACATAGTCAAAGTTTTGAGACTTTGACTATGTGATATAGACCCCAATCCCATACCTACGGTCAGTCAAATACAGTCAAAAGTGCATAATCTGAAAAACTGGAATGTTAATACATAAATATCATTGTCAAGAGTACAGATAATATAAAAGATTTTGATACAGTCTATGGTCATAATAAACTTATTAAGTGTTTCAGATATGCATATCAAGAGTTTTACCTCATCAGTGGAGCAGACTGAAATGTGAGAGCAGAATGTTAACATCCGCTTCGACAACATATAACAAGTGAGTCATGATACGAGTGACCTGATCATCATTCTTTGTAGTACATTGAGTGTTATCTGCCACTCACAGAAAAAAAACAAAAAAAAAAAACATATAGGAGCATGAAAAGTATGACAGATCTGAAAGGGTTAAAATATGCACTGCCACAAAGACATTGGGCAGAAGTGAAGCGTCTCTCTGAGGAATGAATGGCTAAATGCTGCTGGACACTTTGCCATACTTCTGGTTTTCTGTGTGGCAGCATAGCATCTAACAGCTTTTAAAAATGTTTAAGGTTCTCATTGCTATTCTGTGGTGACCAGCACTAGCTGTTGGTATAGACATTCTTAAGGCTAGCCGTAAACAGTGCTGAGCACCTTTCTTATGTCAAAGAAATGCTTAACAATGTTATATTTTTCCACGAAGTAATGCTTCACGCACTACAAAGATATATGCTGTCATGACTGGTAGTAGAATTGTATGGTGAATTGTGACAATGCTATCACACAAATATATCATAGAAAACTTAAATAATACTGTCAAGCTGATATATTCTGCACAATCACCCAACAGTGGAGCATATACACAGCTGCAGAGGTCAAAATGGAGAGATGGAATAATCAAAAAAGGGAGAGTACTATTGCTGAAACTGAATTCATTCTCAAGTCTGGATGAGTACTTTTACATGGTGGACCCTGTTTTTTACAAAATCTCATCAAGGTTATATGTAGGTTGTATTTATATATCATGGAGAAAGTTAGATCAAAAATAAAAATGAAGACTGGGGGTACAGGTCTCAGGATAAAAAGTGGCCACTCATTGTGTATGCACTGATGTCAGGACTGAAAACAAGACATCACACAATCCTTAGAACAACAGTCCAGCCACAGGGCTTGGCCAGGCTCAGCAGGAGATTGGACCCTGTGTGTTAGAAGGAAGTAGTCCCCCAAAAAACTGACAGGTTAAGTAAGTGGCATAGAGACAATAAAGTAGACTGTTGAGAATAAGGCAGAAATTATATATTGTTACAATTATGCAAGAAACACAGAATTTCAAGACTAAGGATATGTTGGGAGAGTAAGAGAGAAATTGGAGGAAAAATTGTTAAAGGCTACTGATAATATTTTAAGATACTTAATGTAACCTTTCAGGGAAAAAACATTATCTAGTTGAAGAAACATTTGGCCACCTGGAAAAGGAAGCAACAGGGGAAGTGAGAAAACATAAAGAACAAAAAAGCAGAGTGTTCTGTAAAATATAAAAAATAACTATGGACATGCAAAAGAAAAAGAGATCTGACAAGGTGCAATAGTTGTGCAGAGAAGAAAGCCAAATTAATTATAGAAAGAAAACATTTCCAAAGATATTGGAAGAAAGATACAGACAATGATGGATATTGCAAACTTTACAGTACAAAAAAAAAATAAGATCATAGAAGTGGAATGTAGCAAAGAAGATTACTGTAGTAAAATTAAACAAATAGAACTTGAAGTAATAGACCATCTGCAAAGGGATGGATTTAGTGTTGAAACTTTGACACAGGCAATATTGCAATGTGATGGATCAATGAGCTGCAAGATGGAGGAGCAACAGATAGAGCAGGATGTATCTAAAAACCATATGCCTCATGACAAGGTTCTAGAATCTTCTGTAGAAGACTCACAAGAAAAGTCCAGTTAGAATTGCACAAGAAGAGAAAAAGCAGAAAATACAGATCAAAGATCATATTCTTATTCCAGAAAAATGATTTAAGGGAAGACCTGTTTGATTTAATAGAAATGGAGAGACATATTAAGATGGATGTAAGAAATAGATTACATAAAGTAAGTAAGACCCAAAATGTCAGAAAACTGGTAAAACAAATGAACATAGTAACTGGGACTATTAAGAGAAATGATTGTGACACAACAGAAGTAAATAGTATATATTAACTAACAAAGAAAAAAACATTAGCTCAAAAATGTAGTGAAACAAAGGAAAGGAAGGGGAACAAGTAGAATGCTAGCATAGAATTATTAAATAGAAAAAACTATAAAGCAACTAAGACAAGAAGTATCATGGTTTGAAGATTACACAAAAGGGAACAGCTCACCAAAAAGCCTTAGAGAGACAGGTATGGTAAATGAACAAACAGCATTAAAAGATACCAGGATTTATCATAGACTATGTCCAATAATAAACTAAAATATCAGTCCAAGCAGAAAAATCTTAGAATGTATATATATCAATGTGAAGGAAAAGTAAAAATGAACAATCCATTAATGACTTCACAATATTTTGTACAGAACTGGGGAACAAAGCAAAAGGAATAGAAACATCACCCAAAAAAGAAGGAATAGGCACATTGGGAGAAGAATTTATGAAGACCATGTTGAACATAACAAAGATAATAAATGACAGAAGAATAACATTTTATTTTATTTTATTTATTTGCAGTTGGTTTATCAGGATAGTCCATTGGGCCATTTGAACCCGTTTTCAATGGAGTCCTGGGGAGAAAATTTCCAATAGCAATCTAGGTTACAATAGTTTAAAGATTATATTTATACAAGGGTTGTAGTTTTGAGCAAGACATTTACAATTAATACAGCAAACATTGCAAATAATACACACTAGTGATGAGGTTGGAGTTAAAACTGACTGGCAATGGAACATTGCATTGTACAGCTGAGAGGCATTTCTTCTTAGGAACATACAGTTCATAGTTACGGTCTGATTCATTGTTTACAAATCGCATATAAGTAGTAACAGTCTGATGCATTATTTACAACTAACATATAAGTACTGGAATATAAGTATATGGAGAGATGATAGAAGGAGAAAGTTTTTGATGAGAATAAGATCGAAAGAGAAGAGAGAAAGAGAGAGAGAAGGAATCTAAGGCATGGAATGAAGGGAAAAAGGAGTTTGTTTTCCATAGAATGAAGGGAACAGGGGTTTGATATCATTTGTTATGTGGGGAGAGAGCAGGAGCATTCCCACTGGGATATTAGGTGTGAGTGAAGAGATATTTTGAAAGAGTAATGGTTAGAAGTAGTACGAATGGAAGGTGGTAGGGAGTTCCAGAGACGTGCTAAACCATAAGATAAAAGATTTTTGCCTGGTGGACAGGATGGTTTGTACACTTCTATTAGATTTTGATTATTGGACCTTAGTATTCGATCAGGAAGGTACATCTTAAAGGTAGAAGAGAGGGAAGGACAGAGGGTGGGGTTAAAAATGAGCTTATGTGCAAGAGTTAGTTGTGTATAGATGAGTTGATTTGGTAGTTCTAGCCATTTTAGCTTTTGGAGAGAAGAGCACTGATGGGAGGATGATTTATGGCTGGTAGCATATTTGGCAATTTTGTTGTAGCAGGAGGAAAGTTGAGATTTAAGAGAGGATTGTAGGTTAGTGAGAAGAGGAGTTCCGTAGAGAAAGGAGGGGATAAGAAAGGAAGTAGAGAGAGTTACTTTAGTGGCAGGGGTAAGGTAATGATTTTGTCGGTAGAGCATGCCTAGTTTTTGATGGGTCTTTTTGATGTTTAGTTGTAAGTGGGAATGGAATTTAAGCTGGTTGTCAATTTGGACCCCAAGTAATTTGGTCTCTGATACCAATTCCAGAGGAATATTGTTTTGGCTAGTGATAGTGAAGGAGTTAAAGTTGAATGAGGTAGTTTTAGAGGGAGTAAATATCATTAGTTTGGTTTTAGAGGCATTTAATACAAGGTGGTTTCTTTTCATCCATTGCTCAGTGGTTGAAAAAGCTTCTTGAGTAAGTTTTAGGAGTACAGGGGTAGATGTGGTAGAGCAGATGATAGTTGAATCATCTGCATATTGGATGATATTTGGGAAAGGAATAGAGTTCTGGAAATCATTTATAAATATATTAAAAAGAAGAGGACCTAATATGGATCCTTGGGGAACTCCGGTTGGGGTATTAAGAAATGAGGAGGTGGCCTTTTTCCATTTTACTGCTTGATATCGGTTAGATAAGTAGCTGGAGAACCAATTCAAGGAAGAAGGGGATAGGTTAAGTTTAGAGAGTTTAGTTAAAAGCAGGCTATGAGAGATAGTATCGAAGGCTTTAGAAAGGTCAAGTAGTAGGGTGGAAACAATAAGGCCAGAATCCCGGGCTTTATTAATAGTTTCAAGGAAGGAGAGAAGGGCAGTCA
This sequence comes from Protopterus annectens, assembly GCF_019279795.1. Lineage (NCBI taxonomy): Eukaryota > Metazoa > Chordata > Ceratodontiformes > Protopteridae > Protopterus > Protopterus annectens. The sequence continues at coordinate 168,515,176 of NC_056738.1, forward strand.
TAGTACTGTGATTTGGCCTGAATCCATGTTGTGTGGGTGTTAGAAGCTGATTATCTAAGAGGTGTGGAAGAAGTTGTTGTCGTATGCATTTTTCTAAGAGTTTAGAGATGGGAGACAGGATAGCAATGGGACGGAAGTTGGTAACATTATTATTGTTGCCTCCTTTATGTAATGATATAATGAAGGCCTTTTTCCAAATTTTGGGTACTATGCATTCCTGGATTGAACGGTTAATTAGAATGCTAATGGGGTAGGTGACTGCTTCAGTGGCTAGACTGAGAAAATAAGCAGGGATATTATCTGGAGCATTGGAGCATGGCTTCAATTTCTGGAGGAGTTTTTTTATAGTAAAAGTGGGAATTGGTTTTAATGAGAAGGGAGGACACTGGGAAGTGTGGGAAGTAGGGGAAGAAGATGGAGAGGGGTGAGTGATAGTAGAAGAAGGGGTGAAGGATTGTGAGTTAGTGGGGGAGAGTGGTAGAAGAACAGGGAAGAGTAATGGTAAAGGAGGGAGGAGGTGATGTGGAGATGTGGAGATTGTGGTGGTATTAGAGAAAGATGAAGTAAGTTTAGAAATAGAGTCAATGAAAAAAGTGTTAAATTGGGTTGCTAAGTCAGTGTCAGTAGCATTAGGGTCAGGGGAGGGGGTGTCTAGTTTGCCGGGGTTAAGGAGAGTGGAGATACCTTTCCAGAATTTCTGAGGGTTAGTTTTGTTGTTGTTTTGTAGTGTGGAGAAAAAGTTTTGTCGGTCGGAAATTATGAGTTTTTTTACTTTATTTCGAAGTGTTTTGTATTCAAGAAGGGTGAGGGGGGAACTTTTTTTAGGTACTGAGCCCAGGCTTTATCTCTTTGCCTCATAATAGTTAGTGTGTTTTTAGTAAGCCAAGCGGCTGTTCTAGATTTTATTCTCTTTGCCTTATGGGAGCATGGTAGTCTAGAATTTTTAGGAATGAGGTGTTAAAGTGAGCAACTGCATTGTCGAGAGGTAATGTTTTTAGACAGTTCCAGTTTATAGCTTTTAGGGAGTTAGTGAAGGATGTTGTGTTAAAGTTTTTTTGGTTACGTATGGTAATATAGTTGTGGAAACGATGTAAGGATAAATGGAGTCGGTATGTAAAGATGGGAAGATGGTCACTAAGAGGATCAGGAAGAGTACCCCTGTCAGAGAAGTATTGAGGATGTGAGACTAGAATCCAGTCCAAAATACTGCCACTGGAGAGGTTTTTTGAGGGATGTGTTATAGGGTTAATTAGTTGTGAAAAGTTGTAGAGGTTGATGTTAACTGTTAAAAAGAAACAATAAAAAGATCTAATAGAGATATGAAACAGAGAAGCTGAGAAAAAATTAATAACAGTTTCTAACTGGAAAACTCTAGACTCAGATACTGTATCTAACGTCTGGATAAAGTTTTTAACATCTTTGCACAAAGATTTAGCTTTGAGCGATAGAAAAGTTGTGGGCTTTGCTGAAATTTAAACATCCCATTTGGCCCAAATAATGACTAAATAACTCTGTTAGAAGAGTTTTTGGTAAGTTAGAGCAGGTTGATGGAGGATTGTGCCAAATAATGTCATTCTAAGTTCAGTTTTGAATAGATAGAATCCCAGAGCTCAATGGAATATTAAAGTGCAAACAAAAAGTTATTGAATTTAAATGACATTTGGCCAGTGCGCTACCCAGATGACTAAGGTTTTACATATTACTCCAACAGGTAGTTCAGGGAGTAAACTGGATTATTTTCTGGTCTCAGCCTTGTTAGTTTCAGTGTCCGAGTTGAATAATAATGGTTCTTGTCCATTAACTGAACATCTTTATGTCTCTGTATTGGCAGATTTAATTACTAACTCAAGTGCTTGTAACAGAACATGGAGACTGACCCACTTATTTTGATAGAAATCCCAGTCCAAAAGTGTTATATGGGAAGACAATGCAAACTATTTGGTGTGTAACACTGTATTTTCAATGCCAGTATACACATTGTGGGAATCATTTAACATAAATTTACAAGACATCCACTGGGCTGCTAAATCACATCCATTAAGTAAGAAGGATACAGTTACTAAAGAGTTACAAGATAAGGTCAGTGTGGCATGGAATAAGTGTAGGAACTCTCATTTTAAGGTGAAGAATTATTTGCTAGCTTTTAAATTATTACAATGTTAATTGGGAGAAGCTGGTTGTTTTCTGCACAATGTACTCTCATCATCCAAAAAAATATTTGATACCATTTCTGTCTATTAGGATGGCAATCTAAGACCTGATTTTAGCTACATCCTTTCATGCATATGTTTCCATTTGGCAGAGTAAGCAGTATTTCTCCATAATGAAATTGTTTTTATGTTAGATGACAGTGCATATATTTCTATATCCAGCAGATCAATTTCTCCTTTTTCCCAATTATTTAAATGATGATTCAAAGCTATTCCGGGGTCAGTGGGGTACCATACGAAGTTTAGCATTAGTTTATTAATTTGTTTTATGTAAGATTTGGAGTGAGGGATAGAGAAGGCTTGTTAACAAGAAGGCTTGTATGAAGTATAATATTTTTGGGAAAATAATCATTTTAATTATATATAGCCTGTCTTCCATTGTAAAAAAATTATTCCATTTCTGAATGAGTATTTCAAAATGATTTAGGATATTAGTGTAGTTTATTGTTATTGCCTTATCTAATTCATTGGTTAACATAACCTATGAGTATTTTATTTTATAGCCCGCAGCTATATATTTAGAAAATTCCTTATCTACATCTTTTTTTACTGGAATTTATAAGTAACAGCTTTGTCTTATTTTCATTAAATTTGAGGGCTGAGCATCTCTGAAAGTGTTCAATTGTGTTTAATAGAGCTTTTAGTGAAATGTCATTCGTGGGATTTCAGTAAAGCCTACACAATTTTTTTTGGTGTATACTGTACGAGCACAAACTATTTTAAATTCAGTAAGTGTCGCTAAGTGGCATACAAGCACACACAAACAGGGAAAGTTCTGTGGAATGCAAATCACCTCATAAACAGTTGAATCTTATGCATATAACCCATGTGGAGTGATCCAACAAGCAGAACAGCATCCATGTAGATTCCTTATCTGTGTCTGTAGTGTACACGGAATCTTTCTGCTTACAGAAGTCTACACGGACAGAAGGGGATGTAAAAGTCCTCAAACATGCATATAATTCCCCAGAAAATGTTAGATCACATACAGATATATGCAAAAGGTACATTGTGGATGTCTGAAAAAGGAAGGGCATATGTAAAATGATAATAATTTTTTGTAATAATTTCAGCATGTTTGCTCTACATGACACAGTGCACAAACATGCTTAACAGTAATAAAAAATAAATAAATAATTACATTTCTAATATGGCTTTCACAAATGTAATGTAAGACCTTGCATCGAGTCCATATAAAGGTGCATACGTGCTATTACCGAGCTCACCTGGCTATGAACCATGTAGTTTCTAGGCTGTCAGCATGGATATGTATCCAAATGAGGTGGATTTCCTGAATTGCTAAGAGGAGCAACCTTGTCCACATATACACTTTGTGTAAACTCCCACACAATGTTGATATTCCCAGAAGATGTGGATGACATGAGGGGAGTGTGTCTTATATTTTTAGAATATTTCTGTTCCCAGCATGTGTGTTTGCATGGCACACCACGTAGCTTAGTATGTCTGCATGAGCAGACTATCCACATGGCAGTGATGATATAGGCAGCAATCAATGAAAACCGGATATCTTAAATAAAATGTATTACTTTTGTCTAAGCTATGCTGCATGCCGGGGCGCATACTGCCACATCACACACTAAAGTAGGGCCTTTAAATCATGTCAGTTATATCTTGGGCAGGTGAACTGCATCATAATTAGCAAATCCCACATGGTGGATGCAAAGCAGAACTGTATAAAGTGTGCATACACAATACACTCTGATTTTCCCTCAATAGTCTGGACAATTGGAGCAGAGACTTGGGGAATTTTAAATGAAATAATGCTAGGGGCTGCTGCAGGTCTGCTACATCTGTTTGTGCTAGAAGCTGAAGTCAGTGCTGCTGCTGCTGACAATACGCCTAGACAGAGAAGGAGAAGAGTGTTCAGGCTCAGGGTAATCTTCCAGGAGCTTCAAGAGTTGAAGATTGTAGAGCTCTACAGGGTGGACAGGGGCATATTACAAGAACTCAGTGATCAATGCCACACTCCACTCAGAGCCAGAGCTAACAGAGGGGAGCCCATCCCAGTGGCAACAAAGGTATGTGTATCCCTTAGGATAATAGCTACAGGTACTTTTCAAAGACCAGCTGGAGACATGACGAGGGTGCCGCAGGCATCTGCATCCAGGATATTCCACCACTTCCTACATGCTATGCTTCCACATGCCAGTGAGCACATATCTTCCCCCTTACCCCTGAGGTGAGGGCCAGCAATTTGCAGCAATTCTACCATGTAGCACACTACCTTGAAGTACTGGGTGCCATAGATTGCACAGATGCACACATCAAGGCACCCACCTGGTGAGCAGGGTGAAAGCTGCATTAACTGCAAGGGTATTACTCCATCATCTCCGAGGTCATGTACAATGCCCAAGGGATTATCCTGAATGTGTATGCTGGCCACTTTGGCAGTTATCAAGACTCCCATATCTGGCACACATGGGCCATTTTTTGGGAGGATGTTAGCTATGCTCTGGAACTGTGGATGATGACACCCATCAGAAGTGCATACGGAAGAATGCCATAATGTGGTGCACGCACAAACTAGGAAAATCATAGAGGGTGTGTTTGGGCTTCTGAAGTCAGTGTTCAAGTGCCTCGCTATATCTGGTGGAGCCCTGCTGTATACTCCAGCCACAAGTGCACAGATATTCACAGAATGTGCTATGCTACACAATCTGATCCTGAGGAAACAGCTGCAGCAGGATCAGCAAAGTGAAGGGATACACAACTCCCCACCAGTGCCTAGGTCACTACAGCCACAGTCACAAGTGGACTTGGAGGAGGAACCGCCTGCTGATGTTGATGTAGTCAGATGGAGATGTGCTCAGTACACCCCGGCTTTGGCTAAGAGACAATACACAGCACATTCACTGACAATCTAGGGACTAACACCTTACTCCTACTCACATATAGATATTAAAACTGATGCCAAGCAACTCACACATCCTGTACCTGTCCATGTATTGGCTGTGTAATGCTTGCATCAGACAGAGTCAGCCCTGAACTAAAGTTGTGTCAACTGCTGCATTTGCAGGGTAAGTCCATACCCTACACAGTAGTCTAGTGGATTATTATGATATGTCAGTGTATGTAAGGACTGGGTACATTATGCAAGTAACTATAGTGGGCTAGTTGGACAGAAATGACTTCCACATGGGACTACAGATACCCATTCGACTAACACATTTCCACTTCTGTTCACTAGGCCTCATGCATGGGATATTCATGCAGTCTTACTGCAACAGATTACTGGTACGTCATTGAAGGGAGATGTTAGAAAGTGTGGCTAAATGATAGTCAGAATATCGTGTATCCCAGCAGAACATTTGGTTTTGTTCCCCCACCCCCAACACAGGCGTGTTCCTTTGTAACTGCTGTAACAGTAACTCATCAATGGTATATGAGCATTTCACTCAGTCTCAGGACAGTCATATAGAAATTGATTATACATTGTATGTCTTAGTTAAAGAATGAATAACCAATGTACTTATTTATGCAGGTGATTGCATGATGAATGATCCCCTGTCTGTCAAGCAGCTTCTCTGGCTTAAAGTACTAAAGTAATCACCTTGTGTGATGGTGTTCATGGTCTAACCTAGAAGTGTCCACTTTTTGTGGATGTGAGGTATTAATAATTTGTGCTCAGACTGTTAGTATATGCGTGCTGCACTATTTTAAATTCTGCCACATAAGGCAATTTTAGAAAATCTTAGCCAATGTTTGTGAAGTGCAGCAGTGCAGAAACAGGGACAAATATCATATTGTGTAATACATAAAACCAAGACTGGAGTACAGCTAGGTGTGGGCTGGAGTCAGTTTATAACTAGCCAAAACTCCCCCCTGGGCATGCTCATACACTAAGTTAAGCTGAGCGCAAATCCATTGCTCCTCACACAATGACTTTTAAAATATATATATGTGTGTATATATATATATATATATATATATATATATATATATATATATATAGCTACATATATATATATATATATATATATATATATATATATATATATATATATATAGGGATAGTGAGAGACAGATATATATATATATATATATATATATATATATATATATATATATATGTGTATATATATATATATATATTTGTGTGTATATATGTATACACATATATATATATATATATATATATATATATATATATATATATATACAGTACAGAGTCGATTATCTGAACTAATTGGAACCTAGGGTAGTTCGGATAATCAAACTGTTCAGATAATCAAACATTTAATTGAACCGGATAAAAAAAAAAAATTCTAAAATCTTGCTTTTTCTGCATGCAGGAATACACTTTTCAACCATTCAGCGATTCCAGTGGATAATAAAGAATATTTTTCACACACAAGCTGGCTACAAGCTCAAAAAATATGTCCAAGCAAAAAAGTATAATGCTTACATATTCAGACTTTATGATTTTTCCTACCCAAAAGCTTTGAAAGGCTAGTTCGGATAATTGACATTTTGGATAATTGACTGCAGACATTTATAAAGCAGACTTGAGCCGTGTCAAGCACATTAAGTATTGTCATCTATACTAAGTAAGACTAGATAGGTAGGAGTTCTAATTTTACTGTAGCCCAAATGGTGTGTATGTGCATCTCCCTACAAAATAAGAGTGAATTGCAAACTGCAATAGATATTCACTTTTTGGCCCTTGCAGTTGATGCAGGCCTCCAAACTTTTGTCTTCCACGAGGCCTGCTGTTGTCATCCACCATAAGACTACCAGCAGCCATCTGAATATCATACTTAAGGCGTGCTGCATGTGTTAATTACTGTGATCTGTAGTGTATAAGACTAGATAGTAGGGGTTATAATCTTACTCCAGCCCACTTACTGTGTGTTGTGTGCATTTCCCTACAATAGAAATATGATTACCACACTGACTTAGAAAAAGGCAGGGTTTTGCATTATTTTGTGTGTGGCAGGTGATGCATGCTTCTTCATTCCTGTCCTGCACAAGGCCCGCTGATGTCATCTAGCATAAGAGTACATAAAGAGATAGTAATGTCAGATGTGAGCCGTGGTGCATGTGTTAAGTACTCTGATCTGTAATGTGTAATGTGTAAGACTAGATAGGTAGGGCTTCTAATCTCATTGTAGCCAACTTGGTGTGTGTGTGTGTGTGTGTGTGTGTGTGTGTGTGTGTGTGTGTGTGTGTGTGTGTGTGTGTGTGTGTGTGTGTGTGTGTGTGAGTGCTCTGTAGCGTTCCATAAACATTAATTGGTAGTGGTACTATTCTCACTGTAGCCAAGCCAGTGTGTGTGTGAATGTTAATCAGAGCATTTTACATCATAGGATCACTGGAATTTACTAGTCTAATGGCCCTAGGACCCTTACAATCCTAGCCAAATTTTTACCCTTATTTACATGATCAGCTCCTATTGCTCCTGTCTAAGAGGAACACTGGCAGAACCCCTGTGGTGAAATTATGGTCACCCATCCAGTCATAAAGATTGCATCTGAAGAGGGCCAATGAGATGCTCTGTTAGACATTAAGTGAGAGTCTGTTGCGAAGGTTTGTTAAACTCTGGTAGACATTTCTCTCCCTCCATACTGATGTCACATATCAGGTTAAGGTCTTTACTGCGAGTGATCTGTGTACCATTTCACTTACTGATATGTAGCATTTCCAATAAAGCAGGGTCACAGATTCTCTCCTATGCAAAGCAGAGATCACCCCTGAGTAGTCTGTATGACACAGACTAAAGTGCCAGTGATTTCAGATGCTGAAGACTTGTCTTTCCCTTGTAAGGAACCTTTGTGGTCTCTGCAATTGCCACTGGTGCTTGGAAACGAACATAACAAAATGGCCATTGCACTCAAATATTGGCCTGATGAGGGAAGAGTACATGGAGGTTATAACTACTTTATATTCAGGTAAAAGTGCCCTCATATTTGACATGAGCAAGATATAATGCCCTTTGTACCACTGTAGAGACATGGTGATCTAAGGCAAGGTAGGTGTAAACTGGTGTGCCTAGGTCTGCGTGCCCAAGATTCTCACCCCTGAGTATGTACTTAAGGTGTTGCTATTGATGTGCTACTTAGCAGGAGCATTGCTGATACAGAAATGAATGATACTACATATATTTGTATGGAGTTTAAGGCCATGATTGTGGCAACAATCATTTGGTCATTTATGACCCTCTTGTAGGATGTTGACATAATTTGGAGAATGTATGACCACTCCTGGTTCACAGGCATCAGCAAACTTTGTCAGCCACAGACATTCACTTTGTGTTTGTACATTTGGTAAATGTATTCCACACATTAGAGAACACAGGACTGAATCCTGTGGAACACTACTGGTTACAGCTCTGTTATTGGAGGTGGATACCCCTATTTTGGTTATATGAGTGCTATGATTGAGCCAGTTAGTGAACCCTCTAATGATATTGCTGTTGATGGATAGCTGGGCAGGTTTGTAAATGATGCCTGAGTGGGAGATAGTGTCAAATGACTTGGCTAAGTATAGGTGGTTGTATGCAGAGATATTCCCTCATCCAGGTCATTGATGACTGTCTCGTAGATGTCTACCAGGTTTAACAGGCATGATTTCCCTTTCACCGATCCAAACTGTGAAGGGCAAGTGCTTTGAGATTACCTATATCTTTGTTAATAAGGTCCATGATTATTTGCCCCATGGACTTACAGATATAACTAGTCAGGCTAATAGGTCTATTGTTCCTGTGGTTAGTGGATGCACCATCTCTGTGCAAGGAGACAACAGTGGCCATTTTCCAGTCAGCTGGGATGCAGCCTGTGGTTACACTATGATTGCAAAAATTTTCCAATGATATTAGTAATCTCTGTTGGATAGCGGGTATATATTAGAACACCGAACATTCAAAATGTCGAGTGTTCTAATATCTACCCATTTTCAGCGAACGCTGAAAATATCGAAGAAACAGAAAACCGAATGTTTTCCTATGGAAAGAATTTGGTTGTCCGTTTCTGTTGCTTCTGTAGTTTCAGTGCTCTGGTGGAATGTTACAGGACGGGTTCAGGTAAGTATGCGATTGTGTGGACGTGAGGGTTAGGATGGGTTAGGTGAGTTAGGGTTAGGGCATGGGTCTGGTAAGTGTGCGATTGTGTGGACGTGAGGGTTAGGGCGGGTTAGGTGAGTTAGGGTTAGGGCTTGGGTGAGGTGACTGTGTGATAGTGATGGACCTTAGGGTTAAGGTTTGGGTTAAGGTAAGTGGATAGTTAGTGGTATATGTATAGTTTAGTGTAGGGTTAGGTGTAAGAGTTTAGGTGTATGTGTGTGGATTGCTGTTTGTTTGGTGTGCTTGTGTTGTGTGTATGTGTTTGGAACAGCAAATTATTTCCCTAGGAAAAAATTTGCTATTCTGAATGTTCGATGTTTTTAATTTTCGATTGATAGGGTTCGATATTAGAACACTCACCATTTTGAATGTTCGGTGTTCTAATATAGACCCTGGATAGCAGGTAGGGTGCAGCCTGGGATGTTAGCAGGTGCAAAGGATACTCTGTATGTCACCTTAGAGAGGCCATTTACTACCTGCTCTTTAGAGATATAAGGTATGGGATGAGGTTGTAGGGATGTCATGGTGTACATGTGGTGAGGACAGGGGAGTGCAATTCTTGCAGAACCTGTCGGCCAACAGGTTAGGTATGTCTACAGCCTCATTATATGTAGTTTCATTAAGTACTAATTTGGCAACAATGTCGGCCTTTCCTTTTATGTTACACATGTAACTGCACAATGTATTTTGGTTGTTCATTGTGTAGGAGGCTAATTGTGACCCATACTTTGTTTTGCAGCTCTTTACAACATTTATTTATTTCGTTTATTTATTTATTTATTTTACATTTGTTGACCGGGCTAGTCTAACTGGATATATGTCCACTTTCAGTAGAGGCCCAGGGAGATAAGCTCCGAGGAAGCAAAATATAATCACATTATACAAAGATTAATTTGTATGTTGAACATTGCAGGTAAAGAACGGAATAATCACAGAGGTCGTTTGTTCATAGCATAGTGCTAAATATACAGATACAATTAGTACACTATAAATGTAGTTGCAATACAACATGTAAAAAGATAGCAGCTGAGTTAGACAATATATTAGTAAACAAGTTGGCATAAAGAAGGAAAACAAAAAGTAGGAGCTATAATAATCAGTATAAGAGTAAAAACTAGTCTCCTTAAAGAAATTATGAGGATGTAAGTAAAAAAAATCTAGAAAAGTCTAAGTCAGTTGTTACTAAGAAAAGGAACAAGAATACAGAGAAGAAGAAAGTAAGTAGATCCAAGTAAGAGAGAGGTAGTAGATCAATCAGGTTTAGTACAGGGGCACAACCAGTGTGTTCTGAGAAAAAGTTTCAGTTTGTTTTTAAAGAGTGATATAGAGGGAATTGAGGTAAGTTTGCTAGGAAGAAGGTTCCAGGATTTTCCAACAGTATTAGAGAAAAGAGAGTCTCCAGCCCTGTTGTTTGACTTAGAAATATTTACAAGAAGTGTATGCGATGAACATAAGGTCTTTAGATTGTTGTAGGGGATAATGAGGGTAGATAGTATAGGGGTATTGGTAGGATGGTAAAGGGTTTCGTGGGCCATGGTAAGTTGGTGGAATTTAAGCTGATTTTGTAATTCAAGCCATCCAAGTTGCTTTAGGTTAATACAGTGGTGGGTTCTGAAAGGATTACCTGTAGCAAATATGGCTATGCTATTGTAGGCATTTTCCATTTTATTAAGGTTATTTTTAGAGAGATTAGTGTATATGGGTGAGGCATAGAGGAGAGTAGAAATTAGATGAGTGTGAGCAATAGTTATTCTTACTGCAGGAGAGAGAAAGGGTTTGATCCTGTAGTGAGAGCCCAGTTTTCTATTAACAGATTTTAAGGTATTGTTAATATGGGTGTCAAAGGTAAGGTTGTTATCTATGGTGATACCTAGTAGTTTAGTAGTTGGGTCTGGGGATATGGGAGTACTGTTATTGGATGTTACTGTGAAGTCTATTGGGAGGGACTTACAAGTAGAAGTGAAAAGGAGGAGTTTAGTTTTTTGAGGGTTTAGAAGGAGACAGCGTCGGGTAAACCATTGTTCAACTGTGTTAAAGACCTTTTGGGTAAGGGAGTGAAGTTCAGATATTGATGTGGCTGAGCATATGTGTGTCGAATCATCTGCATATTGTATGCATGTAGCTTGGGGGATTGCTAGGTGAAGGTCGTTGATAAATATAGAAAGTAGGAGGGTTCCTAATATGGACCCTTGGGGGACCCCTATGTTGACAGGCAGATGGGTAGTTAGAATGTTATGCCAAAGCATGGCCTGTTGTCTGTTGTCCAGATAGGATTGGAACCATTTTATAGCTAATGCATCTAGTGACAGAGATTTGAGGATATTTATAAATATCTGGTGATTTACCATATTGAACGCCTTAGAGAGATCTATAAACAGTGCAGAGGAAAGCATATTGAGGTTGCAGTTGATGCAGTGAGTGAAGGAGAGGAGGGCAGTAGTAGCACTGTGGGAAGGTCTGAAACCATGTTGAGAGTTGGAAAGTAAGTTATATTGGATTAGGTGGTCTAGTAATTGTTTATGGATGCATTTTTCCATGATCTTTGCTAGGGGAGACAGTAGGGCAATGGGACGGTAATTGGAGAGTTCAGTGGAGTTACCTCCCTTATGAAGGGGGATAATATGGGAGACCTTCCATATGCTAGGGATGTGTCCTTCACTGATGGTTCTATTGATAAGAATGGAAATGGGGTATGCAATAGATTAGGCTGCCTTTTGCAGGTATTCAGTGGGTAGTTGGTCTGCTGAAGGAGTCCATGGTTTAAGTTTTTGGATAAGGGCAAGAATATATGTAGTTGGGACTGGTTGGAAGAGAAATGAAGGGGGTGGGTTAGTGATATACTAGGATATAGGTAAGTCCTGAGTGGATAGCTGACCGGCAAGGGTTTGAATGGCTTCAGTGAAAAAGGTATTAATGGCATTGGCAGTCTGCCTGGGGTTCTCTTGGTCTTTGCCTTGTGGGTTTGGTGTGATGGATTGACCTGGGTGTAATAATTGATTAATACTTGCCCAGAACTTTTGTGGTTGATTATGATGGGTCTGTTGGAATTGTAGGTAGTAGTTTCTTTTGTCAGACAGTACAGCTTTTTTAGTTTCATTTCTTAGTTGCCTGAAGTTTTGTTGATCTACTGGGTTTTTAGTTAATCAAGATTTATTCCAGTATTTATTTCTGAGTTTGAATTTTTGCCTGGTTTCTTTTGAAAGCCATGGGGCAGATTTAGTTCTCATTCTTATAGAGTGTGTTGGGGCATGGTGGTCTAGTATGACTAAGAAGTTAGAATTAAAGTAATTAACAGCTTCCTCCAGTGGGAGGTATTTTAAGGGAGACCAGTTACATGCTCTTAGTTCCCTTTGGAAGAGATTGGGTTTGAAGTTTTTCTTGGTTTTAATTTTCCTAGATATGGTTGGGTTAGGTAGATTGTTTTAAGCCTGATGATGTAGGTTAGTGAGTGGTCACTTACATCATCAGGGAGGGTACCAGATTCATATGTCTGGAGATGATTATTTATGACAATCCAATCTAAGGTACTTTCTTTCTTATTAGGCTTGTTTATCTTGGTAGGGGAGGTAATGGTTTGTGAAAAACCAAAAAGGTTTATATGGCTTGTAGGGTGGCTACTGCTACAACACTTCCAATCAATGTTAAAATCACCTAGGATTATGGTTTCTTGAGGTAAATTTTGGGATAGCCAACAGAGGATATTCTCTATTGTGGCAATGTTAATACCAGGAGGAAGATAGATACAGATAATATAAATGGACTTGAATTTGTTAAGTTGAAGCTTGGTAATAAGAATTTCAGCATTGAAGACTTGAGGTGGTATATAGTCGAAGGCAGTAATCTGTAGGCCAGATTTAAAAAGGATAGCTACACCACCACCCTTTTTGGTTGTACGGTCAAGTCTCAAAATATTGTAAGTGGGTGGGATGACTACATTATCTTTAGTTGAAGGTTTTAACCAATTTTTTGTTAAATAAAGAATGTCAAAGGAGTAGACTTCTAGGACAGCATGGAGTTGTGCAACTTTGTTATTAAAGCTATGTATGTTGAGGTGAGCTAATAAGAGTGAGTTAGGTGGTTTAGTAAAGGAATGGATAGGATGGGGGTTGGGGTTGTGGAGTTGAGTGGTAGTAGCAGTTATAGGGCCTGGGTTTGGATGAATGCCACTATCTTTTAAAGAGAGGCGTAGTGTTTGAAATCTAAGATTTGGGAACTTACTGTATAGAGTTAGAGACTTTCTTGGATTGGGAGAGTCATATCTAATGTGGGTCATCCTATGGAATTTTGCTAGTAGATAGCTAGGTGTAGATGTTATGTTAATATGGTTAGTGAGAATAGGTAGAGAAGGAGAGGTAGATAGTGTGTTGGGGTGGAGAAAGTGTGGATATATTGGGTGTTCATAGGAGGTTAGCAGGTAAGCTAAAGTTAGGGATGGTAAATGTGTAAGTATGAATAACCCCTGTAAGAGGGCTGAGAAGGGTAGCATATACATCTGGAAGAGTAAGTTGTTAGGTTCTTGTTATAGGCTTGGAGGAATGCTAAGTGTGGAAGGAAATAGGTGTAGGGTGTAGTGAGAGAAATTGGAAGATGTAAGGGAATTGGTATTAATTAACAATGGTGAAGGGCTGTGATTAGTGGAAGAGGGAAAGGGTGTGGTTAGATGGTATAAGAGTAGGACCCCTGGGGTGGGTGGGAATTGGGGGTAGGGTAGGGGAGCTGAGTGAGCCCGCAGGGCGAACAGAGCGGGTAGAGACAAGTGAAGGAGAATCTAGAGAAGAAACTATCAGCAATGCTGGTAGCTGAAGGTAAGTAGGTGAGTCAGGAGTGGGAAAGATCAGAGATATATCATGAGTCTATGAGATAAAAAAAGAACAGGTGAGAGTATGCAGTTGAAGCAAAGGGTGAGTGAGAAAATAAGAGTAGATCTAGGACCTAAGGGGTTGAGTGTAAATACAGAGGAAAATACAGGGGGGATAAGCAGGAGATAAGGGTTGGAATGAGGATGCCACCTAGTGGGCAGATCTAGTATTGCAGGTAAGTATGTAGGGAGCTAGCTGGTTTAGAACCAGGGAAGGAGTGATAGCTATTAAAGGGGATTATTATGAAGTAGAGGAGGTTAGTTGGATACAGGGTAGATAGGAGGGGGGAGTAATGGCTGCTGGCTGTTCAGACTTGCAGATTACTTTATAACCCCTGAAGCAAGTAGTAGACAGTAGTCAGTTTTACAAACAGGACTTAGTCAACCACATACTTTCTTGCTTCTTTGAGAGAGGGTGCAGGGCAAAATAAGGCTGTTAGATGAGACCATAGATAATTGGATAGGGTCCTTTGTCACCAGGTAGGTAGGTTCTTAGAGACTATATCAGGAACAGCGCAATGGAAAGTTGGGTACTTTGGGGAGAAAGAGAAGATAAATGTAGAGGAGAGAAAAAAGTGTTAGCACATATCAAGCAGTAATGGCAATTAACAAACAAATAGCTTACATAAAGACACAATTAATAAAATAGCTTATATACATGCCCTTATTTCTGAGAGAGGCTATTGGAATCAATTGTAAGGTAGTAGTACTGTAACAATTATAAAGTAGTAAAGGCACTGTTAATAGGCTCAGTAGGACACAGACCATATGATGACTATGAGTTATAGTACATATATATAATGCAGTACAATAGATGGAGTGTCATGTATCAAAACAATGCATAGTTTAAAACAGGAGTCTAGACTGTAATCCCAGGTTTGGGTTGGGGCAAACTAGAAGGCAGGCTCAGAACCCACCATTAAACAATGTACCAGAAGGTGAAAATCACATTCTTATTCTAACATAAAGTACACCTTAGACAATGGACCAGAAGGGAAACAATACATTCATCTTCTCACATGAGTACACCATTCCCACCAATACCACAATAATCAAGGCTTTGCATTTAATCAAAAAATTATGCACTCACTAGGTCTGCATGCTATACATATGGGCAAAGTGATATCATAATGTTATTCAGGAAAGCACCCACTATATACTACTGTTTACCACAGCATTGTCATATTTCTGGTCAATAAGACCTATCACTTAAAGTAGGAAGCAGAGTATACTGCCTATGTAGTTATTGGCAAGAGCTGCTCTGGAAGGCTTTAACAATGATTACTTAACTCTTTAAATTGCTAATTAATTAATTAAAACCTAAAGCAGATTTGTACATCCATTCAATAAGGTGGTCCAAGGCCAGCTTTTAATTGCTTTTAACTAGTATCATTACAGCATAAAGAGCCAGGTAAATAGCACCGTTTGAAAGCCGAGAAGCTAAAATAGACTTGGTTCACTAATTCACATATAGTGGACAGCTGGAGGTGAAATAATACCTTTAGCATGCTTAGACTGACTCCACGTGGGTGGCACACTCACAAATAGCCATTCCCGGCTGAATACAGTCAAAAACTAACCTAAGCATGCTGAGACTAGTTCCACATGGGTGGCACAGCTGCATATAGCCATTCCAGGCAGAGAACAGACTGTAACAATCTTCAGTGTGGTCGGATCAGCTCCACGTGGGTGGTGCAATTTCAAATAGCCATTCTAGGCTAGACGTGGGTGGTGCAATTTCAAATAGCCATTCCAGTCTAGAACGGACTAAAAGGGTATGTAGTACGCCGAAAGTAGCTCCATGTGGGTGGAATAGTGCTACTTAGCAGTTGCAAGCATACCAGTAAAAATATAGCATTAACAGTGACTGTTTTGTTCCTATCAAGGATAATACAAGCAGCAGCAGTCCAAGGTGGCCGATTCAGGCTTGTAGGCATGTGGCTGAGCAATGGCAAACATATACAGGGTCCACGTGGCTGGTGTATTTGCAATACCCATTGCAGGCTTGGAAATAAGTTAAGAAAAATAGTAATGTAGACAGCAGCAGAGCAAATGTAAATCATTCAGGTACACAGTCACATAAACAGGAGCAGGATGCTATATGCATTAAAGCATTCAATTCACAGTTGCTCAATTTAAGGAAGACAGTATCTCAGTCAGCAGCAGAGCACAAGAAAGAAAAATCATTTAGGTACACAGTCATAAATACAGCAGCAGGATGTTAGATGTAGTAAAGCATTCAATTCACAGATGCACCTCAGCATTAGGCAAGGCTAATAAAGAACCAAAAAAACACTTACCAGAGTCAAAAAGGTGCTTGGGCAGGAGCAGACAGCAGCCAGGGATATCTAGAAGAATTAAAGATGGCACCTCACAGGACTATGGGTATAAATAGTATCCCAGTGGATAAGAGGCTGAGAGGGGAGGGGAAAAGGTATGCAATCGATAGAGTCAGGAGGGGCAAGACACAAGCCACACCTATTGAGGCTATTGTTTATTCAGACAGGAGGTGCAGACGGTACTAAAGGTAAGTGAAGTAGGAATGGCAGAGAAAAAGAAGTAGATAAGAGCCTAGAGATAGAAGAAGACAGGTAGAGAGGAGGTTATGCGCCTAAGTGAAATAGTCAGAGACAAGTGATGGAGAATCTAGAGAAGAAACTATCAGCAATGCTTGTTTAAGCTGAGGGGGGAGTGCTTCCATTTTAGGGGGGCTCCCTCCCTTGTTATGTGAGATACCAATGTCTACCTCTTATTGTAAAGCCTGCTCATGGCAGTTGTCTACTAGGTATGTTTGTTGTGCCATGAGGAGCTTGTTTTGCTCCTGTCAGGTACAGGCAAGTCAATGCAGCTGTACAGGTGATTGTATGAAGCATTGGTGTAGAGTTCGACAAAGTTGCCTGTTCCATCTCAGGAGGGTGGTGCAGTCATGCTATTTATACCACCTCGTAGGAGGTTGGAATCTGCTTTGTTGAACTTTATTACTTTATCTGCTGCTGGGGGGGGGGGGGTCAGGTGTGATACTTAATTTGAATGAGACCAATTTGTGGTCAGATCTCACCAGGGAGGACCTCACAATGGAGGTTCTACATTGGTCACCCATATTGGTAAGCAATCAATCCAGTACATTGGCTCCCCTTGTGCAGATGCCAGCCCACTGTCCAGGGAATTGTAGTTAAGGAATCAACTAACCTCTAGACAAGTGAGTTTGAGCACAGGTAATCTACTCAGTTGGTGGGTAATTAAAGTAAAACAAAACCATACTGGTTTGATGTGTCTTGATAGACTCAGTAGATCAATAGAAGCCCTGTGTGCCCTGATTAATGGAGTTGCTCCTGTAGCTGGCAATGGCTTGATTAGGTGCCCTACATACAATCAATAGCACCTGCAGTTTTTCCAGGGAATCATACTGACTAACCAATCTGGATGTATATCTATCCTTAATGAATATGTATGCATTACTTTGCATGCTTTAATTTTGCAGTCTAAATGTGTGGAAGGGGGTGTAGCCTGGTATGGCTGTCATGCTCTCCACAGCCGTGAGCCAGGTGTCTGTGACTGCACAAATGTCTGCATCTTCCAAGGTGGGGACAGCTTCCAGTGAATGGAGTATAGTGGTGACGTTTAGAAGCATAACCATTACATTCTTTGTAGATGGCATTTTCTCATTGGAATATTTTCCCTTAAGACACTGCCTAAAAGGCACACTATGGGGGTGGCAACAACCTTGGCCAATAGCCAACATCCCAGGGGAGACAGATGAAGACCATCTCTGGAAAAGCACTGAGGTCTGTTGAGCAAGTCATCCCAGGCTGACAGATAGTGGATCCCCTTACAATGACACCACACACTACAGCAATTATTCAATTCAGTCATTTCCCATTTGTATTGAGCCATCATCCTAGGTGACGATAAAATGCAGCTCAAGGCCAATGGCATATCTGCCTGAGACACATAGTTTGTAACCTCAGTCATGCTTCTGCATACAGTCCAGAGGGGTACGTCTAAAGTTGTGCACCCCAACAAGAACTATGACGTAGTCATAACAGTACCTGATGTTGATAGACTTGAGTGCATGTGTGATATAGCATATCCTGGCACCTCACAGAAAGCCGACTGCGACCTTTCCCATATATAGCCTGGTGACAGGCACATCAATGTGTCTCATGATGTAATCACCTATGAGTAATATATTTGATTTTGTGTTATGCCTTAAGTATTTGACTGGTGAGACAGTGGTGCATGAGCTATTATGTGTACTGTATTCTGCAGACATATAATTATGTGTATCAAGCTTGCATTTGTGTTTCTGAGGTGTCTGGTGTTTACTTATGTGTCTGGTAAGGACCTGCGCACATGTAGGTATGGGTTGGGTAGGGAATGAGGTGAGATGTGCATGTTGGTGCATCACTCATTGACATATGTACTGACTGGTGTGTGAGACATTGGGTGCAAGGTTTTTAATATATTCACATCTCTCACATGTTGTGTTTGTGTAGAGTAGGAGTAGAGGATTGGGAATGCTTTCCACATTTTGTCAGCAGTCAGTGATAATGCTATTAGCAATAGATTCCTGCTTGGTATAAATCATAACAGGCCATGGTTAGGCAGTGGCCTGACAGATGTTTACATTTAACATGTTCTCACCTTTATATTGTCATCCTAAGGTACAACAGTACATGACAGTGTGTCATATAATGGAAGACTGAGTATGATGCATTGCCAGGCATCTGGCACTTGTATTTACCATGATACTGTTATTAGGCAGAGTCGCAATAGTATACCTACAAATGTGACAATGTACAACTCCAGCAAAGTTAGGGTCATGCTGCTATAAACTTGTGGTTGACAGCCTCAAGCATATTGTCTGTAGGCACTCTTTGCAATGAAGAGGTGGATGTCCATGCATGCACAGAACACTTCTTTAACTTTGCACTCATTACTTTGGTCTTGCAAGTATACAATTTCTGTCAAGCAACCAGACAGCAATTGGATGTTGTGTAAAATGATGTGGAAACACAGAATTGTGTTCCAGTAACATAAATGTACAATAGGACATACCTAGGACTTGTGGGAGGGAGAAACACATTGGCCAAAGGTGGTCACTCTTCTGCAGTAGGCCTTATATCTATGTCTTGCAGGTCTCCACCATTATGCTGTTGAAGGGCAGGCTGCATGAATTGCTGTAAAATTGTCAACTAACATGGATCACTGCTGCTGTGGAACTTGCTAGAGCAACCTTGGACATCTATGTCACCTAACATTGAACAGTGTATTATGTGGCAGCAGCTGTGCTCCTAATCACCATGAGATCAGTGCCCTAGTAAAATCCTACGAGGCTCGGAACACACGGCATAGTACATGCAAAAGTCAAATGATTGCTCTGGTTGTTAATCAGGGCATCTACCTGGAAAAAGGTTATGTCAAGCCTGCATAGCCTTGCATCATGTGGGACAACTGTGTGGATCACCAAACAAGCTGTGACCTGCTTCTCATCTTGAGCATGGCACTAATGTTTGGCTTCAGGTGAGGGTAAATGAATAGGAGCTTTGTATCCCTGTAGAGTGTGGCTTTGGTGAGACCAGCATTAGTAGTAGGCAGACACTAGCACTTCAGGGCACTCCCCCCCTTTTCAGTGTTATTCATAAGGTAATTGTTTGTTTTCAGTACGCACTGCTTGATTAGTATCTAACTGCAGAATAACTGTGTAAATACTCCATCCTCACCTTTACAGGGTGTATGTATTAGTTTTCTCTCCAGTGTTTGCTTATACAGACTCAGAAATCTTGGGTGACAATTTTCTTGGAAGACATGATGGAATTAACTGCAATACTGAGTTGCACACAGGAATACCAGCATGCAGTGACAAGCACTATCCCCAGAAGCCTCAGCCATCTGATATGTAAAGCCATGAAAAGAATTATCATGGAAATGATCACTAAAGATGTAGTACACCTACAGAGACTGGACCAAACCCAGTTTGGTTTTATCAAGGGCAGATCATGCCTACCATACCTGGTGGCCCTCACTGAGTGGTAAAGCAACGGATGAGGGCAAACTGATTCACTCCACTTACCATGTCCTGACAAGACATTAGTCACTGTTAGGCCATCAGGCATTGTTGACAAACTGCAGAGGTTAGTTGAAAACTAGTATGTCAGCTGGTGGATAGCCAAGTGGCCGACAGACATTTTCCAAGACAATAGCATTGGGGAGTCCACCACTATAATGAGGCCAGTCACCAGTGGACTCCCTCAAATCTCTCCTGTTACTGCTCCTTCTAAGCATTTACTTCTCTGCAGTCATGGCTACTGTCATTGGCCTCTGACTGAGGCAGATGATTGCAAATTAGGAGCTGTTATTGAATCCAAGCTCAATGGAAGGTGCTAAAAGTACTTATAACCAAGAAAGAAGCACCAGTTCAAACAACGAAGGTGCAAACTGTTTATTGGGCTAACACAAAACTCCAAAAGCAATCCAACAGATCCAACAGTACGCAGTGTATCACACATCAAACGTTTCGTCACTCCTTCATCAGAAAATGCATAAAACACACATTTACCCATAAGTCCAGTACTTAAATACAATTACTATTACAAATCAACCAATCACCAAGTTAAATTAATTAACTTAACAAATGTAATGTTGAAACACATTGAAAAGTGCAAAACAGGTATTTTAAAATAATGATACATGTCATAATAAATACATAAATGTCCTAGTAAATAAATATTTGTATATACATTTAAAATAAATAAATAAACATATACAAATACCTAAAATCTGTTTAAAATATATCATCTTTCAAAATCTAATAAAACAATACTACACTCTACTGGTAAAATATGGTATTGCACCACTTTATGGCATGTAATGAATGTTATAGTGCATTATACTTAATTATAATTTAGCTGCTCTTAGTTTTAAAACTGGGGCCAAAGAGAC
This sequence comes from Protopterus annectens, assembly GCF_019279795.1. Classification (NCBI taxonomy): domain Eukaryota; kingdom Metazoa; phylum Chordata; order Ceratodontiformes; family Protopteridae; genus Protopterus; species Protopterus annectens. The sequence goes on from NC_056738.1 coordinate 168,536,264, forward strand.
CATGTCATTGATACCAGGATGTTTATTGGATTCCAACGTTATTTGCCAGTACAATTCTCTGTATTCCAGTAGTGTTTCCCACATGCCCCCTCTTGGGTCAATAGGGACAACCTCCACTACAAAAAACTCAAAACTAGATTCTTTACAGACTAAAGTGTGTTTATACAGAGAATTGTTGGAACAAGATGTTCTGATATCATATATATGTTCATAAATCCTTTGTTTAATCATCCTTTTGCTTTTTCCGACATAGAATGCCTCACATTTCTTACACAAAGCAACATAAATAATCCCTTTTGTGTTGCAATTTACAAAGGCATTTAATGTAAGTGTTTTTTTCCTAGCTTCTAACAAACAGCTATTTCCTGTTTTTAAATGTCTACAATACCTACAGGCACCACATTTAAAGACCCCTGTTTTTTTCTTACTTTTGTTGGTCAATCCACTAGCACCACTCTCAATAATACCTTTAATGTTGTTGCCCTTCCTATAGATAAATTTGATCTCATTTTCAAAAAAATGACTGAGTTCTGATACTTTGGCAAAGTTTTTCCATTCTTTTTCAAAGGTTTTCTTTACAATACTAGATTGACCATTGTAAGTAGTAATAAGGCCAGATACAAAACCTTTGTCCAGGGGAACGAGGAAACGGTAGTGTTACCGGACATTCCCCTGGACAAAGGTTTTGTATCTGGCCTTATTACTACTTACGATGGTCAATCTAGTATTGTAAAGAAAACCTTTGAAAAAGAATGGAAAAATTTTGCCAAAGTATCAGAACTCAGTCATTTTTTTGAAAATGAGATAAAATTTATCTATAGGAAGGGCAACAACATTAAAGGTATTATTGAGAGTGGTGCTAGTGGATTGACCAACAAAAGTAAGAAATAAACAGGGTCTTAAATGGTGCCTGTAGGTATTGTACACATAAAAACAGGAAATAGCTGTCTTAGAAGCTAGAATAAAACACTTACATTAAATGCCTTTGTAAATTGCAACACAAAAGGGATTATTTATGTTGCTGTGTAAGAAATGTGAGGCATTCTATCGGAAAAGGATGATTAAACAAAGGATTTATGAACATATATATGATATCAGAACATCTTGTTCAACAATTCTCTGTATAAACACACTTTAGTCTGTAAAATCTAGTTTTGAGTTTTGTAGTGGAGGTTGTCCTATTGACCCAAGAGGGGCATGGGGAAACACTACTGAATACAGAGAATTGTACTGGCAAATAACATTGGAATCCAATAAACATCCTGGTATCAATGACATGGTCTCTTTGGCCCCAGTTTTAAAACTAAGAGCAGCTAAATTATAATTAAGTATAATGCACTACAACATTCATTGCATGCCATCAAGTGGTGCAATACCATTTTTTACCAGTGGAGTGTAGTATTGTTTTATTTATTTTGAAAGATGATATATTTTAAACAGATTTTAGGTATTTGTATATGTTTATTTATTTATTTTAAATGTATATACAAATATTTATTTTACTAGGACATTTATGTATTTATTATGACATGTATCATTATTTTAAAATACCTGTTTTGCACTTTTCAATGTGTTTCAACATTACATTTGTTAAGTTAATTAATTTAACTTGGTGATTGGTTGATTTGTAATAGTAATTGTATTTAAGTACTGGACTTATGGGTAAATGTGTGTTTTATGCATTTTCTGATGAAGGAGTGATGAAACGTTTGATGTGTGATACACTGCGTACTGTTGGATCTGTTGGATTGCTTTTGGAGTTTTGTGTTAGCCCAATAAACAGTTTGCACCTTCGTTGTTTGAACTGGTGCTTCTTTCTTGGTTAGCTGTTATTGAATCCCACACTGACTCAGCAGTTTTCCAGGATGGGCTGACACAGACAGTCAGTTGTTGTCAGAGCCATGGGCTAACACTAAATGCCAAGGAATGCACAATACTATCTTTTGTGAAGTAATTCATCATATTGTCCACATACATCCATCAGTAGACCCAGTAGTCAGGTACTTATGGACAAATATATAGTGATCTAGCCTCTGACTGTCACAGGTTGAAAATATTTGGGGATTCTTTGTATGTTATACAACTGATAAAGTCATTGTTTCACTGTATCCATCATTCATCACAACTAGCACTGAGTGTAATACAACCTTTGATATGTATCTAACCAGGCATATCCGACAACTGTAACATCCACAGAGGTACCACAGTAAACCAATACACTGTGTACATAAGCTATGCAGACTGAGTCAGAACCATAACTGTGCATTCTGTCTCCTACATGCTTTGGAGGGAAGGTGTATGCCTACAATGCAGGGAGGTGTCAGACTCCACTGTATGCCTCCTGCATATCCAAGAAAGGAGTAGCATGATAATTACCTGTCCTACACACCTACATCTTGAATGTGGTATAAATAGGACATGCTAGAGAGACAGGTATGTAGCCCAGAGACTACTCCAAATATGTAACAGGCTCCCCATCCATGTGAAGCAGAGTTCCATCCTACCACAAATTATGTGCAAGTTGTACAATAGCATGGGGAACATGATAATGATAACTACTTTAGGACAAATGTCATTAATGGACACTGGAAAACCATAGGTGGTTCATCTCCCACACCCTGGCTTGTACATGTCTCGGCTCCCAAACCCTGCTTACACTTATCAAGGGTTTCAGACCTTGTCAGAATTTAGGGATGCATGGCTAGGCTGAAAGAAGCCTTTGTTTTTGTTAGTCTATTATACACATATGTACCTAGGGAGCCATGCACCTATACTATTTTACCATTCTGATGACATTTTCCTTTTGTGCTGTCATTCCCTCCTGTGCTCTGATGTTGATGGTTTTAGTGTAGATGTGCACCCCTAGGTGTGCCCTACACAATCCTGAAAGTGAAACTTAAACAGTTGCATGCGACACCTTTCATTGCATGACTACACAGCCATTACAACAGCATCCAATGTAATGTACACAAAATAATGTACTTTGCTAATTACAAATGACAGTGTACAATATCTGTAACTGATCAGTACAAGTAGCACATCAAAGTCAACAATGGATGAAATAAATACATATTAATTTAGATAGTCACCCTGTGCATCAGACACATAGCTTCATATCCCTGTATCGATGAAAAGGATGAGAGGGATGTGGCACAGGTATCATCACTTGTACAGGGTGTTGTATGGGGGTGCAGGAAGCCTAGGCCGACCCAATAGGTTTGCAAGCATGTGTGTGAGTCAGAAAGGGAAGCAGGTAAGACAGACCATGTAAATGTGGAGTGTGTGTCTGTAGGTGGCCTGAATGTGAAAGTGGTGTGTGACTGCCTACGTGAACACAGCCAAGCTCGGTGCTAGCCCTACATGTCTGTACGTTAGACAGCTTTGAGCTGTGCATGGTAGAGCTGATTGTTCATCTCTACCCCTGAGCAAGAGAATGGGCTCTGCCAGGAGTTTCACTGGCACCTCCATGCCCAAGGTCAGATGCCGGGCTACTCCATCAGGGTGACTGCTGTCTGCTGGGACTGTGTCCTCCACAGGAATACCCATGAGACCATGGCCTATCATGTCTTGGTGTGGAAAATACACTCCTCTCTGGAGTGCTGGATGTCCTGCCATTATAGTAGCATGATTGTGCATGGCCATGTGGACTCTCAGCAGATGTGACTGCTGACCTGCGTCCATGAGTCTGATGCTCATCTCCAACCAGATCTTCCATCACAGGCAACCTGCATTCCAAGACAGATATTGTGTGATCTGTCTCAGACCAATGTCTTTCCACTGCATCAGTAAGCTGATCCAGGGTATCAGCAACGCGGTGAAGGCAGTCATGGATGTCAGACTATGCTGCGGCTATAACCCTGAGCATTTGTCTGGAGTTCCTTTTGGACCATGCCTGTGCCTCCATGCTGGCCCTAAATATATGCCAAGTGACATGTGATGAGATATCTGCAACAGATGGTGGAAGGACAGCAGGCCTCCTACGAGCACCTCTATCAATCTGCCTGTGTGGAACTTTGTCAATTGTTTGGTTATGACCAGTGTCAACACTGACTGCAGCTACAGTAGCCACACTTCCCTGTTCAATGTCCCCATCCTCCAACTGTCCAATATCTGTGGCCTCGGAGGACTGAGTATGCATAGGCATACTGACTATGTATGGTGATAATGAGGGCGGATGAGGAATGTTAATGTCTGTGACAGATTCAGCCCCTGAAACCTCCAGCTGTGCCTCACTTTGGCCACCATCATGATCAGAGTCTGAAGAGACACTGACATCAGGTCATGAAGGGGACAAAGACCAACCTCCCAGGTCACCTGTGATATAAAGGAAAACATCACATTAATACCTGCACTACTATGCTCTGCAGTACTATGTTGCAATATATGTTAAGCTGTATACACTGCTGTCACTATTACAGTCTTGTATAACCCACAATCTGACATAGTATAACATGAGGACATTATTTTCTAACCCAACTTGGGAAGTATTTGAAAATAAGAGATCTTTAAACTAGACTCTCATGAAAAAAACATAAATTATGTACACTGTTAACATTCTGTAGAAATCTGCACAATTTACTGGTATGCCCATGTGAAAAGTCCTGACAATACTGCAAGTTCAGTCAGTGTGGTCACACCTACAAGGCATAGGTATGACCCTAAAGTGTGTTCAGTCAGAACATATCTGTACATTTGTCAGTAATACAGACAGTGCCTCAATCCAGCCAGTAGGCCTGGGATGACACTTTAACTAATACCTTGAAGTAAATCTAGAGCTCTGACAAAATGTTGTGTGCTTAACAACAGCAGGAGCATAGCCTCTTTCTATTCCTGATGGCCCAGAAGAACATATGAGGGAGAGGTAATATAAATAGCCCCACATGTTACACTATAGCATTGGTACTATGTCCAAATATCTCCGATTTACAGTAGCTGCTATGTTGACAGCTATGTGGGTCACAATCTCTGTATGAGCTTAAAACTGCAACTAACCTCCTTCCCCCCACCACATACAACACCTGACACCATGTAAAACTATGTCACCCTGACACGCTAAGTGCTACAGTATTCCAATGCTGATCCAAATAAGCATACCTGGACCCTCATCTTGTGTAGAAATGTTGGCACCTACATCCTCGATATATGGTGTGATGGATGTCTTTGAGCTGTCCTGTGTTGCAAGGTTCACCAGGAATTCATCAGTGGCTGACAGAGATTGTTCCACTGCAGGCCCTCCCCCAGTGACCTGTCAATCCCTGACCATGTCCGCTGCCCATCTGCATGTCAAGTGGATCATATTTTTGTCACAGTGTTGCACCTGTTCAAATGTGGAATTCTGATGACCCACACCATTTATGCTATGGACCAGTTCATCCCACAAGGCTTGTTGCTTTTGCCTATTTGCCTTCCCGCTGGACCACAGGACTTGGTAATGTTATCTTAACGCCTCAATTATGAGGTCATTTTCTGCCTCAGTGAAAGGTGGGCGGTGTCTGGCATGTATGACATCACCTGAAATACAAAAAAATGAGAAGACATATCAGGATCACATATGTGGGTGTACAGTATTTACAGATACAGCAATAAAGTAAGTCTATCAGTTTTCCCCACTTGACTACACATTTCATATGCAACAGTGTGCCAAACATACAAAGGCTGTGGAACCAACTAGGATAGTAGCAATAGTGACCTACTCCTGTTTGTGCCATGGCAGATACTCACATATGATCACACACCCAACACAGGTGTCCACTTATAGTGTGGACCATAGCAGGAAACCACCCCCTATAACATATGTATAAAATAGAATGCCAAATAGCAGTGCAGTATTACAATTGCTAAAAAAGGAAGCATCCCGGAGACCTGCATCCCTAGTTAACAGACAGCATTATACTCTTGCTGTAATCTACAACCTATGTAGGTGTTACACAGCTGCAGATCAATGACATGTCATTTGTACAGTTCTAAGAAAGGCTCACTGCTGTAATCCCCTTTCCCCCTAAGTATAATAAAACATATGCATCATGTTGGAAACAAAATGGTTTCATACCTGATGCAGTACAATACACTTCCATTGAAAGATTCAGATATATAAGTGTTGTGCCAATGAGTTCACCATATAAAGTAACTCTTATACACAATGGCTCTCCCAGCTTGGAGTTTGTCTTTTTAAGATGGTTATCATTAACAAGTGATTGCCTCTGAACCAGTTTGTTGTTCATGAATGCTAACTGCACCATACACAGCTGATTTGCAATATAATCAGGCAATCTCATGCAAATATTCAACAAGATATAAGGTCTCAATGTAGAATCCAACCCCTTTCTCATATGTTGGGGTGGAAAGTACTGGAGTAAGGATACTACGTCATTACAGAGAGAATGTTGGCAGTGGATACTTATTACATACAGATGTGTGTGCTAGAGGCTGCAGCTGCTGCTGCTGCAGGCAATAAACATAGTCAGAGAGGCTGCAGAATGTGGAGGACAGCAACACTTATGAGTAACAGTGTGACCTGTGGCAGCCTTGGTGTACAGCCAGAGCCTGACTGAAGGAACCCATCCCACAGGAAATGGAGGTATGTGTTTAAGGTAAATATGTTAGCCAAAGGTATCATTAACTGAGTTAAAGGCAACATGGTTGTTGTGTCCTGGAACAAGGTAGGGGGTACATTTACCATTATGCCAACCATTTGGACAACCACCAAGTCATGTGTTATGTTATGGTAGTCGCCTGAAATGTGTGTGCTGGCAACCCTTACTTCTAGCATGACCTCCATATGTGTGTGTGTGTGTGTGTGTGTGTGTGTGTGTGTGTGTGTGTGTGTGTGTGTGTGTGTGTGTGTGTGTATATATATATATATATATATATATATATATATATATATATATATATATATATATATATATATATATGTGTGTGTGTGTGTGTGTGTGTGTGTGTGTGTATATACACTCCATATGTATATGTTACTTGTGCAGCTCTGGTTATCTATAATATCAACAGCAAATCGTTGCGTGCTGCAGTCTGATATTACTGGGCCTCATTTGAATTACATACTTCAAAATCAAATGTGAATGTATAATAATGTATGACCTGAAACTCTATGCACTTTCTAGTGCTGCTATAGGAATATGTCAACTGTAGGCCTTTGACTTCCATCATTGAAAAGCAGACATTCCATCTGTACCGCTTTGGGTGGATAAATAGGTGATGAGACAGTCATACATATCAGAAGTTATAATTGGGATGTACACGTACACATATTTTAAATGCTACACACCACTGGATTTAAACCCAGGATCATATGGACCAAAAAGTAATGTTTTTAAAGCATTTAGCAGGTTGAGCTACTGTTGCATCAGGTGTATTTTTAAATATATAATTGCACACTTACATGCTGTTATACACCTCATTTGCATCTATTATTATGTGCATGGTTTTATAGGGATGTATTTCTCCACCAGAGTCCCAGTTAAACACCTATTTTTCCATTAATCTTTTAGCAGGTGTATTTCTAAATGTTACAGATATAATTGCATAGTTATCTGCTGTTAGAGACCTTACTTATATCCCTTATTATGTCTCTGGCTTTATAGTGATGTATTCCTATACCACAGTTCAATTTACATTCCCATTTTTCTACTCCTCTTTTACCAAATGTGCACAATGCAGCATGATGCGCACTATTGCTTAAACATGCGTAATTACAGGAAAATGGCAAGTAGTATGTTTTGCTTAAAACACATCTATTAATGAAGAGCTGTGTGACTTGCTTGGTTGATGCACTGATCTGCAAGTGCAATGATCCTGTGTTCAAAATAAGCTGCAGGTGTATTTTTGCATGTGATTAATATTATTTCATACATATATATCTATATAGTGCCATTTAGTTTAGCTTAGCGATTTTGCATGTCACATAAAAAATCTTTAAAGAAATGAAAAATGGGAATATAGGACAGTGGTGAAATGGGGTGCAAGCAGGGGAAAAACACAAGTGAAAGGCAGGTAGGTATGTGCAGAAATGGTGTAGGAAAAACCATAGCTATCCATTTCTTCAACAGCAGCAACTCTGAACTTTAACGGTTTGTTTAGCTGAATTCAGACTGACACCCCCAGAGAGAGGAGCAACAAGAACATAAGTGCGTTGTCAAGCCAATTAGACCAAATTAATTGTATGAGTGGACACATATACAAAATGGAAAGTTATATACGGGACTATATTTTTTGGGGGGACAGGTACTTTTTTTTTTAAGGTGAGAGTGAGATGTTGGGGAAGGTACAAAGGTATGTGGGGGAGGTAAGTTGGGAAGGTGAGGAAGCTTTTGCAGACAGACAAGAGAGACTAGACAGCAAACAGGGTTGGTGTGTGACACAAGAGGGGGTGAACACCTTGGTTGGGGAGGGTGTTGTGGAATCCTAGTCCCATGAACGTCAGACACAGTAGCAGTGTGACTCAAGTCCTCACCCATGGGACTATCAGCACTGCATGCTCAGTGCTGCTGTGGAGACAGTGGCCAACACCAATGCCTGGGGTGAGAATGCCCCACCAGGATGGACAGCATGCTCTCCATCCAGCATATGCGTACACCAACAGTTCAGCTCAACAGCCCATGCACCATACCTGGCAGTAAATCACAGGTGACATAAGCACCCCCTTAACTTCCCCTCCCAGGGGGCCACCCCCAGCTTTTGGTGTGGAACTTCCCAAGGGAGCAGGTAATGCATTGTCAAGCCAATTAGACCAAATTATGTGTATGAGTGGACACACATGCAAAATGGAGAGCTATATACAGGGCTATATTTTTTTGGGGGGGACAGGTACCCATTTTCTTTTTTTTTAAGGTGAGAGTGGAATGTTGGGGAAGGTACAAAGGTATGTAGGGGAGGTAAGCTGGGATGGTGAGGAAGCTTTTGCAGACAGACAAGAGAGACTAAACAGCAAACAGGGTTGGTGTGTGACACAAGAGGGGGTGAACACCTTGGTTGGGGAGGGTGTTGTGGAATGCTAGTCCCATGGAAGTCAGACACAGTAGCAGTGTGACTCAAGTCCTCACCCATGGGACTATTAGCACTGTATCCTCAGTGCTGCTGTGGAGGCAGTGGCCAATGCCGATGCCTGAGGTGAGAATGCCCCATCAAGATGGACAGCATGCTCTCCATCCAGCAAAGGCGTACACCAACAGTTCAGCTCAACAGCCCATGCACCATACCTGGCAGTTCATCACAGGTGACATAAGCACCCCCTTCACTTCCACTCCCAGGGGGCCACCCCCAGCTTTTGGTGTGGAACTTCCCAAGGGAGCAGGTAGTTTAGGAGCAGCAGAGGGGGTGCCACCGGGCTTCGGCCCAAACGTGCTGAGCCTAGTGCCATGGTCAGGGGAGCCAATGTAGGTGGATCATCTGGAACTGGCCTACCTCGTTGAGCTATGGTAAATTAAATATAAACATAAGGTAAAAATAAACATAAACAAACACATTTAATTCATAACATAATAGAAAAAAATAATGAGCAATGGAAAGAAATAGAAAAGAATATAATGAGGAACAGAGCAATAAATAACGTAAATGAAAGTATTTTCACAGCAAAGCAATATTAAATTATACATAAAACCAACATAAGAGGTACTTACAAATAATATATTCATATCAAATCATAATAATAAATATAAGCTGAAAGTTCGACTGCTGAATCCTACACTAAGGCATTGTACGAGCACATCCACTCATGCATGAATCGTGCCATCCCAAATAGAACCAAGACGCACTCCTTCAAAAAAAGGAAGCCAATCTGGTGGTCCCCTGCCATAAACAAACTACTCAACAGAAGGAAGAAACTGTTTCAGAAAAGAGGAAAATCCCAGGATGCAAAAAACTCCCTTACCAGACTCAGTAAGAAGCTGAGATCCCTCTTAAAATCCTCCAAAGCTAGTTATGAAAATAAAATTGCCAAAGATTCCAAAGACAACCACAAGACATTCTATAAGTATATCAAGAATCTAAATAGCAATGCTCAGATCTACTCTGAGCTAAAACAGAATGGCATTAAATATACTGATCCCAAGGATATTGCTATATCCTGGCAGATCAATGTAGTGCCAACTTCACCCCCTGCTCACCCTCTAAAGGGCCCATCTCAATACCAAAAGATTCCCAAATACCGGTAATCATGGCCACACAAGTAGAAACTGCACTCTCCAAAGCTAAGAATACAGCATCCATGGGACCAGATGAACATCCCGGTCTGTGTACTACATGAACTACAAAATGAGCTGGCACCTCACCTAAGTGTCATGTTTAATCATAGCCTCACCTCAGGCTTCGTGCCCACTGAGTGGTGCACAGCTACAGTTATCCCACTCCACAAGGGGGGATACACCTTGGATCCCAGGAACTACTGTCCTGTCAGTTTGATGAGCCTGATCTGCAAGGGCATGAAACACATTATCATAGGTTCATAGGTTCATAGGTTTATACTAGGCTATCTGCCCTAAGGCATTTATAAGCCTAGCCCAAATTATTGTGGCTTACGCCACCCCTTATATGAAAAAATACTGTGCCCATTAGTTTGTTGTGCCTCTGTCCAGCAGTGACCCAGAGATGATTCCCGGGGTAAACCTACGATCTCCCATCCACAGGTCTAGATTTCTCTTGAACAGAGTCAGCGAGGTGCTCTGCCTCACATGGACCGGGATTTTATTCCACAGCATAGGGAGTCTCTGAGTGATAAATCTATCCCTCCAGCACATCCTATTTATATCCGTGCTAAGGTTTAAGTCGCTTGCTCTAGTGGTTTTGGTGGATTTGGATTTTTGAGGTGGAGCATGTCCATTAATTCGGGTTGGACATGGCCTTGTATGTCAGGCACATGTCACCTCTGAGCAGACGGTATGCGACTGAATAGAGCTGGAGTTTCTTCAATCTGGCAGCATATGACAGATTTTGGAGTCCCTTTATCCTTTTGGTGAGGAACTTTTGGGGTCTCTTCAATTGCTGCAGATGTCGGGTGAGATACATCCCAAATGGGGCATTGTACTCGATCATTGGTCTGATAAGTGAAGAGTACAGGGGAACAATGACCTCACTAGATCTGGATGTGAATCCGTTCATGATCAGGTGGGCAATGTAGAAGGTCTTTCTAACCACTTTAGCAATGTGAGTGTCAAAAGAAAGGCCACTGTCAACCTGGGTCCCCAGGTCCCTGATAACCTCTTCTGTGCTTAGTGGATTGCCACCTATGGAACTTATAAACAAAATTGGCAACCTTAAAACACTGAACCCCATCCAGTTTGGGTTCATGAAGGGCCAATCTTGTCTCCTGAACCTGATTGACTTCTTCAAATCAGTCTCCAGAGCTGTGGACAAGGTTAAGGCAGTCCACACAGCCTATCTGAACCTCACCAAGGCCTTTGACACCACCCCCCACTCTGGAATCATAAATAAACTTACTAAGTTGGGCATAAATCCCTACATCACTCGATGGGTTGCCAGCTGGCTTACTGACAGAACCCAGACTGTAAAAGTAGCCAACTCCAAATCCAGCTCCAGACAAGTGACAAGTGGAGTACCCAGGGTTCAGTCCTGGGGCTGCTCTTGTTTGGCATCTACTTCTCTGAAGTAGAGGCCAACACTAAGGGACTCTGGCTAACATAGTTCACAGATGACTGCAAACTGGGAGCCATTATTGAATCCCCAAATGATGTGGATATTCTACAAAAGGGCCTTGCAGAAACAGATGCTTGGTGCCAGAGTCATGGGCTCAAGCTTAATGCCAAGAAATGTATAGTTATCCCCTTTGGGAAAAAAAATCCATGAATTACCACATAGGTGGCAGTACACTAAACACCGAAAGTGTGATGAGAGACTTAGGGACACAGGTGGACATTGGTCTCACCTTCGATAACTACATCGCCACAACAGTCAGGAAATCCTTCTATGTGGCACACCTCATCCCTAAGGGCTTTTCATCCAGAAAAAAGGAGGTCATTGTCCCACTGTACTCATCCCTCATTAGACCCATTATAGAGTACAATGTCCCATTTGGTATGTATCTCACAAGACATCTGCAACAAAGGCCGCTGAATTACCTCACTAAAAGAATCACAGGCCTAAAGCAGATGCCCTATGCTGACTGTCTAAAAAAACTCCAGCTATACTCTGTGGCATATCGTCTACTCAGAGGCGATCTCTGCTCAACATACAAGGCCATGTCAAACCCTGACCTGTTGGAATGCTCCACTTAAAGAAATCCCAATCCCTCAGAGCCACATGCTCCAGGGATCTAAACCTTGTCATCACAATAAACAAAACATGCTGGAGGGATAGGTTCCTGACCCAGAGACTCCCCATACTCTGGAATAGACTGCCCATGCATGTCAAGAAGAGCGCCTCCTGGCCCTCTTCAAAAGGAACCTTGACGAATGGATGGGAGATAGGAATTTCACCCCAGGGATCACATCAGTCACCCTGCTAAACAGGAGTCCAGGGAAGTAAATATTGTGGGAAGAAATATCCAGGGAATTGTTATGGATAGGCTTGTATAGGTCCTAGGGCCGATAACCTATGAACTTATGAACTTATAAACTAATGATAGAAGGGGTGGAGTGAGAGAGGAAAAAAAACAACATTAGTAAATTTGTAGATAATATAACTAAAAAGACTACTACTACACACTTTTATATACATCAGATTTCAGTTGTGAGAACAGTGACTGCTAATATTGTATAAATGATGTTGTATGTACATAGCTCTCAAACTGTTAGCATGGGACATTATGGACCAAGCCCTACCAAATGTTGGTAGAAAGACACACCTACAGAGAATATTTTTACATAGTGTGCTCATACATTAGTAGCAAGGTGTTCTGATAACAGATTTACCATTAAATTCCATTCCAAGTAATGTCATATATCTGCAAATCAAGGACCAGGCATATGGGGCAGTAGGCATTACATTCTGCAACAATCATGACAGTTGAGAGGTATGTGTGTGTATACTAATTACACTAGACAGCTTGTCATTTCTCAGTTGACTGCCATGGGATTAGAACCCACAAGCAGTGACTACAGGAATAATGTACACTTTATTTGAATATAATGAATTCTCAAAACTGGTTCCTATTAAATGATTGAAGACATGCATCTTGATCGAACTTGAAATCACGAAAAGGCAAAATAGAGAAATGGCATATAAGCAAATTCTTTCCCTGGGAAAGAAATTGCTTGGCCGCTTCCGTTACTTTGCTGTTTTCGTCCCTGTAGTGCAATCTCGGAGTTGGTATATTTAAGTAGGGGGATGTGGGGGGCACAGCCTCCCACATTGCGGGGTGTGGAGGGTGAAGCCCCCCACTTTATGCAATTTTTAAAATTTTTTTGTTTTGTTTTGTGGAACAGCGATTTTCTGTTCTAATCTGCTGTTCTAAGCATTCGAGATTGTAAGCTTTCACTTACATGGGTTCAATAAATCATTGTTCGCTTTTTAAGCGTTCAATAATTTAACATAGACCCTCTCAAAACACCATCTCCTTTAAGACTTTTATTGCAACATTTTGTATGAAATCGTACATTTACACACACATGCATAGGTGTGTGTGGTATCAGACTGGAAACCAAAAGCAGTGACCACAAGAATAATGAGCACTTTATTTGAAAATATTAGTTATCAAAGTGCCATCTCCTTTTACACTGTATTGTTTAATGTTGCTAGAAATCTGGCAGTTACACACATGTATGCCAGTGTAGGACGTCTGTTAACCTAACCGTATACCATTCCTTTACTGAGTGCCATCTACAGCATATTTTGGGGAAAACATTTCAGAACTGAAGCTTGACCCTTAATCTGGGTATTGCACTACATTTATTTCTGAAATTTGTTGCTGCATTATTTATTAGTTAATATGTAACAGTTGACTGGTGTCGGATTAGGGACACACATGCAGTGAATACAGGAATAATGAACACTTTATTTGAAAATATTCTTATCAAAGCACCATCACCCTTTAAAATGTATTGATTAATGTTGCTTTAACTCTGGCATGTAGACCATGGATAGCAGTCTAGGACTTCTGTTAACTATCCTATATACCCTGCTCATTTATTGAGTGCACCTACAGCATATTTCAGACAATGAGCAGACTAGAACGGTCACTCTTAATCTGGATAGACCCCAACATTAATTGATGGTTGAAAGCTATGTTACACAGTACTGCATTCTTAGTTGGGTTAACTTACTTTACCATTTCAGGTAGACAGTGACACATTAATAAAGATATAAGATGTCCCAGGCATCTCATACCTTACCATTAAGACTGCAAAATCTTTATTTACTTTATTGTATTATTAAGTTATGCATTAAGTTATTACTTTGATGATTTTCCTACTTACCACACGATTGCCCCATCCTGGCCAAGTGCCCTGCATGGGAGTGGACAGTGTCCTATCTTCTGCAGCTGTGGTAAGAGAAGCAAACCATTATGCAAACCAGTTTTGCAGATTCAGCTTGTATATTTATAAATTACTGGAAAACATACTTATGTATCTATGGGGTGTGCCCAGCCTAGCCTCTTGGACCCAGATGTCCAAGGTTGCTCAGAATTAGTTCAAAATGATGTGAAGATTACTGATCCTACAGACATTGCCAACATACTGGCTGACAGGTTCAGTGCAAACTTCTCCCTTCCCCAAAAGGAGAGATATCTATACCAAATGATTGTAGCCCCCCAAACATCTCTAACGCCCAGGTGAGAACTGCTCTCTCCAAGGCAAAAAACACAGCATCCATGGGACCGGATGGTGTCCCCGGCTGTGTGCTCCACGAACTCAACGAGGAATTAAACTCACAGTTAGGACAGCTGTTTAATCTTAGTCTCACCTCCGGATACATACCCAGGGAATGGCACACAGCGACTGTGGTCCCACTTCACAAAGGCGGTGCCTCCACCGACCCTGGAAATTACCGTCCCATTAGCTTGACAAGCCTTATCTGCAAAGCCATGGAGAGGATCATAATGGATCTCATAAATAAAGACATAGGGAATTTGCAGACTTTGGATCCAACCCAGTTTGGCTTTGTCAAAGGCAGATCATGCCTTTTAAACTTGGTTGACTTTTTCGTAACAGTCACCAAGGCCATTGATGAGGGAAAGACAGTCCATACAGCCTACCTCGACCTGGCGAAGGCTTTCGATATAATACCCCACTCGGGTATCATTGAAAAACTCATCAGCTTAAATGTAAACCTATACATCACAAGATGGGTTGCAAACTGGCTGAGTGACAGAACCCACAGGGTCAGAGTTGCTGGCGCCATGTCAGACTCAAAGCCTGTCACAAGTGGTATCCCACAGAGCTCAGTCCTGGGCCCACTCTTGTTTGGCATCTACTTTTCTGAAGTACAAGCAAACACAGGAGGGTTATGGCTGACAAAGTTTGCAGATGACTGCAAACTGGGCGCCGTAGTCGAAAACACATCTGACACAGATATCCTTCAGAAGGGCCTCACAGAAACGGATAACTGGTGCCAGAGCCATGGCCTAAAGTTAAATGCCAAGAAATGCATAGTCATACCCTTCGGGAAAAACAAGGTTACCCCTAGCTACCATATAGGTGGTAATCCACTGATCACAGAAGAAGTTATCAGGGACCTGGGGACCCAGGTTGACAGTAGCCTTTCATTCGACACTCATATTGCTAAAGTAGTTAGGAAGACCTTCTACATTGCCCACCTTATCATGTAGGGATTCACATCTAGATCAAGGGAGGTCATAGTCTCCCTATACTCATCACTCATCAGACCAATGATTGAGTACAATGCCCCATTCGGAATGTATCTGACCCGACACTTGCAGCAGCTGGAGAGGCCACAAAAGTTCCTCACCAAAAGGATAAAGGGTCTCAAAAATCTGTCTTATGCTGCCCGACTGAAAGAACTCCAGCTCTATTCAGTTGCTTACCGCTTGCTCAGAGGTGACCTGTGCCTGACATACAAGGCCATGTCAAACCCAGATTTGATGAACATGCTTCACCTCAAAAAATCTAGATCCCTCAGAGCCACAAGCCTCGACACAGTTATTAATAGGATGTGCTGGAGGGATAGATTCATCACCCAAAGACTCCCTATGCTGTGGAACAAAATCCCGGTATATGTGAGGCAGAGCACCTCGCTGGCCTTGTTCAAGAGGAATCTTGACCAATGGATGGGAGATCGCAGATATACCCCAGGGGTTACCTCAGTGTCACTGCTTGACAGAGACACAGCAAAATAATGGGCATAGTTTCTCCAAACTAAAGGGGTGGCGTAAGCCACAAAACTATGGGCTAGGCTTGTAAATGCCCTCGGGCAGATAGCCTAGTATGAACCTATGAACCTATGAACCTATGAACCCTCTTCCTATGCTTAAGGTAGTCATAGTAGTAATGACATTACTAACTAGTGTGGGGGATACCAGTAGCACTGGTCAGGTCCCTGGCCAACTGATCCTAGGCCTCAGTCTTACACTCTGAGCCCTGGTAATCACCCTGCAGCAGTCAGGGTCCATAATGCTTAACCAAGATTCCAACAAAATCTCTGGATAAATAATACATGCTAAAACTATACCTTGGTGCTAACTACCTTCTTAGGGATCTCTTCTTTAATTTGGGTACTAATGGAACTGATTCATTAAGCCCATGTCCCACATCAGCCCTGAACCTCACTATCCATGAGGATTCTTAACGAATCAGTTCCATTAGTACCTACATGTATTATTTGTCTGATGTTGTTTTTTTTATATTAAATTTATATGTATTTTTTATGTTTTATGTTTTTAAATCTGTGGTTTTAAATTTGAATTTGTATCATGTGACTTCTGATGTATTAATAGGGGTGTGTGTATGTTAGTGCTTTTGTAATACACCTGATGATGCCTGTATGGTGAAAGCGCTTGTGTTTTGTTGCACTGCAGTAAAAGATTTGAACTGGATATATCAGCTGTTTCTGTGTCTTCTTATTCGTTTGTTCTCTCCAATACATGTGCATTGACTGTGGACTTAATTTTAATTTGATAAATGTGTTCATGTATCCTGTTTCTGAGTTTTCTATCTGTCTTGCCCACATAGAATCCATCACATGCTACACAAGTAGCAAGGTAAACCACATGCTCAGACTGGCAAGTTTCAGAGACATAGAACTCATAATTCATGCCATTTGAGGGGTGCACAAAATTACCACTGGAATTTATAAAGTGGCAAAAATTACAACTAGTGCAAGGAACGGTACCAAGGGTATCATAAACATACTCCTTGCTATCTTTCTCAGGATAACACAACAACTTCTTCAGGTTGGACCTGTTCTTGTACATGAAACTTGGTGTATCCCCTACCACCTCTCTAACCACCAGGTCCACAGTCAGTACCTCCCAGTGCGATCTAATAACATCTTTAACACTGCCCATGTCCTTGGTGTAAAACAGGAGGATCCTGACATTACCATTTTCCATTGTAACTGAAGGGTGCTCTGCTTCTACCTGATTAAAGGCTATTTCCTTACGATCTGAAAAATAGGGGGTAGCCACATCCCTTCTTAAAGTGGAGATCCCAGCTATTCCCACCTCTGTCTCCTCATCCTTGTAAGCCCTAGACTTAAATCTCTCACATAGTTTCTCTAATTCAGTTTCAAAGCCTTCCTGTGAGGGGTTATAACAAGAAGTCCTCATGGCTTGACCTCTAATCACATTTTTAAACACATATCCCAGGTGCATGCTATATCTATACAATAAAGCATTCTGATAGCATGATTTCCTATACACACCAGTGTTTTACATTCCATTCGCTTTTCTCTCTACATACACATCCAAGTAAGAGATCCAAGTGTCTGAAAATTCATATGTGGACTTCAAAACACTGGATAAACCATTCACTTGACCAAAAAATGAAGCCAGCTCAGCAATGGTACCTGTCCAGATAAAAAAGAGGTCATCCACAAATCGTCTATAAAAGGAAACCCTCTCACAAAACTCAACCAATTTAAATAAACAATCCTCCTCCCAGGTGGCCATGTAAAGGTTGGCAAAGCTATTAGCACAAGAAGTGCCCATAGCTATGCCATCCCTCTGCAAATAATACTGGGAATCAAAACTGAAGATATTATTCTCCAACACTACCTCCAAAAATGAAACTATGAGATCTATAACATTACCATTCAATGTGGTTGGTCTGGGACTCGGCAGACAACTCAGTCAGTTCAGTGAATGTGGATGGTACGCAACAACCTAGTGTTCGTAGGAATGTGAATAATGTAGAACATCTTAATAAACAGGGTGCTGAACAGCCTATGAAAATGCATAATGTACATTGTCCTTTCCCCATCAATGGTTTATACAAGGGAGGAGAAGGGAGGATGAGGTCTATGAGCAGGGGCAGCCAGAAGAGGAAGTTGTCTGCTGAGTCCCAGACCAACCACAGTCTGAAGAAGATGTGGGGGAAAGCAGGGACACTTTAATAGTTAATATTTCTTCACGGTCCCTGACTGAGGATGAGACTGCTGTCTTGTCCAGGGGGCTTATGTTTATTCCTACTTGTTATGATGATTCTACTGACACATTAGTTGATTTAAGAATGTTTATCAGGAATTTATGTTTGAAGCTAGAATTTAAGGATTGGGCATTTAGTACACATGCAAGGCAGTTTAAGAAACCCAGCCTCCATGTTCCTAGTGCACCACCACTTGTAGCAGCCTTTAGTAGGTTAGTAGAGAATGACCTGTATAGAATGAGAGATGAGTGCAGTAACAACAGAAGGGAAGAGGGAATTTGACCCTCAGACAGAGGAGAGCTCTGATGGACTTGAGAAATGATTATATGTTAGCTATTAGACCTGCTGACAAGGGGAGTAGTATGGTAGTTATGGACCACAAGTTTTATGATGGAGCTATGAAAGATATGCTAAGAGATGAGACGTTTTATCTTACCATAGAAGGGGACATGGTCGATCTGCACATAGTCAGGATTTCTATGATGTTAGATGATTTACTTAAAAGTCATATCATTACTGAAGGATTCTATAATTATTTAATGGTTAGTGACCCCCTCATACCTTTGATGCAGGGCCTCCCCAAGATACACAAGGATGCTCAGAAGCCTCATATGAGGCCCATTGCATCAGGTAAAGTGTGGTCTATGGAAACTTTTTCAATCTATGTTGAAAAATACTATGATCAGTAGTTGACTCCAATAAATATGTGTTAAGCGACACTAAACAGTTTCTTCCTGATCTATATGAACATATGCAGGGAGTACCCATGGATCTGAACTATCTTATGGTGACCATGGATGTTCAATCCTTGTTCACAGTTATGCCCAATGGGGTAGGTGTTCAAATGGTGTATGAGTACCTTAAGGGTCATTCTGGATTGAATGGTAATGTTATAGATCTCATAGTTTCTTTTTTGGAGGTAGTGTTGGAGAATAATATCTTCAGCTTTGATTCCCAGTATTATTTGCAGAGGGATGGTGTAGTTATGGGTACTTCTTGTGCTAATAGCTACACCAACCTTTACATGGCTGCCTGGGAGGAGGATTGTTTATTTGAATTGGTTGAGTTTCATGAGAAGGTTTCCTTTATAGACGATTTGTGGCTGACCTCTTTTTTATCTGGACAGGGACCATTGGTGATCTGGCTTTATTTTTTTGATCAAGTGAATGGTTTATCCAGTGTTTTGAAGTTCATGTATGAATTTTCACACACTTGGATCTCTTATTTGGATGTATATGTAAAGAGGATAGCAAAAGGAATGTTAAACACTGGAGTGTATAGGAAATCATGCTATTGGAATGCTTTATTGCATAGATATAGCATGCACCCGGGATATGTGTTTAAAAATGTGATTAGAGGTCAAGCCATGAGGACTTCTAATTATAACCCCTCACAGGAAGGCTTTGAAACTGAATTAGAGAAACTATGTGAGAGATTTAAGTCTAGGGCTTACAAGGATGAGGAGATAGAGATGGGAATAGCTGGGATCTCCACTTTAAGAAGGGATGTGTCTACCCCCTATTTTTCAAATCCTAAGGAAATAGCCTTTAATCAGGTAGAAGCAGAGCACCCTACAGTTACAATGGAAAATGGTAATGTCAGGATCCCCCTGTTTTACACCAAGGACATGGGCAGTGTTAAAGACGTTATTAGATCGCACTGGGAGGTACTGACTGTTGACCTGGTGGTTAGAGAGGTGGTAGGGGATACACTAAGTTTCATGTACAAGAACAGGTCCAACCTGAAGAAGTTGTTGTGTTATCCTAAGAAAGATAGGAAGGAGTATGTTTATGATACCCTTGGTACCGTTCCTTGCACTAGTTGTAATTTTGCCACTTTATAAATTCCAGTGGTAATTTTGTGCACCCCTCAAATGGCATGAGTTATGAGTTCCATGTCTCTGCAACTTGCCAGTCTGAGCATGTGGTTTACCTTGCTACTTGTGTAGCATATGATGGATTCTATGTGGGCAAGATAGATAGAAAACTCAGAGACAGGATACATGAACACATTTATCAAATTAAAATTAAGTCCACAGTCAATGCACTATCTAAACATGCATTGGAGAGAGGTGACACACATATGTTCACCTTCAGAGTCATTGAGATGTTATTCACAGGTCCTAGAGGTGGTGACACTAGGAACCGTGTTGAAACACAGGAGGCTAAATGGATAATTCGGTTTAGGGCTGACTTTCATCCAGGTCTTAATGACAAGGTAACCCAAAACCATTTTTGAAGTCTAGAAGGCTTAGATAGAACCAATTGTCCTCCAGTTGGTGAAGACCATTATATATTGTGTATAACAGACACATGAAATTTGTGTTCTTATGAAATGAGAGTATTTATTAGTTGAATATATATTCTTATCAGTATTTATGCATTTGTATTAAAATGTGTATATTTTTTATGTATTTTCTATGTTTTTTTATATATTTTTTATATATTTTCTTTTACACATATTTCTTTATATATATATTTATATATCTTTTTTATATTTTTGTTATTTTTTTAGATGGTGATGTAATTAATGTTTTTAGAATAAGATGTTTGGTAAGACTATGATCTTGTTACTTTAAGAAAATGTTTGAATTCAGTTTTTGGCACCTTTTTTTACTATATAAGTAGTTGTTATCAGTAATGCATTATGGTCTGATGAAGCCCTGTTGGGTGAAAGTGCTTACAGGATTTATCTGTTTGTTTCAATAAAAGACTTACACTGGATGGAATTGCTTCCTTTGGATGTGTTTTAAAACTTACCAGCTGTATTTCACTCTGATTTTTGCTGTTTTACCATTTGGACTGTGAGGGGAGTACAGAGTGTTTACTATTTGTGAGTTTTTGTCTTGGTTTGAAACCATAAGTTTTTGTTGAAGTGTTCTAAGGTCATTGTTACTAATCGCGTCTCCTCCCTGTGTTTTGTTTGGATCTAGTTTGTGCAGTTCTTTTTCAATATAATCTAACTTGAATCCAGTATCTGGGGTTTCCTGGATGTCACTAGGACAACTTATCATCCCTTTTGTGGAGCCAAACTGTTTTGCTTAAGATTTTGTAAATATAGTTATTATCTGTTATGTCTGAGAATAAATTTTAGAATCTGCACATAGTTCATTCATTTGTTTGTGTTTACTCCTTCTACATCTTATGTATCTATAAAAAGGTTTCCTCCTATACTCAGTATGTTTATATAAATTTTCTTTAAAATGTTCTTGATCTTGTCTTCCACTATGCTTAATCTGTTTGTCCATTTTGTTTTCAAAGTTGCAGTATTTTTTTTGTCTCTCACCTTAATCGGATATCTTGTTCTTATGGAAATATACCCCCTGATGTTGTATGCTTAGATCCTGATGTTAAACATTTTTTGATTTTTTTGCACTCAGTTTCTGTTTCAAAACTTTCCACATTCCATCTGCAGTTTTTCCACTGAACACCTCACTACAGTTAGTTTTACATAATGACTGTTTTTCTTCCATATAATCTGTAATTAACCTTCTGTGCATTGGTTTAGATTTTACTATGTCAGAATTATCTAGCAACAAATTAATCTTTATAACCTCATGATCACTGCACATCAATAGCAGTAAAATTTGACTTGAAGAGGCAATCTCTGCTTAACATACAAGGCCATGTCAAACCCAGTGCTGCTGGACATGCTACACTTAAAGAAATCCCAATCCCTCTGAGCCACATGCTCCAGAGATCTAAACCTGGTCATCACAATGAACAAAACATTCTGGAGGGATATGTTCCTGACCCAGAGACTCCCCATACTCTAGAATAGACTACCCATACATGTCAAGTTGAGCGCCTTCTTGTCCCTCTTCAAAAGGAACCTTGATGATTGGATGGGAGATAGGAAATTCACCCTGGGGATAATGTCAGTTGCCCTGCTAGACAGGGGACCAGGGAAGTAAATATTGTGGGAAGAAATATTCAGGAAATTGTTATGGTTACGCTTGTATAGGCCCTAGGGCTGCTAGCTTAGTACCAACCTATGAACCTATGAAGTAACAGTAATTTATTTAAGAACACAAACAATCTCTAGTATGTTCTGTCCCCTAGTATTTTTTTTTTTTTTACAGTCTAAAGCAGTTGTTGTTCCTGAATATATGTTGTGAATAATTTCCTTACTAATGTTGCTGAATCAGTATTATTCCAGTCTGATTCTGGTAAATTTAAGTCCCCCAGCTAATAATATTCTTCCCTCCTGTGTTTTGTGCAAGAAATGTAGAATTCCTCTAGGTCATCTGCACTTGACTTTGGTGGTCTATATACGCCAATAATTGTTATATGTTCCAAGGTTGTCTTTATTGTCACAGTTGCACTGTCAATAGTGTATTAGTTCTGGTTTAAGCACTTGGGCTTAGGGCCAGTTATTTTACATTAAGATGGTGTGGTCTGCACTCTTGTGGGAGAAGAGGGTAGATTCTGCCCTTATGAGCTGTGATTTTCTGGTTAAAGGCTTATTGTGCTTGCTTATTTGAACTGTTTCGTTCTGAAATTGGTATGCCTTGTTTGCTGTAGCACAAGACTAGATTCAGACCTGCTGAATCTAGCTTTGTTTGTATAACTTGAGCACCAATCCAGGCCATTTTTTTCTGGAGAAGGTTCCCCTGCACCCTAGTGGCAGGAGTGTGCAGTTAGAACTTGTCTGATCAAAGACTGCTGGAACGGGGCCCAGTTTTTAGCCTTTTTTTGGTTAATTGGTTAAATTTCTTAAATCAGTTTGCTCATTTGCTACTGTTATATTAAAAAAATACACTTTATGCATTACCGCTTAGCTAGGGTTAAAATATTCCCAGCGCCATAAAGTCTGCTCTTTAAATTTTCCTTTAGAACTAGCCAGTTTTTTTCATTTTATTACTCAAATCTGTTTCTCTGAGCTCAACACTTGTTAAGAACTCATTGTAAGCACTAAATAAGCTACAAATTACTACAGCACTCAACTTTCCTCACTTGTCTAGAGGAAAACATTTTTAGTACTTAATAAATAAGCACCTATCCAGGCATGTCTATGGGTCAGCTCCCAGTGTTTTCTCTTGTCTACCTGATGAATCTGGACATCTTGAGGCAATGCAGCAATTGCCTCATGTACACAGACAACCCTCTCCTCCTACCACCCAACACTACAACCTGTGAGAGATGCACTTATATAGCCAAACTGGAAGCAAAGCTCTCTTCACCCAAAACTGGACTAGACATTCAAGAGGAGAGGGTAAACACTTGCACCACACCAAACTCATCACATAGTCCCTCAAAACCTACACCACCAAAACACACACATTGAAACACAAAACACACACCTACATTCACGGAGGATCTCAATAAAAATCTGCTCCAGCAATAGAGACCTCCAAAGCAGAAATGCAAGCAACCTCCACCCCCCAACATAACCCAAATGATACATAGCCCACAAACTCAGTGTGCCACCCAACCACAGCCCATAAGGCATAACAACGTATCCAACACTCTAGTCATAGGTGACTCAATAGTCAGGCACACTGATGTTCCACTCACTAGGCTAAACAAGGA
This sequence comes from Protopterus annectens, assembly GCF_019279795.1. NCBI lineage: Eukaryota > Metazoa > Chordata > Ceratodontiformes > Protopteridae > Protopterus > Protopterus annectens. Next base: position 168,560,301 of record NC_056738.1, read on the forward strand.
GAAAGTTACAGTCAGCTGCCTGTCAGGTGCCAGGATCCACCACATAATGCACACAATCAGGTCACTCCACAACAAGTACAAATATGTCTCTGTCATTGTCCATGTTGGTGTGAATGACCTGAGATGTACCTCCCTGGACTACAGGAAAAGAGACATGGAGGAGCTCTCCGATCTTGTAGCCCAGGCAGGTATGACCCTAGCCCAGAAGAGCATCCTGCCATCACCCAGAATGATATCACAGTACAAAGACAAAATGATTGACTTCAAAATTGGATAAATTCTGGTGTCTTTCTAGGGGGAGCCAGTATTTGTCTGCCTGGGATGACATGATAGACAGACCATAATACTTTGCCAGAGATCGCTTGCACTTGTCACCCTTGGGATTCCGGATATTGGCTAAGGTGCTTGCCGCCCCTATAGTGCCTTTTTTAGGCAAGGTTCAAATGACAAATTCACCACCATAACAGGTACAAGCAAGCAAAATCTGAGGGTAATGCTACTCAATGTTAGAAGTCTAAAGCTCAAAATGCACTCACTCGAGGCACTCCTTAAAATGGAGAACATCGACATCTGTGCAGTGATAGAGACCTGGTTCAAGGCTCCAGAGAACAGCCCTGCATTACCAGGCTATAATTCATACCACACCTTTCGGCCACCTAACCTGAACTGAAACACAAAAGGCGGAGGTCTGTCCATATTCATTAAGGATATCCACACCTCCAGGCTTGTTGCTCAGCCTAATGCAGCCAAGATTATCCAAGTACAACTAACTTTGGGCAAGACTACAATCCAAATTGTAGCTTGCTACAGATCCCCCACTATGCACCAGGATTCCCACTCCTCATTTCTTGATACATTGGAAAACATTAGGGTACAACCTAACACCCTAATAATGTATGATTTCAACTACCCCACTATTAAATGGGAAAACTACTCATGTACCAATTGTTTTGCTCAACGTTTTCTGGAATTCATAAATTCCAATACCTGCATCAACTTATCCACACCCCCACCAGGGGCAGCAATATCCTAGACCTGGTCATTACCAACATGGGTGACCGGTGTTCCACACCAGAAGTCAATTCCTCGTTGGTCAGATCTGACCACAAGCTAATCACCCTAGACATCCACATCTTGCCCCCATTCCCATTAGGGAAATCATCGTACAAAATTTTTCCTAAGCCAACTTCACACTTCTTAAGACAGAAGTGGCAAACTTCACAAAACCCATGCAGACAGACAATAGAGGTACGACTGCTGAATCCTACACAAATGCACTTTTTAAGCACTTACACTAGTGCATGGATCGTGCCATCCCAGACAGAACCAAGATGCTATCCTCCAAAAAAAGGAAGCCAATCTGGTGGTCTCCTGCCATAAACAAACTCTACAAAAGAAAAAAGAAACTGCTGTAAAAAAAAGAGTAAAATCCCATGATTGGAGGAACTCCCTGGTCAGCCTCAGTAAGAAGCTGAAATCCCTCATAAAATCCTCCAAAGCTAGTTAAGAAAACAAAATTGCCACTGTTTCTAAAGACAACCACAAAGCATTCTATAGCTATATCAAGAATCTCAATGGCAACACTCAGATCTGCTCTGAGTTACAGTACAATGGCACTAAATATACAGAACCAACTGATATTGCCAACATCCTGGCATAGGTTCAGTGCTCACTTTACCCCCCCCCTCACTCCCTAAAGGGCCCATCTCTATACTGGAAGAATGCAAAGTTCCTGTAATCATGGCTGCACAGGTAAAAACCACACCCTCCAAAGCCAAGAACACAGCATTTATGGGACCTGACAACATCCTAGGCTGCATTCTACATGAACTACAGAATGAACTGGCACACCACCTAAGTACCATGTTCAATCACAGCATCATCTCAGGCTTTGTGCTCACTGAATGGCACACAGCGATGGTTATCCCACTCCACAAAGAGGGATCTGCCATGAACCCTGGGAACTACCACCCCATTAGCCTGATGAGCCTGGTCTGCAAGGCCAAGGAACTTATCATCATGGAACTTATAAACAAATACATTGGTAATCTCCAAACTCTGGACCTCATCCAGTTCGGAGAAGCAGTCACCAAAGCCATAGATGAGGGTAAGGTGCTTCACACAGCCTATCTAGATCTCACCAAGGCTTTTGAACCAATCCCTCACTCTGGAGTTATAGGTAAACTCACTAAACTAGGTATAAATTCCTATGTTACAAGATGGGTTGCCAACTGACTCACTGACAGAACCCACACTGTGAAAGTAGCAGACTCCAAATCCGACTTTAGACCAGTGACAAGTGGAGTACCACAGGGATCAGTCCTGGGTCCTCTCCTACTTGGTATCTACTTCTCTGAATTACATGCTAACACAGAAGGTCTTTGGCTAATGCAGTTTGCAGATGACTGTAAACTAGGAGCCATAATCAAAACTCCTAATGATGTGGACATCCTACAAAAGGGCCTCACTGAGACAGCTGCCTGGTGTCAAAACTGTGGCCTCAAGCTCAATGCCAAAAAGTGCATTGTCATCCCTTTTATAGGTTCATAGGTTCATAGGTAGGTACTAGGCTATCGGCCCAAGGGCCAACGTAAGCCTAGACAGCAAGGTACCATAGCTTACTCCACCCAAGAAAGTTATTTTCCTGTGCCACTGTCCAGCAGAGACACAGAAGTGATCCCCAGGGTGTATTTCCTATTTCCATCCACTCATCAAGATTTTTCTTGAAGAGTGCTAATGAAGAACTTTGCTTGACATAGATGGGTAGCTTGTTCCAGAGTATAGGAAGTCTCTGGGACAGGAATCTATCCCTCCAGCATGTCCTGTTTATTGTGATGACAAGGTTTAGATCCCTAGAGCATGTAGCTCGGAGGGATTGGGATTTTTTTTTATGTTGCATGTCTAACAGCTCTGGGATTGACATAGCTTTATATGTTAGGCAGAGATCACCTCGGAGTAGGCGATATGCTACGGAGTAAAGCTGGAGTTTTTTGAGGCGGTCAATGTAAGGCATTTGTTTGAGGCCAGTAATGCTCTTTGTGAGGTAATTCTGTGGCCATTCCAGCTGCTGCAGATGTCTTGTGAGGTACATTCCAAAAGGGGCATTGTACTCTATAATGGGTCTAAAGAGTGACGAGTAGAGGGGAACAATTACCTCTTTTTTCCTGGATGAGAACCCTTTTATGATGAGGTGTGCCACGTAGAAGGACTTCCTGAATACTGTGGCGATGTGACTATCAAAGGAGAGACTACTGTCCACCTGGTTCCCAAAATCTCTTAGCATGCATTCGGTGTTAAGTAGATTGCTGCCTATGTGGTAGTTCATGGGTACAGAGTTTTTACCAAAGGGGATGACACTGCACTTTTTGGCATTGAGCTTGAGGCCATGGCTCTGACACCAGGCATCTGTCTCAGTGAGGCCCTTCTGTAGGATGTCCACATCATTTGGGGACTTGACTATGGCTCCTAGTTTGCAGTCATCTGCGAACTGCATTAGCCAGAGGTCTTCTGTGTTAGCCTGTACTTCAGAGAAGTAGATACCAAACAGGAGAGGTCCCAGGACAGTACCTTGTGGTACTCCACTTGTCACTGCTTTGAGGTCAGATTTGGAGTCTACAACTTTTACAGTGTGGGTTCTGTCAGTGAGCGAGTTGGTAACCCATCTTGTGATGTAGGGATTTATGCCTAGTTTAGTGAGTAAAAATTCTGCACCCATGAACTACCACATAGTTGGTAGTCTACTTAACAGTGAAAGTGTGATAAGAGACCTTGGGACATAGATGGACCATAGTCTCTTCTTTGATAATCACATTGCCACAGTAGTCATGAAATCCTTCTATGTGGCACACCTCATCACAAAAGGTTTCTCATCCAGGAAAAAAGAAGTAATTGTTCCCCTCTACTCATCACTCATTAGACCCATTATAGAGTACAGTGCCCCTTTTGGTATGTACCTCACAAGACATCTACAACATCTGGAAAGGCCACAGAAATACCTCTCAAAGAGGATTATCTGCCTCAAACAGATGCCCTATGCAGACCATCTAAAAAAACTCCAGCTTTACTCCGTCGCATATTGCCTACTCAGAGGCAATCTTTGCCTAACATACAAAGCTATGTCAAACCCAGAGCTGTTGGACATGCTCCACTTAATGAAATCCCAATCCCTCCAAGCTACATGCTCTAGGGATCTAAACCTTGTTACCACAATAAACAGAACATGCTGGAGGGATAGATTCCTGTCCCAGAGACCTCCCATACTCTGGAACAAACTACCTATCTATATCAAACATAGCTCCTCATAAGCACTGTTCAAGAAAAATCTTGATGATTGCATGGGAAATAGGAAATTCACCCCGGGGATCACTTCTGTGGCTCTGCTCGACAGGGGCACATGAAAATAATTTTCTTGGATAGTGAAAGCCAGGATACCTTTTTAGCTAGGCTTATATAGGCCCTAGGGTCAATAGCCTAGTACCTACATATGAACCTATTGGTGCTATCACTGAACATGTAATAATCATAAGTCTCATAACTATCTTTAATCCGTGTCATAACACCTTCTTCTGATTTTTTGTTAGAATGTCTGTTACAGTAAAAAATCTGTACCCTGACAGAACTGGTTTTCAGTCATTGTTCTTTAACCATGTTTCACAAACAATAACATCAATCTTCTGGGAACATAGCAAATTTCCAATAAAAAAATATTATTAATGCTCCTAGCATTAACAACCATTAGAGATGCATCAAATGTTGCAATCTATGAACTGTTAAATTTTTGACCTGGCAAAAGTCCTGCCTAGTGCTTGCCAAATATTGCAAAATGTCTGCTGCAAAAATTATCTTCCCTGATCTTGACAAATGCACGCCATCCTGTCTGAACATGTGTGCCCAAAACTAGGCTTGGATGCTCTGCACATTTCCATTTCTTTTAAAACAGGACATTTTTCCATGTAGGTATTTACCTCCAAATTTTTTTCATTCTCAGTAACCTGACTTTCCTTTCTGTAGGCAGTTTGTGAAAAATACATCCTAACACTAGTACAAACTATACTATCTAAGATGGCTATCAGTTCCCTACTAACAGTCAGAGAATCCTTGTGGATAACATAATTTGTACTGACATGAATAAAAATAGATCCATGCTTCTTTACATTAAGGAGTTCCAAGGTTTGTCTCACGTCTGCTATTCTTGCTCCTGGCAAGCATAACACTATTTGATGTTCATTATCTTCTCTGAAAATATAAGTATTAGTTCCTCTAATAACTGAATCACCAATTACAAGAATATTTTTGCTCGCCGGCTCTGAAGAATCTTCAGCTTCTGATACAGTAACATCTGCTCTATCAATTGTTACAAAGGATAGATCTTTATCACCATTAGTCTTATTAATCCCACTGTTTTCATTGTGTCTTAAATTCTCATCCAGCTGGTATTGTAAATGCAAAGCTTGAACCATGTAGTCAACATCTGTCTTTCTCTTCTTTTTTCTTACAGTAATGTTCTTCAATCCTTCCATGTTCAGTTTGGATGTCTTCCTTTTCACCTGCTCATTTGCCTCTTTTTTCTACCTTCTCTATTGGAAAAATGATGCCTTTTTCTGTAGACTGAAGGTTTTCAGATAGAAAAATATTATCATTCCCTGCAACCTGTGTCTTAAATAACAAAGCAGTGTCTTTTTTAGTAAGTATTTTCTTTCCTTTATAGTCATTAAGCAGTTTTCTTCCTTATTATTTGTTGTGAATTTCTTCCTTTCTTTATTTTTTTGTTTCCTTCTAAACAAACAGGATCCTCAGATTGTTGAATACATGGATCCAGAATTCCAAAGATGTCAGGGACATCATCTTGCTTCATAGGGGTTAAACATCTTTACAGACAACAGATGCATCATCTCCTAAATGTGTTCGATTTGTTCTTGGCCTAGCATTATTTATTTCACCAGTCCAGTCATTATTATATGAAACAATAGTTCTCTACGCCATGCCAATTTCACAAGTGCAATCATCATCATTAAGTCTAGATTTACTTCTAACAATAGTAAGCAAATCATTCTACCTTTGATACGAGGAACACAGATCACCAGTATTATCAGCTGTTACCTTTAAATATGCATAGCATTTATTATACTGTACAAGATATTTGTGCATTAGCAAATCATTAATTGCATATTCATTTAAGGAATCCATGTACAACTTCAAATGAATAAAATATTGTAAAAAAAAGAATAATCAAAATCAGTAACCACAAAATTCAAAGAGAACTTAAATCAATTTCTATGACAAAAAATCACACAAGCAATATCCAGCTAAATAGTGACAATAAAAGTTATGCAAGCCAGACAAAAGTTGTAATTCCTTTAAGTTTCTCGCTCACAGTCGCACTTCATTTTAACAGTAATGATCAATAAATCACAAACCAAGGTAGGATTGTTTGGATATGCTCAGAATTTTCCTCTGCAGACTGTGAGAATTTATAGCTGTCTAGGTCCCTTGGGGGTGGCTAGAGCATGCATGTCTAAAACCTATCCCTTTCTAATAACCAACAGTGAAATTAAAAGTAAAACAACAAAATATGAATCAAAGTAAATGGGCAGGATTCACGATGGCTTGCACAGAGTCTAAGAGTCGTGTAAGACTCCATGCAACCATAGCAATCCAGGAACAGCCCGAAATACCATGTAAGAGACCAGCTAAAACGTCTCTTACACGGGCTGGGCGTGGATATGCTAATTACCTCACTTGCAGCCGAAAGGCATGCAAATGAGGTAGATTAGCGATCCACGAAGCTGAAACCAGCCCATGTAAGAGTCGTGTTAAGTGCAGAAATGTACTCAGTTGACAACTGAGTACGTTTCTGCAAATAACACAATGGAGCAATGTCAGCTCCAAATAAAGTGTGCATATGTATCAAGCAGCATGCCAATGGCCAAATATGTGGCCATTGGCACGGTAACCTGATGCAAACATGAAATAAAATTTAAAAAAAATTTTCGACGATCGGCAAGGTTTAAACGCAGCGCAGCCCCGCGCAAACGGGCTGCACTATATAAAACATAAAAATAAAGGTGTGAAACCCACAAATGTGGGTTTTATGCAATGCATGGATTTACAATGCAGGGACTAGCAGACCGAAAACAGCATGGCCACCATTTAGTGGTTGCTAAAGGGGGAAGCTGAGTGTAAGACACGTAACTAAGCATTAGTAGGCAATCCTATGTAAATGAGTGGTAGGATAGTAAATCTCACTGTCACATAGCAAATGAGCACATTCCGTGTAGTGTAAGAGTTAGATAAGGGGGAGTAACAGAGTAGGAGATAGGTGACATCACAGGGGGGAATGTTAGAAAGAAATTAAGCTCATTGGAGCAAAGTGGTATGTGAAAGATGTCAGTCACACAGCATAGAAAGAGGAGTGTCAACAGATAAGCATGGGAAAGTCAAGAAATGGAAGGTGTACACTGTGGCTAACACCAAAGTTTCTTGCTGTGCGTGCATGCGTGCGTGTGCGCGCTGGGAGACACGAGTAAGACAGAGTGCGTGCGTGTAAGACAGAGTAAGCATGTAGGAGCCTGTTTAAATATCTGTAAACCTGTTTGTGCTGGTGTGCGCGCGTTTTAACCTGAATAAGCAGATTGTAGTCCGTGTAAGCATGTGTGCGCGAGTGGTAACCACTGTGAGCGTGTTTTCGCTGGTATGCGCGCTGCTCCCCCCTGAGGAAACAGAGAGGAAAAAGGAAGCAGAAGAAATAGTAGGAAGCTAACAGAGAATACTGGTAGAGCTAGCAGGTGAAAACAATTAGAAGCAGGCAATTACACAGTCAGAATACTAGCCCAGCCCAGCACTTAAAACACTGCAAACAGCATTGCAGTATGTTTCTCTCAAGAGACACTGCAAGACAGGAGTAAGCTATTAGAAGTGAAAACTGAAAAAGCTGCACTCAGAACAAACATGCTAGGGGCTGCCATAGCTGTTATAAGGAGACATAGGAGACTTGCTGAGGGTGGTAACAATGCAAATGCTGCCAGACAACCCACAGTGAGGAGACAGAGAAGAGTGTACAGGCCCAGGGTCACCTACCAGGGGTTACATGAGCTGGAGATAGTGGAGCACTATAGAGTGGACAGAGACCTCCTGCAGCAAATTGTTGAGCTGTGCAGGCCACGCCTCACACACAGAACCAACAGAGGGGAACCCATCCCAGTGGAAACCAAGGTATGTGTTGGCCTAAGAATAATAGCAACAGGTACCTTCCAGAGACCAACTGGTGATATGATGGGGATATCACAGACATCAGTCTCCAGGGTACTGCACCAGTTCCTGGATGCCATGTCGGCACATGTTGGAGATCATATTTCCCCAATTCCCATGAGGCATTGGCCAGCAATATGCGACTCTTCCAGCAAATAGCGCAATACCCCGAGGTAGTGGGTGCAATAGACTGCACGCATATATGCATCAAGGCACCAGCTGGTGAGCGGGGTAGGGTCTACATCAACCACAAGGGCTTCCTATCCATCAACTGCCAGGTCATGTGTGATGCCCAGGGCATAATAACGAATGTGTGTGCTGGCTGCCCTGGAAGCTACCATGATTCCCATATCTGGCATCTGACGCAGCTGTACCAGACATTTGCCAATGGGGACATCCCACATGGTCACTTAGTGGGGGATGCTGGATATGCACTGGAGCCATGGCTGATGACACCCATCAGAAATGCACACACACCTGAACAAGAACACCATAATGAGGCACACGCACAAACACGAAATGTAGTAGAGCATGTGTTTGGGCTGCTCAAGTCACGGTTCCGGTGCCTGGACACATCTGGTGGAGCCTTGCAGTACTTACCAACTACATGTACCCAAATTGTCATGGTATGTGCTATGCTACATAATATGATTCTGCAAACAAAAACAGCTGCAGCAGGACCAGCATAGGGCCAGGACAAACAGCCCCCCACCATTGCCAAGGGATCACAGGCAGAGCGTGACTCGGAGGAGGAACAACCTGAGCCTGCCCCAGTAGGCAGAAGGAGGCATGCCCAGTATGCCCTGGCCTTGGCAAAGAGGCAATGCATAGCACATACACTGGCTCAGTAGGAACCCTGGGAATGATACCCCTGTCTGACTCACACATATAGTAACAGGGACGCCTACCGTGACACAACCTGATTTCAAACATGTACAGGGAGTGTAGCATGTGCATCCGACATAGGCAGCCCTGCAGCACCACCTGAGGCATGATTGCCATGTGTTAAGCAATGTAACACCATCTAGTATATGCAAACATGATGACCCTGCCTAACATCTCACCCTCACCAAGCATGATGCCACACTATGAAGACAACAAGATCAAGTACAATAATTGGCTGAATTATTGCTGTTAGCAAAGGGGAACAAATGGCTGACAGCCTGGGATGACATGCCGAGCAAGACATGATGCTCCACCTGCTACGGATGGCACACACCCAGCACACCTGGCTGTGTGGATACTGGCAAAGGCTGTTGTCACCCCCACTGTGCCTTGAATAGGTAAGGCTGGAAAAACAAACCCACCACCATAGGTAGCACAAGGGATAACAACCTGGACGTAATGCTACCCAATGCCAGAAGTCTAAACTGCAAGGTGCATGCAGACCAAACCCACCTCAGCATGGAGAATGGTAATATCTGTTCTGTAACAGAAACCTGGGTCAAGGCCCAGAAGAGCACCCTAATACTACCAGGTTATGCCTTATACCATGCTCTACAGCCCCAAAACATGGAACAAACTACAATAGGAGTGTGGCTATCAGTAATTGTCAAGGATAACCACACCCCAGGTTGGTACCACAGCAAGACGCAGCATGGACTATCCACGGGCAAGTAACAGTGGCTCAAACTGCGTCCCTGTTTGTAGCCTGCTACAGACCACCCTCACAAACCCAGGAACCCCAGCCAGCCTTCCTGAAGACACTGCAGAGTATGAATGTCTCAACAAATACCAAACAAGGCACACACAAAGTATGACATAGGTGGCAATCCATTATGTACGGAAGAAGTAATCAGGGACCTAGGGACACAAGTGGATGGTAACCCGTCATGTGACACTCACATTGCTAAGGTGGCCAGGAAGACCTGCTATATTGCCCACCTTAATATGAAAGGATGCACATGTAGATCAAGAGAGGTCACTGTGCCCCCATACACTTCCCTTATCAGGCCCATACCTGAAAACAATGCCCCAGTTCGGATGTACCTTACCTGACACCTGCAGCAGTTAGAAAGACCCCAAATGTACCTCACCAAGAGGATAAAGGGTCCAAACATTTGTTATCTGCTGCCTGGCTGAAGAAACCACAGCCCAACTCACATGCATACTGCCCAGTCAGAGGCGATGTATGCCTGATGTACAAGGCCATGTCCAATCCAGAATGAATGGACATGCTCCACTGCAGAAACTACAAATCCAGCAGGGACACCACAGTGAGATATCTGAACCTCCACACATAGATAAATAGGATGTGCTGGAGGGACAGATCCATACCCCAGAGGCTCCTTACACTCTGGAACAGAATCCCAGTCCATGATAGGCTGAGCTCCACACTCATACTCAACAAGAGAAATCCGGTCAAGTGCATGGGACATAGCAGGTGTACACTGGGGGCCATCCCTGTGTCACATCTAGTAAAGTAAACCCTAAATGGGCATAATATGCACATTGCAAGGGGTGTAGAAAGCCACACACAGTCTGTCTATGCTCAAACATGGCCAGGGCAGATAGCCTAGTAGGAACCTATGAACCTATGATGATACAAATTGTGCAGGACACAAAGGATAATCACACAGCTGTCCTAACTGATGGTAGGAACCATGGTGATAATCCACAGATATGCTCTGCAGTACTCAAATATCACAAACAATACACCAAACCCACACACATTGCCAACATCCAACGTAACAGATTCTTTGCAAACTCCCCACCAGCACCAAACTGCCAAATATCTATCCCAGCAGAGTGCTGGCCCCCTGACATTGCAGATGCTGAGGTAACAGCCAGCATCGACAAAGCACACCACACAGCATCAGTGGTATCAGATGGTGTCCTGGGTTGTGTCCAACAAGTACTGTAAGAAGAATGGAACACCAAATAGCACTACTGCGCACTCACAGCCTTACCACAGGATATGTACCCAAAGAGCAGTGTACAGCAACAGTGGTCCCTCACCACAAAGGTGGTGCCTGAATGGATACTGCAAACTATCACCCCTCAACCCCGAATATCTAGGTTGGCAAAGTAATGGAGAGGATGATCATGGATCCCAGGAATAACGAGATCGGGTACCTACAGACATTGGACCCTACCCAGTGTGGCTTTCATAGGGCAGATCCTGCCCCTTAAACATGTCTGACTCATGTGAAACATGCACCAAGGCCATTGATGAGGGGAATGTGGTTCACACAGCCTATCTGGACCTTGCTAAACCCTTCCATACAATACCCCAGTTGTTCAGTACAGATAAGCTCACCAGCCTAACTATAAACCCCTACCCAAGTAGATGGGTTGCAAACCAGCTCAAGGACAGAACTGACCTGGTCAGACATGCTGCAGCCATGTCAGACTACAAACCAGGTACAACTGGCATCCCACAAGGCACGGTCCTGGGACCTCACTCGTATGCTATATATGTCACATAGGTACAGGCCAACATGGAAGGACTCTGTCTGAACAGGTTTGCAGATGACTACAAACTGCCCACCATATCGGACCCTCCAGCTGACACAAGCATCCTACAAAAGGCACACATAGAAACAGACAAGTGGTGCCACAGCCATGTCAACAAGCTAAATGCAGAATAGTGTATAGTTATCCCCTGTGGAAACACAGTACGTGGCCACAAATTACCACATAGGTGTTAACCCATTAAGTACATCAGAAGCAATAAGAGACCTGGGGATACAAGGTGATAGATATCCTGCATGTGGCAACCATGTGTCTGTAGTGGTTACAAAAACATACCATATACCCACCTAATCATGAAGGTAAGCACAGCTAGGTCAAGGTAGGTCATTGTGCCTCTCCAGTCATCCATCAGCATCCTCACAATTGCGTACAATGGCCCTTGTGGGATGTACCTTAACAGACACCTGCATCAACTGGAAAGACCCCACAAATACTCCACCAGGAGGATCTCAGAGCTGTAACAGATGCCATGTGTTGCCTGATTAAACAAACTGCAGCTCCACACAGTGCCATACCACCTGGCTGGAGGTGATCTGTGCCTGATGTATAAAGCCATGACCAAGCTGGAATCAATGGACATATGGCACCATGTAAAATCTGAATGCTGGTGACCTATGCAGATGACAGGCCTGAACCCCAGCACAGACATAAACAGGACATGCTGTACCAATTGGTCCATAACCCAGAAGCTCACTCCACTCATGACTAAACTCCCAGTACAGGTTATCCAGGGAGGCCCTCATTGACTGTCATCCAGAGGAATTATGATGACTGGATGGGAGATGGTAGGTGTACCCTGGATATCACCTGTATGTCACGGGTAGACAGAGGCACAGCACACTAACCTTGACATATGTCATGGCAAACACCAGTAAATATGTGTGTTGAAGGACAAACACTCTCTGACTAGCATTACAAATGGCCTAGGGCACATGGCCATTGTTTGTCACTGTCCACACAAGTTGTGGAATACATTAACAATGTCGGACAATATTGTTCTATGTTGTCCATATCTGAACAAAATGCAACATGGTCATATCTACACAACTGGCCCTCAACCAGTCTGGTGTGCTCACTATAAATATTACAAGCAGTGATAGGACTGAAACTGATGATACTGTCCACCACAGTGAAAGTACTGAACCAGTACACTATATGACAATACACTGTTTGGTCAGTATGAAAGGATGTTGACAACTGTATGCAAACTATCCCATGGCAACCCTGCAGGCACAGCATAATGCCTGTTAGGTTCAGACACAAAGCAGTTGGGCAGTAAGAACACAACCTGACGTCCAACACTCAACTGTACATGTGAAATATAGATGAAGTTCACACACAAACACAAATGTGGTGGACCACAGATCCCAACATATGGAAAGTTCACACTGGGCATGCTCGCACACTTAGATAAATGAGACTTGTCAGTCAAGAAGCCATAGAAACTGTGAACTGGGCATGCTCACACACTTAGGCCATGTCACAGTTCAGCAGTTGCACACACATATCTGGCATTTGTATGTGTTAACACAGGAACCTCCCACAATACAAAAATCTGCCCAGTGCACACAGTGAAATTACAACAGAGACATAAGTAAAGTACTGGATCCCACTCATATGCAAACATCTGCCACAGTACACAAGTTGTTCACAGAGATAGGGAAAGCTATGGCAATAAAGACCCACAAACAGTATATGAGCAATAGATACTTGCATCTGACAGGTAAACATATGGCCGTAGAGTGCAATACTAGGCTGTTGTCCCTAGGGAATACAGAAGGCTATCCACAGTGTATCTGGCGTCTGCCTCCGCAGTACAGTAGGCCACTGTGCCTCTGCAAAGTTAATGCATATATATGCTCTCCCCCTTACTGATGGATAGTAACAGATGTACATACGTCTTCATAAATAATGATGTCAGCACACTATACATATGTCAGGACCACAAATGATACCCAATAATTGAATAGCGCACTCAGCTACTGCGTCTCTCACAAGTGTCATAATATAGTTAGGTAGGGGTTTAAATCCTGCAAGTGCTTGGTGTATATGTGTGGGGGGAGTAGTGTGTGTGCAATTCTATGTGTAAGAGAAATGTCCCTTTTGGCAACTAGTACAACACACCACATGCTGCATATTCCACTGTCTAAATACTGATGATGTCAGCACCCCATAAGTACAGCAGGAGAAAGCAAGCCTCCCAGTAATGCAAATAGCGTACTCTGCTACTGCATCTGTCACAAGTGTCATAACATAGTTAAGTAGGAGTTTGAATCCTGCAAGTGCTCAGTGTATGTGGGGGGGGGGGGGAGTAGTGTGTGTGCGATGTGTAAGAGAAATGTCCCTTTTGGCAACTAGTACAACACACCACATGCTGCATACTCCACTGTCTAAACACTGATGATGTCAGCACCCTATAAGTACAGTAGGAGAAAGCAAGCCTCCCAGTAATGCAAATAGTGCGCTTTTCCACTGCATCTCTCACAAGTGTCATAACATAGTTAGGTAGGGGTTTGAATCCTGCAAGTACTCAGTGTGTGTGTGCAATTCTATGTGTAAGAGAAATGTCCCTTTTGGCAACTAGTACAACACAACACATGCTGCATATTCCACTGTCTAAACACTGATGATGTCAGCACCCTATAAGTACAGCAGGGCAAAGCAAGCCTCCCAGTAATGCAAATAGCGTGCTTTGCTACTGCGTCTCTCACAAGTGTCATAACACAGTTAAGTAGGGGTTTGTATCCTACAAACGCCATGTGTGTTTTTGTCACACAGTTTGTCCATGTGTGTGGGGTGTTGTTCCCAATATTGCACGACATAGATTATACCAGTAATGTCAATGCACACATGATGTATGTGTGTGCCACATACATATATGTACCTGTGACCTTCAATAGTTCCCATATCTGAAGCCTGCCTCATGTGAATACATGGAATTTGCATTAGACAACTGTATGACTGTGGTGTTCTGTGCAGGGGCTGCATGTGGTATGTGAATATACAGTGTGAGTTGTATATGGTGTCATCCTACCAGCGAGGAATACATGTCTGGTCTGGAGCATATAGTCCACATGTTGTTGATGAACAGGTGCAGCATGTTTTCACCTCTTGTGGGAGTGGTAACAAGTTGTTCCATAGCAATTCAGTGAATAAATGCTAGGAACCTTTCAGCTAGGATCTTAGAGCTAGAGTAATGCTCACACTCTATGTCTGGGTAGTTGCAGTCCACCCATATAATGGTGTTTGTAGAGACCATCATATTCCCAGTGTTGTCAGGAAGGCCAAGTGGGTTTCCTGGGTATGGGAGGGTGGTGTGTGCCAGGCTATGAACCTGAAGGCAGTCTAACCCACTGTTAGTTGCACATGGATAGGCTCTGATGCTTTGTGCTGTGCCACCAACCTGGAGGTGTGTGTATCTGTGGTGCCTTTGGATACATCCCCCCTGTTCTGGTTTGGTGCATGTTTAGGGGACTACAAGCATGGTATGAGGTATGACCTGACAGTGATGGGGTGCACCTGGGAACCTTGTACCATGATTCTGTTACTGCATGGATATTGCTGTTTTCCATGCTAAGGACAGTTTCCACTGCATGCATCTTGAGGTTTACACTGCTGGCGTTGAGTAGCATTACTATTACTGTCCTATCCCATGTGATACCTGTGTAGGTGGCTATGTAATTTGAGCGTTGCATAAAAAGGCACTATGTGTGTAGCAGGAGCCTTTGCCAATATACAACGGCCCATGGGTGACAGGTGAAAGCTGTCCCTAGCAAAGCAACGTGGCTTGTCTAGCATGTAATCCCAAGCTGACAGGCATTGGATCCCCTTTGAATGTCACCGAAACATAAGGCAATTGTAGAAATTGATCATCCTGTCTACATATTGTGGCAGCATTCTTGGTGAGGGTAAGATGCTACTCAAGGTCAGGGTCATACCAGCCTGTGCCATATGCTCAGAGATCCTCTCTATGTCCCCTATCATGTAGTCCAGGGAGGTACGTCACAGGTCATTCACACTGGCACGGACAATGACTGAGTCATATTTGTACATGCCTTGGAGTGACCTGTATGCTTGTGTTATGTGGTGGATCATAGTGCCTGATGGGCACCTCACCATGACCTTCTCCTTGTTCAGCCTGGTGAGCAGGACCTCAGTGTACCTGATGATAGAGGTACCTATTACAACTGTAGCAGGTGTGTTGTTAAGCAATATGGGCTGTGACTGTTTGGCACACAGGCTTTGTGAGCTATGTGTTGCACGTGCTCTGTTCTGGCGTAACGTTTGCTTGTGTGTCTACTTCGCAGGTGTCTGCTGCTCAGGCAGGATGCTATTCTGAGACTCCAAGAATGTTCCTGTGTGTTTCTGTGTTTGGATTGCTGTCGTGGCAGGTCTATGTGAGACTGGTATTGTATTCACTGTAGTATCCCACTCCACCTGACAGGGTATGCCAGTACTGAGTTAAGAGAGCTTAGCCCCCAGTTTGGCTATGTGGTTGCATCTCTCACATGTGCTGTAAGTTTATGGGAAGGGGAGAGGGCTGTCTGTGTACATGAGGCAGCTGTAATATTGCCACATGACTCACAGATTCACCAACTGGACCAGAGAGGAGATTGACAAGTGACCTTTGCACATGCTACCATAGTATTGTGAATCCCATAATAATTAACAACACATAGGGCCAATGGGGAACAAGGTACTCAAGGTGAGTATGTGAGGGTGTAGTGCTCCTGATTTGTTAGTGCTGGCATATATAAATGCTTTCATGAGCAAATGCCAGGTAAGTCATATGCAATGTGTTACAGGCAACTTACATGCAAACAGGACAAACAGTGACATTTTGTCAAGTGAGACATGGACATCAGTACAGTAAGCAATGCAGATGTCACTAGGGATCCACAGAGGCACTGTAAATCTGCATTGCAGGTGGAATCAGTGTTTCAGGGACATAACAAGCAAACATGCATACAAACAAAGCTACAGTCAGCAGGCCTGGATCTAGACTATGCTACAACAAACAATGTCTACGACTTCCAGTAGGTAACAGTGCATATATGCAGACACTATAAGCCTGTATCCAGAAATTCACAGGTCAGACGGGCTGGGTCCAGCCCCACCTCCCACAAGTGTACAGACCATGTACCTTCGTAATGTAGAATAACTGGCCTGAAACCCAAGTGCTCATACCTGAAGTAATACGCATTTCAAATAACAGACACTTAGCCCTCACTCAGCAGTTCCAAACTTAGTAGGATGTATGCTACCTGTTCCGGCACCACAGTATCCTTGACATGTATGGAGACTTTCCCTCCTGTTATAGTCAGTTCTGTGTTTTGGGGCTGTCATGCATGGTATGAGGTGTGACCTTGTAGTGCTAGGGTGCTCTTGTGAGTCTTGAACATGTTGTGTATTACTGCACAGATATCAACGTCCTCAAACATCCTCATTGCAGAGTCGAGTGTGGACAGCATGCAACTTGCAGTTGACATGTCCATCATTGAGTATCAATACTAAAATTTTCTTATCCCCTGTGCTACCTATGTAGGTGGCCTTCTGTTGACAGCCTCACCACCAGTATGCAAAGATGTGCAGACATTACACTATGGTAATTACTATGGGTGTACAAAACAATACAATGACATTCATACTGTAACTGCATCAGGCATGCTGGGATATACCCACAATGATATCATTACACTGTACTGTTGACAACATGATACTATTACTACACTTCTATGTAGTCACCCTGTGCATCAGCACCATGTTAACCTGTTCCTGCACCGATGTTACAGATTGCAGGAGGTGGCACAGTTTCATCATATGCACAGGGTGTGTACTTGGTATGCCTGAGTCTGCCACTGATACAATCAATTGACGTGTGTGTGTGTGTGTGTGTGTGTGTGTGTGTGTGTGTGTGTGTGTGTGTGTGTGTGTGTGTGTGTGTGTGTGTGTTGGTGAGGGACAGCAGTACAAGATGGGGCAATGTTGATGCAGTGTGTGCGTCTATGCGGTAGCCCTAGGTGTTATCAATTCGCATGTGTGTATGCATGCACACAGTTCCGCCTCATGGCTGCCATATACAGGTGTTTGTGGACAGCCACAGACTGTGCCTGCCAGGTCATACAGATCACTGTCTCTGGCCACGGACACGGTACCTGTGCCTGGCAGGGGTGCTACGGATCATATCAGGTACTAAGCCAGACTGGGTACTGTCATCAGGAGCAGGTGGTTGGTGACTGGAGACAGGTCCCTGTTGGGACTGTCCAGAGCCACGTGCATGTGGTCTCCTGGGGTGGTCTGATGACAGCACAGACCCAGCATTGCAGGGGCTGCTGCTGGCACTATGGGAGCGGCCATGGGCCTGTTGTCATCCATGACGACTGCCAGCTGTTGTTGGCATATGCCCACATCGACGCCTCAACCATCCACCATTGCCCTGGCTCATGGACATGTAGTTGTGGAACAGATCTAATGTGTCTCCCCAACATCTGTCAATGACCTCGGTGAAATTATGGATGGCAGCCGCAACATCACGCATACTGTCATTCATAGCTGTGCGACATGCTCTCAGCTCCCTCAGACCCTGACTGGTGTACCGTTCCATACGTGACTGTGCCTGCATTACAGCCTGAAACATAGCTGAGGTTGAAAGACCTCTGTGGGTACGTCTGACAGGGGCGATACACTCACGGATGCTCCCACGAGAACCCCTGGACATCTGATTGTGTGGTACCATATCAGGACCCAGGCCATGGCTGCTGTGTGGGGATGCATGTGCCACCAATACCACATTACCCTGGTGAATGCCCACTGTATCCTGTCCATCACCTAGGGACATTGGTGACAAAGGATGTATTGGCAGGATGACTGTGCGCATTGATGGGGTCGACAGCTGTGTACTGTCAATTGGCTGACCAACGACAGACCCTGGCAGACCTCCCTGTGCCATTACACAGGTATCATCATTATTACTATCCACGGCAGCTGATTTAGGTTCCTTGCTGCACAACACCAGAGCAGCACCAGAACCTGTGGGAGTAAGACAGGAAACACAGTTTACAATGTGTACACAATGTCACTACTGATACACACAGGCACACATGCACACAGGCACACAGGCACACATGCACACAGGTGCGCATGCACACATGCACACAGGTGCACATGCACACATGCACACATGCACACATGCACTCATGCGCACATGCACACATGCACACATGCGCACATGCACACAGGTGCACATGCACACATGCACACATGCACACATGCACACATGCACACATGCACACATGCGCACATGCACACAGGTGCACATGCACACAGGTGCACATGCACACATGCACACTCCTCAGTATATGAGATATCAACACACAGACACAAACACACCTGCAATCAAACACATAGCACTACTGCTTCAGCCTATTATTACTATTAGTATCAAGAGTATTGAAGGTATTGTTATTACACACTCACTAGCATGGATAGGCTGCCTTACTGTTACACCAGAGGGACCTGAAGAAATGAGACATTTATTGTCAGTGGGCACAACTGTGCCATTGATACTGTGAGTATGATACAGTTCAGTAGTACAACAGTTGGCTTCCACAGGTCTACTGCTGATATTGAGAATATCACTCTTGCACAATAATTGCCAAGATAACAGCTACAAACCGAGAACACACCTCACACATGCATAAACTAACAGTGTACAGAACAGTCAACTATACATATGGCATGTTACCTGCACGCTCCGAGTCCTGCTGCTGGGTGGCTCCAGCCTCCATCATTACGCATGTATGCTGCTGCTGTTGTTGCTGTTGGGCTGGAGCCACAACACTTAGGAGTAGTCCCTCCAGTCTGGTGAGGGGGGGATGTATAGCCACCCCACCACCTGTGGCAAGCTGTTGCCTGTGGATATCCGACACACGCTGATGGACATTTCTAATTAAATCACTGCAGTGATGGCGTACCTGCTCATATGTCCGGTTATGTGTGCCTATGTCATTTACCTGACGGACCAGGTCTTGCCACAGTGCAGCCCTTTCCTGCTGGTTCTGGCTGGTGCAGGAAAAGAGTATTGCGAAATCCCGCACCAGGCTCTGGTGTATCTCCTCATCCTCCGCAGCAGAGTACACAGGGTTTCGCTGGTGAACCATAGCCCTGAAAAGGAAAAGAAAAATATGTCAGCAAAATATGGCACACATAATACACATAATACTCGAATGTAGTGATATAACTTAACCCCCATATATAGCATCTGTCTGTCTATTGGGGGATACACATGTAAATGACCAGATATCAGTGTTCAGCCGACAACTGTGCAACAGTACCTGCCACACTCCATACGACAGACTAGTATACTCCAGCAGTCAGCACACTGGTTCAGGTCCAATGCACAACCTCACACTGGGGGTTTGTATCAAGGTACTGTATGGGGAACATTATCAACCCATGCACTGCATGCAATGCACGTTACATATTTCACTGGTAATGCACACTACTCTTACTTGCCATAACCCTACCTACACCACAGTCACATACAGGATAACACAGCACAACATATGGCAATGTAGTATGTTTTGATCGCAATACCTCACACATCTGTCTCTGGCCTCACACCAAGGACACACACTACCATAACAGACAGACAGTCATGGTGAGCAATCACACCAGTACATAACATGCACCCAGTCACTGGCACACTCATTCCACCTCACATATTTGGTTTGCAATGGGTTCATGGGTGTGCATTGTGTCTTAGGTAGGTAGTATGCTATTGGCCCTGGGCCTACAGCAGCATACTGTTATGCTACCCTGCCCCTTGTGACACATGTGATGTGATCGCACCTGCTCCTGTCAAACAGTTACACAGGGTGACTCATATGGCATATTACCTATCTGCATAACATTCAGCAGGGGTATGTCTGACATCTACTCATGGGGAGCCTTGCTTCTTAATGATGTGTGGTTTACTCCAGGGTATGTCTTATCTGTGGGTAGGGACCTGTACCTCCACCATGTGCTCTTTACTGTGGTGACAAGGATGACAAACATAGGTAATTTGGGTTGTGGATGTTGTGAGGTGTTACCATGGTTGTTGGACAACTGTCATGGGTGTGACTTAACTATGTATATCCAGCAGTGGTAACTTCTATGTAGGTAGTCTGGGTGCACTCTGTGGTCTTGTCAGTCACTCTGCATAGGTAATGTGATTAGTGCATTGACACAGTTACTTACGTATGACTGTGTCCTTCTCCATATCTGTAGCTGTCATGGGAGGTACATACCGTGCAGGACATTGTGGGGTGTAGAGGGGTACAGTGACCTACATGTCCATAGCTGACACACCATGTCCGCTGACACATACCATGTACAGGTATTACAGGACTAGTGTGCCACTGTGTACATCAATGGGGAGCCTATTGTACACTTGTTGCCCCTGTTCCCCCTGACACATGCAGTGGTGGGCAGGCATGCACATATGTGGTGATTACTGGTGTCAGTGTTTTGGAATGGGGTATGGTACTCCAGTATCCACACTGGTGTTCACTCCATGCCTTTGTCACCAGGCACCTGTTGCAATACATCTGCACACATGTGCCTCACTCAGTATATGTATATATGTATATATATATATATATATATATATATATATATATATATATATATATATATATATATATATATATATATATATATATGTATGTATATATATGTATCTATATCTATATATATATAATATATAGATATAGATATATAGATATAGATATAGATATGGAGAGAGGGGGGGAGAGAGAGAGAGAGGGACAGAGGGACAGAGAGTGAGAGGGGGTGGGACAGAGAGAGAGAGATAGTCATATACAGACATATCTGTAGACAGTCAGATCTGTCTGTATATGTATATGTATCTACATATATCTATATATGTATGTGTGTATTACATATATCTGTACGTACATATTCTATCAATCTCGATGTCTGTGCAGTAACTGAAACCTGGTTCAAGGCTCCTGAGAGCACCCCAGCACTACCAGGCTATACCTCGTATCATGCTTTTCGGCCCCAAAACTCGGGCCAAACCAAAAAGGGAGGGGGGAGTGCCCATATTCATCAAGGACACCCACACCTCCAGGTTAGTGGCAACACATGAAGCATCAGAGACCATCCAGGTGCAACTAACCATAGGCAAAACTGCTATACAACTGGTAGCATGTTACAGACCACGCTCCCAATCTCAGGAACCCCATTTAGCCTTCCTGAAGACATTGGAGGATATGAATGTCTCACCAAACACCATCATATTGGGAGACTTCAACTACCCTAACATAGACTGGGTGCATTATTCAAGCCCAAACACCCTAGCCCAAAGGTTCCTGGAATTCATAAATTCAAATGCAATGGTACAGCTAATCACCTCTCCCACAAGGGGAGATAATATACTAGACCTGATCATCACAAACATGGGGACAATGTGCTCCACACCAGATGTATACCCCTCACTAGTGAGATCTGACCACAAACTAATCACCCTGGATATACATATCCCACCTCCACCCCCAACACAAAAGACTACAGTGAAAAACTTCTCAAAAGCCGACTTTACACTTCTTAAAACTGAGATGGTATCCTTTAAGTCCACTGGGCCAGTGGAAACCACATCCCACAATGCAGAATCCTTCACAAATGCTTTCTGTGGACATCTCCAAGAATGCATGGATCATACAATCCCAACTAAAACCAAGACCCACTCCACCAAGGGCAGGCATCTTATCTGGTGGACCCCAGCCATAAACAAATTGTATAACAAAAGAAGGCAGCGACTGCACGACAGAGCAAAATCCCATAAAGAGAAGGCATCTCTGATCAGCACTAGTAGAAAGCTACATTCTCTCATAAAAACATCCAAGGCCAACTTTGAGAAAAAAATCGCTATGGACACTAAAGATAACCACAAGGCCTTCTTCTGCTATGTTAGAAACCTGGGCGGAAACCCTCAGATATGTTCAGAGTTAGTTCACAATGACAAAAATTACACTTAACCCACAGATATTGCCAACATTCTGGCAGACAGGTTCAGTGCAAATTTCTCCCCTCCCTCACCCCGAAAAGAAGAAATACTTATCCCAGCTGAATGTAACCTCCCTGTCATCTCAGATGTCCAGGTGAGAACCGCCCTCAACAAAGCTAAAAACACAGCATCAATGGGACCTGACACTATCCCGGGTTGCGTGCTACGTGAACTCCAAGAGGAGCTAAACCCGCACATAAAAATGCTATTTAACTGTAGCCTTACTACAGGATATGTACCTGAACACTGGCGTACAGCAACAGCAGTCCCACTCCACAAAGGAGGCACCTCTACAGACCCTGGTAACTACCGCCCCATAAGTTTAACCAGCCTGGTCTGCAAAGCTATGGAAATAATCATTATGGAACTCATAAACAGAGACATTGGGGACTTACAGACACTTGATCTCACCCAGTTCGGCTTTGTAAAGGGCAGATCCTTCCTTTTGAACCTGGTTGACTTTTTCAAAACAGTCACTAGAGCCATTGACGAGGGCAAAGCAGTCCATACAGCCTACCTGGACTTGGCTAAAGCTTTCAACACAATACCCCACTCTGGCATCATAGACAAGCTCAACTGCTGAAATGTAAATCCATATGTCACAAGATGGGTTGCAAACTGGCTAAAGGACAGAACCCATAAAGTCAAAATCGCTGGAGCCATGTCAGACTCAAAGCCAGTCACAAGTGGTGTCCCACGGGGCTCTGTCCTGGGACCCCTCTTGTTCGGCATTTATTTCTCAGATGTGAAAGCAAACATGGGAGGGTTGTGGCTGACAAAGTTCGCAGATGACTGCAAACTAGGTGCCATAGTCGATACACCAGCTGACACATACATCTTACAGAAATGCCTCACTGAAATGGGCAACTGGTGCCGGAGTCATGGCCTTAAACTAGATGCCAAAAAATGTATAGTCATCCCCTTTGGGAAAAACAAAGTACCCACAAATTATCACATAGACAGTAACCCACTGAGTACAGAAAAAGTAATCAGAGACCTGGGGACCCAAGTCGATAGTGACCTCTCATTTGATACCCACATTGCCAAAGTGGTTAGAAAGACTTTCTACCTTGCCCACCTTATCATGAAGGGATTCACATCCAGATCAAAAGAGGTCATTGTACCCCTATACTCCTCCCTTATCAGGCCCATGCCTGATTACAATGCCCCATTTGGTATGTACCTCACCCGGCACTTGCAACAGCTAGAGAGACCCCAAATGTACCTCACCAAGAAGATCAAGGGTCTCCAACATATGTCATATGTTGCCAGACTAAAGAAACTCCAGCTCTATTCAGTAGCATACCGCCTATGTAGAGGTGATCTGTGCCTGACGTACAAGGCCATGTCCAATCAGGAATTGATGGACATGCTCCACCTCAAAATATCCAAATCCATCAGAACCACGAGAGCTAAAGATTTAAACCTCGGCACAAATATGAATAGGACATGCTGGAGGGACAGATTCATAACTCAGAGGCTTCCCATACACTGGAACAGAATCCCAGTTCATGTTAGGCAGAGCCCCTCACTGACACTTTTCAAGAGAAATCTTGACGAGTGGACGGGAGATCGTAGGTTTACCCCAGGGGTCATCACTGTGTCACTACTAGACAGAGGCACAGTAAACTAATTCTATTATGTCAGGGGGTCTTCACTGTATCACTACTAGACAGAGGCACAGTATTCTAAATCTATTCTGTACACTTTTGTACTATTACATGGGGAGGCGAAAGCCACATCACTATGGCTAGGCTTATAAATGCCCCAGGGCAGATAGCCTAGTACTAAACTATGAAACTATGAAACTATATATGTCTATGTATTTCTACATCCCTATCTATGTATACATATATGCATATATATATATATATATATATATATATATATATATATATATATATAAATACATACATATCTCGATATACATACGTATACACATGATAGATATATATATAATCCTTTTTATTTACACATATGTATACACACACTAACGTACTGATGAACATCCATTACTGTACAACCTACATTGTACATTGCACTACAACCTACATTGATATGTGCACATAGTTACCTTCACATACATATGTATGTACAGCCTTCAGTGACAGTTGCAGTATGTCCCCTGCCCTATGCACATCTTCATATACATAGATACAGACCAATAACACATATGGAGGGTTCACAGTATGTAGACTATTATATTAGCACTTTACATTACCTGTGTTTGTTACAGCTGTTTGCGTTGGCTTTCTGAAAGTTGGCCTGCTGTCAACTTGTTTGTTTTGTTGTTATGTATTTTTTTTCTTTCTTTCCTTTCTCTTTCTCTTTCTCTTTCTCTTTCTCTCTCTCTCTCTCTCTCTCTCTACCTCCAGAGGGTGCAGGGTGCAATGAAAGTATTGCATGTGTGGACTGGGAGTACAGGATGCTTTTGTAGGTATCTGCACATGTCCATGTGATGGCCTCTGCACCAATCGTTAGTCAGCATTTACTAATTGCATGCAGCCTGTTGTGTAGTGATCGCAGTTCTCACTGTGATTTCAGGACAGTGCTATAAAAAGGTTTGTTAGGTAGGTGTAGCCCTTTCAGATTATCAGGGTGGGGACCATGCTGGTATGCTGTGGACACTGTTCTGTGAGTGTAAGGGTCGGTATGTCTCTCATATTTCAGGCTGTGTTGTAGACACTGCAATGCATGTTGTACTGTAACCTGAGTATTCCTTCCTCCAGTTTCCTCTTCTCAGTGTGTATGTAAACTGACACCTATGACTAGTAATACTGTGTATATGTGTGTGTGTGCTTTCCTGTGGGAATTGTGGTGTAACTGGTATATAGCAGTTGCTCTTGCAATCTGTTGCTATGGCTTCAATATTTGCCCTTTACATTCACTCCTTGTATGCCTGCTAGGTGTCTTTCCTGTAATGTGTTGCTATGGCTTTCCTATTTTCCATTTACATTCACAGCTTGCAATGCTTGCTATATCTGTTTGAGTAGCAATTCCCTATGTGTTTGTTGTTGTAGGGTGGTACTGCATGCAGTGTGGTCTGGCCATGGTGTGGGCCTTGACACTTAGAAGGGTATTTGATCATGCTGCTGAGCAGGCCTCAGATACTCTCAGGTGCATCTTTTATCAGCCTCATGGAATGGTACATATCGGTGGGATACACCCATGAAATATTCTGATATTCTGCAGTTGTGACTGTGGGTTATTTTGAGCATATGTATTACTACACCATTTGTGACGTGCAAGTGTTGCATACTTTCAGTAATTCATAGTTACCATTGCATGTGTTGTAACACCTTTCTGCCTACTGTTAATACATTTCACAGGTAGTCAATGGGGCATAGTTGGCATTTGTTTTCAAATCAGGGACATCCCTGTAACTCAGTCACAGTTGCTATGCCTGGGCTCTTAACTATTCAATTATGGCAGTGTTTATCCTGCTCTGAGTATGTGTGTGGCTTGCCAGGTGCTACTGTGACATTATTACCTACTAGCTACCAACTAGCATGGCCATTTCCCTTTACACAGTAATATTTTACAAATCCACTAGATTTGACAGTAAATATACATGACATGCTTTGTGTACTAGACTTGCTATATTCCCTTTACATTAATTCCTACTATTTCATGATATATTTCTTTCAGCACAATGTTCTTGTATAGCAGTCATGGCTTAGTGGTAAGTCATGCAGACTACTGTTTCCAAGGTCCTGGGTTCGAGACTGACAGAGGAATTTTATTTTGCTGCTGAGCAAACTACAGGCCTTGTCATTCAGAGTGACTAAGGCACTTTTAAGCAGTTGTAAGTGGGTTAGCGCTGGTTTGCGCGGAGCTCACGCATGCGCACTGTCGCTTAGCTTTGCGCACACATGCTTAGCTAAGCGCACAGAAGCGCACACCCGCTTACTACTGCTTAAAAGTGCTTACTCTCGCACACACCTGCGCAAATTTCTTTGAAAGAAAAGAAAATGGGGAGACAGGAAAGTGGTGAAAAAGGGGGGAACAAAGAGGGTAGGATAGTAAGAAAACAAGCTCGGGATTTGCAGGAGGGATGTAGGAAAGGCCCATAGCTGTCCATTTCTTTATCAGCAACAACTGTGCATATGTTTGTAATTTGGTGTGAAATTTGAAACCTTCCACCCCTGAGAGAGGGGTGAGGACAACAATATTTGTTGTACAGCCAATTGTAATTGCCAGTTTACCTGTCCAGCAGACATGTGTGCGAAATGGGCAGCTATGTATGGGGCGTAATTTTTTTGTGGGAACAGAGTGCCCTTTTTTTTTTTTTTCAGGTGAGAGTGGAATGTCAGGTACAGGAAGTAGGTATAGCTGGGGAGGTAGGTAGGGGAGGTTAACAGACAAGACAAAAAAGATGCATACAGGGGTGGTGTATGACACATATGGGGGGGTACACAACTGACGGGGATGGATGTTTGGATATCTCCAGCCCATGAGCCCGCAGATGGCAACAGTGGAACTGAGATCCCCACCCATGGGCAGTTGCCACTGTGCCTTCACTGCCCAGGATGGGGCTGTGCTGTGGGCTGTGTAGGATGGGCAGCAGGCACACCCAAGAGTTGTGCCACCCGTGCCTCAAGCTGGCGTAGGGGCCCAAGCACAGAATGCCTGATCTCCCTATGCACCACAGTCCGGACACTACGGAGGGTGAGTGGATGTTCTCCTCCGGCCACGCTTGCAGAGGGGGGATGAGCCCCATCCCCTGCAGTGCTTCCACCTGCAGGTGGCACAGGGCCACCGGAGGAGGGTCCGGCCTGGGCACTACTGCTAGGTGCACTCGCCAGCTGAGGTGGGAGAGGTGGGTCCGCTGGAACCCACCTTCCCTGTCGTCCTATGTTTTGCATTATTTTATGACACTTTGGGTTAGTAAAATACAATACCATTCACAATTAGTTGTAACAGCATGCATTAGTATTCCCATTAACCAAACACCCATACATTCAAGCCATTGAACAGCAAGCATAACACATGCATAATTTGAACAATGATGCACAATCCAACAACGTGCAGGGTTGATTGATGGCAACAGGCCATCAGGTTTGGATGTATGAACAGGGCACATGCATCAACGTACATGCAAATATGTATGAACCAACAGGACAAATGTCCAGGGGAGTTAATTGTGAATACACATATCCATTTCATGTGGAATAGATTATTTGTGGTTATAGGGTAGGGTGAAGAAATATTTCATTAACAACTTCAAATACCTATACATATGCTGTACATTTCTACTAGCTGCAGATATATACACCCTACAGGTCTGACTACATTTTCCTATGTGTAAACTTACGCATGTTGGTGATGGGAATGTTACTGCTACATTAATATACATTGCATTTTTATTCATACACATTCATATCTGGCTCTTTTCAGCTACAGCATCCTGCTACATTTGATTTATATGGCTCTAGACAACTGTGGATGTTTGGTATTTCATACAACCATACTATCTGCATATTGCAAATGTACAGCAGCATATCCAAATTGTGGGACACACATTCCAGCTTCAGTACTTTATTCCACACATTTCACTCTTTGGTTGTGCCTGTCACATTCATTTCATTCTGTGCTGACTGCAGTATACTTTATTCAGGAGTTATTACAACTTTATTGGTGGATTCATACCTCTTTCTCACACTCTCACTTGTTTTATTTTTACAATTCAGGATGGTACTTAATTCTAGGCTTTATTGACATGTTTTACTTGGTTACAACAATCCTTTCCAACAGTCTCACTTGTGTCATGTTTCAGATTTTAAACTGGGATATATTTCACACATGTGTTTTACCCAGCTTGTGTAGCTGTAATTTACAGCCTGCTGCAGGTTATGTACTATTACATTACAGGTGGAACATCTTTATTTCAGACTTGTTTTATTTTTATTTTTGGATTACAGGCTGCATCAGACTTATGTAATCACACAGTACTAGCAGAATCTCTCTTACACTGTTACTTGCACGTTTTATTAATAAGTGACTACACTGCACTCTTTTGCAAGCTGCCATACTTATATTTTTTAACAGTTACAGGGAGAGAATTACTAACCTGCCTGGTGGTGCAACCGCACAAGCCTATCGGCATAGGCTCAACAATTCATGGAATGGACACCTGCAGCTGTAATATAAATGAAGTAATATTGGAATACACATCTCCATAATATCAGCTAGGTTAATTTCTGACATAAATAATTACATGTAACTTACTCAGTAGTAGGGCGTTGGGCATTTGCCGGGCCTCCTGGATCCAGCGGTTCAGTTGGTCCTGCTTCCATCTCTTCAGGTCCGCATGGTGGTGATGGACCTGTTCATCAGTCCTTGGTATTCCTGTGGCACTGGTGACATCATGTGCCAACTGGTCCCATGCCTCAGCCTTGTATGCTCCCCACAGGACCTGGCCCTGCATGCGTTGGGCCTCATGATCATGGACAAGGAGCCAAACCTTATATTTGGACTCCTCAATGCCCCACCTCTGTGCTCGGAAGCAACTACCCTCTCCTACACCTGCCATCCTAACTGCAAATTGATTCCACAATCAGTTATGCTGTGTATTCCCACCTATGGGGCTTATATATGCCGTTTTTCCCGCACTTATCTGTGATTGGCTATTTTGGAAATGTATCAGCTTCACAAAACCTCCTTTGTCATGCTTCTCTTTCCATTCATTCCTATATATATGCTAATACTGCATTTCTAAGAGCAACTGTCATGGCTTAGTGGTTCAGTACTTTGACTATAGTGCATGGTATCCTGAGTTCAAGCCTGGCCATTGCTTTGTTTTTTTTTTATGACTGTCTACACAAGCTAGGAGATGTGTCTGTGTAAAGGCAGTTTTGATACAGCTTGCTCAATGTTGCCTGCTGGTTATCTTGTTGGCACGGTGCGCAGCTCCGCGCAAACAGGTTATGCTGGTTTACGCATCATTTTGCTGTCAGCATGCATATTATGCTCAGCTCAGCTATGGGCACACAGTTTCAGTGTGTTACAACACTGCTCAACCCCAGGCACTCATTTTACACCTGTTAAACCACTGCTCACCTATGGGCAGATATACTCAGCTTGTTAGAGCATAGCTCAGCTATAGGCACTTCTGACATTTTATTTTTTTTTATTATCTCACATTTCTTCAAAATACATGGCCCATTTCATTACATTTTACATAAAATATAATTTTATATATGTCAAGGAATTGCTTCGTGCTTATTTCACTAGAAATAACAATTGATGTTGTGGGGGCTCGAACCGTGACTGCCTCATCTTCAGCCGACATATCTACCACTACGCTATTGCTTCTTGGCTTACTTTGCATATTTAGATCTTATATGATTTTCCACTGATTGCTAACTGTGGCAAAGCGATGGGCACGTCCGCGCAAACGAGCGTAATTACGGGCAAACATCTTTAGAACTTATAAAAAAATATATAACATGTTCATTCTTACTTTTTATGTTTATTGTCTGTGGGGATATGTGTTGTGTTGTGTTTGTTGACATTTACGCAGACTCTCTCGTGGGGGTTTACTTTTGGGACTGTTCCTCTTCCGGGGGTGTGTCCGTTTGCAGGACTCGCCCTGCAGACACGCCCCCTACTTTCTTACACGGACCGTGTTAGCCTTGGGTGTGAGTCAGCATGCCCTCATGAATATGCATGGCATGCTGACGTCACACCGTTTAACTGCAGCCTCCATGTAAGACTTGTAACTCTTACACGGAGGCTTCACGAATCCTGCCCTAAGTTTTAAAAGTTACAATTACAAGTTATATGCAGGAGTAACACACTGCCTCTCTTGACTATTTTTTTCACTGGGGTACTTTCGGATGTACATCTAGCACTGGAATGTTTCGTAATGAGCCTGTAAGATGCAATGATGATGAAAGTAATATTTTAGCATAATAATCACTGTGTAGTTTTGATGCATTTTTATCCATGTAGTTTAACAATCATTCTCTTTACGTTGGGAAGCATCTGTATCCTTTTATATTGCAGACTGTAGGTGTGTCTCTGTAGTCTACCGGCAATTAAGAAGAATATAGTTTCAGCATATTTTTGTAGTTTTCACCTCAAATTGTGTAACTGGTCTCTCAATTGAATAAAATTATGGGAGGCACTCCACAGTTCAAGAGACTTTAATGACGAAAAATAGCACACAGTGTAAACTCGGCTCAGCAAAGCATAAAATATAGGATATGTAAGCACTTTCACGTTTCTGTTGAACGCTTCTTCAGACATAAAAAACTACGCTGAAACAAGATTTAAATACTGCATAGTTACTAACTCCAACCAATCATTTTGTGTAACTTAGTTTTCATTGAATTATTAGTTACACAAAATGATTGGCTGGAATTAGCAACTATGCAACTACGCGGTGCAGTCATGCAGCGGTTAACATTGTTGCCTCACAGCAAGAGTTTCTCCGGTTCGATTCTCGGCTGGCGTTCCTTTTGTGCGGAGTTTGCATGTTCTCCCTGCGTTCGTGTGGGTTTCCTCCAGGTACTCCGGTTTCCTCCCACATTCTAAAGACATACGTCTGGAGCATTTCTCCCTGGGCCTCCACTGAAAACAGGCTCTGTGGAACCTAGTCGGACATTCTCGGTCAACTAACGATAAATAAATAAATAAATAAAATTTATCCTTGGCTGCTTTTTGGATATTTCCTTGTAACTGGTCTCTCATTCAGTTTCTGGGGTCTATGTTTGGCTACTAAAAAGGATAAAACTCAAACAGCTAAATTTCAAACAGGACACAGTGAAATGGAAAATTAGCAAACAACAAGAACATCAAAAATAAATACATCAAATGGCCATAGTTGGCCAACATCGCAAACACGACCAAACAATGTGGGGAGCTGCACCCCCCCACCCAACTATAGATACCAACTTCAAGATCACACTACGGTGGAGAATAGGGAAAATTTAAAAGGTTTGCCTTCACTTACCTTATGCATCGTGTTACTTCCTGGTTGCTGGCCAACTATGACCATTCAATGTTCTCATTGTTTGCTAATTTTCCATTTCACTGTGTCCCGCTCGAAATTTAGCTATTTGAGTTTTATCCTTTTCAGTAGCCTAACATAGACCCCAATTTCTGTCCTGATATGGATTTATAACATTTTTTTTTCTCTTAAGGGTGTATACCTTCCATACAGTAATAATTTAGTTAAATACATGGCCAAGTATTGTTGATGTCTAGTCTAACTATATTCTCTTGAGGTTTTGTTAACACTTTCTTTTAAAAGCATCACTAATTAGCACTTTTTCTTCAGCACAGTGGAAGTCATGCCAGTTCAGAAGTTAGTTTTAGAAAAAGTCACAACATTCGTACATATTAGGGAAGGCTCACTGATCTTTCTGTAGAATGAGTTTTGGAGAGACCATGAATGTGATGCTTCGTGACCTGTTGAAGTCTTTGATCAGCAAATCATAGAATCCTATACCATAAATGTGCCACTATAAATCATAGTCCAAATTCAGTTAATTTAGTTAGGGCTTATTTGGATAAGAAAATGCAAATAATCAAGTAGATTTTTACAGTATTTACCCTTTCAAGAGTGGTGACAGATGTTCCTCAAGGATCTGTGCCAAAGCCTTTGTTATTTTTTCACCTGTGTGTGAACCTTTTGTAGGAGTATTGTCAGCATATGGATTTAACTCAACATGCTAAATAATTATTTTTTATTATTTTCTTCTAGCAGGACTTTGGCTATCAGATTCATTTGCAGACAGGAATCCAACAGTTGAAAAAAAGACATTGCTCATGGATAATCACCAAACTACTTGTTTTGTTTTAGGTGAAACTTTTGTTCTAATTGAACTAACTGGAAGTGTAATTACCATCACATCAGTTCTACTCCTGAACTGGATTATATCTGGGTCAGTATTTAGTTTTACAGATTATGCTTGTCAGACATCAAACAAATACAAAATAATCTGCAGTTTAAAGTTTAGATGACTGCTATTGAAAGGAAAAATGTTTTCATGCTACTGCTCCCTCTACCTTTATGCAATAGTACAGTTTGGCCACAACTAAATAAGTTAATTTGAGGTTGGCATAAGGTTGAGAGCTTGGCATTATGGTTAAGGTGTTTACCTTACAGATACAAGGTGCAGTGTTTAATTCTTACATGGGGTAATTGGCTAGGCTTAAAATAGCCTATAAACGCAGTTAGCCTGTGAACCTATATGTTAGCTGAATTTACTCAGAACTCTAAAACTTGTACAACTTGAAAAGCTTGGCATAATGTTTAAGGTCTTAGCCTCACAGAAATGAAGTACAGGGATTAATTCTGTCCTTTGTTTATTGGCTAGGCTTGTAAATAGTCTGCAGACTGATAGCCTAGTATTTACTTATGATCACTATTTAACTTTGGGTTTGAGTCAGCCAGCAACCATGCTGTCCTACTTGTTGTTGGGATATCTAATTTGGACTGCACATATATTTTCTTTACCATTTTTAATTTTCTTTGTAAGCCGCGGTGGTGCAGTGGTAGCATTGTTGCCTCACAGCAAGAGGTTCTCCCATTCGATTTTTGGCTGAAGTGCCTTCTGTGTGGAGTCTGCATGTCCCCCCCACAGTCGAGTGGCCTTCAACAGACATGCGTAGAATGGGCATGCCTTCGCTGAAGGTTATGCGTCAAGCTGGCAAATCTGCACCTGTAAAAAAAGGTCATTAGCGGACTGGAGTTCCGCTGTGGTGACCCCTAACCGGGAAAAGCCGAAAGAAGAACAGATTTTCTTACTGATGTTTTTCACTAATTTAACCTGTCAAGAAATATGTGACTTTTTATAAACTGCATATGTCTATCCTTATAATTTACTAACAGGCAGGATTAAATCTTTTAACATTGTTATACTTAAACGATGGAACCACTTCCATGCAAATACCAGGGGAACTGATTTTAATTGTATGTATGTATGTAATAGGTAATCATATAATTATTTGTTTTACAATTGTTAACCAGACAGGTAGACTGGTCAGTTGACTGTATTCAGCCATGAATCAGCAAAGTGACAATTAGTAGTTTAGGTTTACATTTTGCATATATTTGCATAACATTTCAAGCAGAGTTAGTCTTGTAAAAATATAATAAACACAAACTTTATATGCATGGAGCATATAATTCTGTGTATATGCACATGTACAAATGAAAATGCATATACAGTATGTACAATTTACAATACATACACAAATTATAAATACAACATTGCTTCATATAAGGGAATGAGGGTAGAATAGGTAGTTGTCGATACAAACAACTGACAAATCAGCATTTATTGAAGTTTCACAAAGGTTTTCTTGAATATGTAGTGCCTTTACTTGATTGTTAATGATATGATATTACAGAGATTAATATAGTTTTAAATTAATGCTATTGTTACATCCTACTGAAAATGAATTAATTAATGCCAGCTTATCAAAACAATTAATTATTGGCTTACTTATAGTATAAAAAACCTAGGGATCTTCTTCACTCCACATATGATTTCTTCAGGCCTAGTTAACTTTTAGTCATTGAAACATAACACTGCAAAGATGTCTGCAGTTACCCTAGAGACATATCTGATCCTGTCTGAAGTTATCCTATCAAGAGACAATGTTATGAGTTGGATATCCAGTATCCAAATACTTAAGCTACACATTTGGGGTTGTGTTAACCAGAAAGTTCTGAGTCAGCACTGCTGCACAGGTCCCCCATAACCTTTCCACTGTATAAGAGAGAATGGTTGCATGAGATACAGTGGGATACCTCAGCACTGGTAGTGTACATGTAAACAACAAAGAACTTTAATAACAAGAAATCCACATTCACACAAGTCCGAAATGTTCATTAAATATAACTACTTGAATCTGATATTTAGCACATCCTACTGCTCTGCCATCTTCCTCACCCATTAAAAACCTCCACAGTGACCAGCATAATTTGTAGCTCCACCTTCAACTTCTTTTGTCACTTATACAATTAGACATTTGTGAGAAAATGGTTTTGCTTCTCTCTTGAGCCAACAATTGTACCATTCAACATTGCATTTGTGTATCAGACACCAACATTCTTTGCACTTGCAGCTCTTCCCACTTGAAGTTAGGTTCTTCAAAATCACTTCTTCCATGATTTGCTGCATCTGTTAAAGTAGATGGGTCCTGAATACAGCATATAACCTGCTGAATCCCAATTATAAAATGAAGGAGCTGCAGTTTCTTCCTTTTCAGTCCCGCCCACTGTGATTATGTACTGACATTTATAGTATCCTTATAGTGTGCTGGGGCAGCTGCCCAAGAGACTTTGAAGATATTTTCTCAAAAAAACAAGTGTGCCATCAATATGAAGACACTGGAGTTACTGATCTATTTGCCCTTATGATTTCCATTTGGGCCATGTCTTTTTATAACAGTAAAATAGGTAAAATTTATGAAGGGAGATAGAATAAGACAGGAGATGGTGCCAAACACCTTTGCATGGTTTAGAGGGACAACTTTGAAGAAAGTGCAGCATGCTTTGCTTTCCCTCTGCTCCAGCATCCTAAATATTTTCAAACTGCAGCACAAACATTTATTTTCTATGTTGTGTATTTGGTCTAAGAGTGACTGTCACAAATTTATTGGAAAATCATTTAGTGCTTCATTATTCTTCCCCTGTAGTTGAGTTCCTTAGTTTTGCAGTTGTGTTTAGACTTATATGATTTCTTAATACTGGTCTACCTTATGAGTTTTAAAATCAAGAAACATTTGCTAAAATTTAAATATTATCAGACAAAGACCACTGAAAATATCACTAGCTGCCAATCAAAAATAAAAATTCATTAAAAATGACCATATTTATAAACACACATCTAATGAAAAAGATTTGAGATCTAGTGTGTTTATATATCTGGTCATTTTGCATTAACATTTATATATTGTCAGATTGATAGCATTGTTACAATTAAGAAAGATTTCAGTAGTAGTATTACTTAGATAATTTGCAGGAGAAGAGAAGGAAAGTTAAGAATGTGGAAGTGAGGGTAGGAACTCTGAATGTTGGCAGCATGACTGGTAAAGGGAGAGAGCTAGCTGATATGATGGAGAGAAGGAAGACTGATACACTGTGTGTGCAAGAGACCAGATGGAAGGGGAGTAAGGACAAATGCATCGCAGGTGGGTTCAAATTGTTCTACCTTGGTGTGGATGGGAGGAGAAATGGGGTAGGGGTTACCCTGAAGGAACAGTTTGTCAAGAGTGTTTTGGAGGTGAAAAGAGTGCTAGCTAGAGTAATGTTTAGGAAGCAGGAAATTGACGGTGTGATGAGGAATGTTGTTATTGCATATGCTCCACAAGTTGGGTGTGTGATGGATGAAAATGAAAAATTTTGGAGCGAGTTAGATGAAGTGATGGAGAGTGTACCCAAGGGTGAGAGAGCGGTAATTGGAATGGATTTCATGCCAATAGGCATGTTGATGAAGGGAACAGAGGGGATGAGGAGGTGATGGGTAGGTATGGTGTTAAGGAGAGGAATGCAGAAGGTCAGATGGTAGTGGATTTTGCAAAAAGGATGGACAAGGCTGTGGTGAACATGTATTTTAAGAAGAGGGTGGAGCATAGGGTGACATATAAGAGTGGAGAAAGATGCACACAGGTGGATTACATCTATGCAGGAGGGCCAGTCTGAAGGATATTTAAGACTGCAAAGTAGTAACAGGGGAAAGTGTAGTTAGGCAGCATAGGATGGTGGTTTATAGGGTGATGTTGGTGATCAAGAAGAAGAGGAGGAGAGTGAGGGCAGTGCCAAAGATCAAATGGTGGAAGTAGAAAAAGGATAACTGTAAGGTGAGTTCAGGAAGAGTTAAGAGAGGCACTGCATGGCAGTGAAGAGCTACCAGATAGCTGGGTAGCCACAGTAAAGGTGGTAAGGGAGACAGCTAGAAAAGTGCTTGGTGTGACATCTGGACAGAGAAGGAGGACAGTGAGACCTGGTGGTGGAATGAAGAAGTACAGGAGAGAATACAGAGGAAGAGGTTGGTGAAGAAGTGGGATTGTCAGAGAGATGAAGAAAGTAGACAGAAGTACAAGGAGATGAAGTGTATGGTGAAGAAAGAGGTGGCAAAGGCTAAGAATAAGGTGTATGGTGAGTTGTATGAAAGGTTGGAAACTAAGGAGGGAGAAAAGGAATTGTATCAACTGGCTAGACAGATGGAACAAGCTGGGAAAGATGTGCAGCTGGCTAGGGTGATAAAGGATAACAAGGAAAATATATTCAGAAGTTAGGAGAGTGTGTTGAGCAGATGGAAAGTGTACTTTGAGGGGCTGATGAATGAAGAGAATGAGAGAGAGAGAGATAGAAGGTTGGGTGATGTGGGGATAGTGAATCAGGAAGTGCAATGGATTAGGAAGGAGGAAGTAAGGACAGCTATGAAGAGGATGAAGAATGGAAAGGCTGTTGGTCCAGATGACATACCTGTGAAAGCATGGAGGTGTTTAGGACAGATGGGGGGGTGGGTAACCAGATTGTTTAACAGAATCTTTGGAAAGTGAGAGGATGCCTGAGGAGTAGAGAAGAAGTGTATTATTACCAATTTTTAAGAATAAGGGTGATGTTCAGAGCTGTAGTACCGAGGGATAAAACTGATTAGCCACAGCATGAAGTTAAGGGAAAGAGTAGTGGAAGCTAAGTTGAGAAGGGAGGTGATGATTTGTGAGCAGCTTATGGTTTCATGCCAGGAAAGAGCACTACAGATGTGATGTTAGAGAAGTATAGAGATGGTCAAAAGGAGTTGCATTGTGTCTTTGTGGACTTAGAGAAAGCATATGACAGGGTACCTAGAGAGGAGTTGTGGTATTGTATGAGAAATTCGGCTTGGCAGAAAACTATGTAAGAGTGGTACAGGATATGTATGAGGGCAGTGTGACAGTGGTGAGATCTGTGGTAGGAGTGACAGATGCAGTCAAGGTGGAGGTGGGATTACATCAAGGATCAGCTCTGACCCCTTTCGTATTTGCAATGGTTATTGACAGGTTGACAGATGAGATCGGACAGGAGTCCCCGTGGACTATGATGTTTGCAGATAGCATTGTAATTTGTAGTAACAGTAGGGAACAAGTAGAGGAGAACCTGGAGAGGTGGAGATATGCTCTAGAGAGGAGATGAATGAAGGCCAGCAGGACTAAGACAGAATATATGTGTGATGAATTTGAGGGAGGACAGTGAAATGGTGATCATGCAGGGAGTAGAACTGGTGAAGGTGGATGAGTTTAAATACTTGAGATCAACAGTTTAGAGTAATGGTGAGTGTGGTAGATAGATGAAGAGAGTGCAGGCAGGGTGGAGTGGGTGGAGGAAAATGTCAGGAGTGATTTGTGACAGATGGGTACTATTAAGAGTGAAAAGGAAGGTCTCCAAGATGGTAGTGGGACCAGCTATGTTATATGGGTTGGAGATGGTGGCACTGACAAAAAGACAGGAGTCAGAGCTGGAGGTGACAGAGCTAAATTATTTTATTTTATTTTATTTATTTTACATTTGTTGACTGGATGGTCCAACCTGGGCTAGTAGCCCATTTTCAGCAGAGACCAGGGGAAAAAGCTCCAATAACAATTATAATAGCAAAGACATAATAATTTAGAACAGTAATTACAATAAACACAGTAAAACATATTGTAAGTCATCTAGTATTAATACAACAAAAGCATAGTAAATTAGGTATATAATAAAAGATGTTAAGACTTGCATTGGGTGTGATGAGGATGGACAGAATTATAAATTACTATATTAGAGAGTCAACTCAGGTTGATCAGTTTGGAGACAAAGCCAGAGAGGCAAGATTGTATTGGTTTGGACATGTGCTGAAGAGGGATGCACGGTATATTGAGAGAAGGCTTCAAAGGATGGAGCTGCCAGGTAACAGGTAAAGAGGAAGGCCTAAGACAAGGTTTATAGATGTGGTGAGAGAGAACATGCAGGTGGTTGGTGTGACAGAGCAAGATGCAGAGGACATGAAGAAATGGAAACAGATGATCCACTGTGGCGACCCCTAATGGGGGAAAGAAAAAGAAGAGTCTGCTGACCATATGTTGCTTCAAATTCCATTTTAACGATTTCTTAAAGAAACTCTTTATGCCCACATTATTTCTTCCAGTTTCATGTAGCTGATTTATTTAGCATTGAGGTAAGACTAGCTGGAGTCATTATCTCGTTGCTTTAAGTAAAATATGTGACTTTTCTACCTAAAGCACTTCATTTAAGTTGTGTTCAGTTCAATGTCATCACTAGAATTTGACTTAGCCCCTACTTTGACACATTGACACTCTGCAGGAGGTTTTGGCGGCCTGCAGTTTTATCACTTGTTACTGCAGTACCTATATTCAGGAAATAAATTATTAAATTACACCATGATAATTTGTGCTTATTGCTATTAAATTGTTCTTTAAAATCTACATATATAGTAACAGCTAGGCTACCTTCCTGCAGCAAATGTTTCAGGTACATGAGTGCTTGCTCAATCAGTAGTCTAATATTACCTCTTTAGTGATATATGCTCTGATGTTCTTTATTACTTGGAATGGAGTTCAAAATCTACAGACTAAGAGACATTCTGGATAAGTTCTGCATAGTCAGCAGTCTGCTATGCAAAATATCTGACAAGCTCAAATAAGCATTTTTTTATTTAGAACCAAACTTAACTGTTGTCCCTATTATTGATCTGGTCTAGAGGTTACATTTGTTCCATGCTTTTGATGCATTTGGTATTATTCAGACTGAGCTGGAGTAGTTCACTTGGTCATTTTCTTCACTGGTGGAAAGAAATTGGATTCCCATACACCTGTCTGATTCTTCATGAGTGGGACAAAGTCAGGAGGGCATCATAGTTCTGGGATAATTTAACTTTAGGCCAGAAAATAGCCCATCTCACTTATTTCTTTATATTATTAACAGCATCAAGAAATACAGGTGGCACTTTAAGGACAGACGGACGGGTATCTACTGAAAGTTGGACATATATAAGGTTAGAGGCTGAGATAAGGCTTTTGTAGGTCAAAATGTACTTCAGATAGAAAGAAAATGGTTTATGGGAAGAAAAAATAGAAGTGGGAAAACAGGATAGCTTTTCGGTAATAGCAAAAAGACACTGTTGATGTAGTTTTTACTTATTTATCTATCTATCTATCTATTTATCTATCTATCTATCTATCTATCTATCTATCTATCTATCCATCTGTTTATTTATTTATTATTTACAGATGTGTTGATTAGATAGCTGGGCTGATCCTAGGACCTTTAGTGGCCATTACCTGGGCTTGAAGCAAGCACAGAATAGACATTTCACAAGACTTCCACAAATATATCAAGCATATAATTCAAGTTTGTAGGAAATTCAGTTTATAAATAATGTAAAAAGTATACAAGCTAAGTTTACAGCACATTCAGTTGAGGCAAAATATTACTATGTCAGTTTTAATAAAAGAGATGGAAGCCTTACAAAATTTAGGCTAGGAAATTCAGTGGTAGACATGTATTGTGTAAGTCATCGGCTTCCTAACTAGATGGAAGTCAATAGATGTGATACATAATTATGCAATGAAACATCATACAGTAATGGAAATAAACTTTTGTTAGATACAATAGCAAATATTTAACAATATACAGGAGAAGGCTTTATGTATATATGTATAATGATAAAAGAGCTACAATCAAAGTCATTACTTTGGACTTCTTGTACATTGAAACTGGAATGAGTATATAGGAATACTAGAATGCTCTTGTTAACCTTTGCCTATATAGCAGTTGCAGGAGTAAGAGTTTTAAAACATTTTGAGAAGTTTTGTTCTAAAGATAGGGTTTAAAGTCCTTACAATATTTTTAGGTAATTGATTCCAATTGGCAATAACCACTTTATAAATGTCTTTTTGACAGCAGCCTTAAGGTGCTGACATATTTGAGAGATGGAAACTGATGCATCATTTTCACTGTGAAGGTCATAAGTTGATGCACAAATTTTTAATTGTTTTCCGAGTGAAAGTCAATATCTATGATGCAAGAGATTTGAAAGTGAGTGAGGACAACAAAGCCCATAAGGGATGTCTGAATTATTCATTTTTTTGAGCTTAAGACATACCTTTCAACTGTCCAGATTTTTGCAGAATGCCCAGATGTTCACCTCATATTTTTGGTCCATTTGTTCATAAAATTGTGTTTTTTCTGGCAAATTAGTGGCAAATCATTAAAGACTGAAGTTAGAAAATAATGACAGACATTTGAATTTCAGACCTCATGCCCTTCATAAAATTCATGCTATTGCAAAACCTGTTATTCTATCAACTTTCTAAGATTGTAGCAGCAATATTTAAAACATATCCCTATTTTGGGCCTTTGTCCCACTTTTATTTATTGCTTTGTCCAGATTTCTTGCTCTAAGAAGTTGAGAGGTATGCCTTAAGGCAATAGCTCTTATGTAGTAATCAGAGGATAAGTGAGAATAGAAGAAATTAAGCCCATGCAGGAACTGTTTCTTAGAGAACAGTGCAATGATACTGACATCTTGCAGATAGGTAGCCGAAGCAAAATATAGCATTAATACCGTTTTGCAGGGAATATGTGTTTAGGGACAAATTGAGGAAAACCAGGGGCAGGCAATGTTCTAGTCTGGGAATAAATACATTTTTGACAAGTGCAGTTATGGCTGGACCTCTTAATACGATAATGAGAAGCAGACTTTTGCTTTGTTGTGTTGGTGCAAATGGGACCAGTATGGGATATGAAGGAGAAAACAATATTTAGAATTAGTCCAAGATATTTGAATTGATTGTCCTGCTATATTATTCTTTGATCTGTAAATACAGAGAAGGTTAAAACTAGACAACATTTGGTTGGAAATGAGCAACAAAGACACATTCAAGACGAGGTGGCTATTATTCCCAGCAGTGACAGAGGAGGGAGAGATTTTTTTTTAAGATTGTTTTGCAGATTTGATGTGGAGGGGTCAGCATCATGTAGAGTAATATCCTCTATAGAGAGAATAATTGGAGGAATAGTGGATGGATTTATTGGTAAATAAAGAGAAGAGCTGCAACTATGAAATGATAGATTTAGGACTTCCCAGCAGAAGGCACCAAACTGAGGGGTATGGTTTGGGTTTGCAGAGGAGCAGGTTGTTTGTAAAACCAGGTAAGAGAAACAGCACTGAAACAAATTGTGTGAATATTACAGATAAGTAAAATGTGGTTGAAACTCTCAGAGACATGTTTTAGATATATGAAAATTGCATCAGAATAAGTGCTATTTTCCATAATTGCTCTGATTGTATCATTGAGGGAATAAATTGTAGTAAGTGTGTTATGTCCTGATCTGAAACTATGTTGGTAGTTTGATGAGTTGGTCATAAAGATTTTTTTAAATATTTGATTTGAGAGATACAGAATGAAAACAGGCCTGTAATCTTGTGCCAACCAGTGTGAGAAAACTTTTGGAATATGAACTATGAGAATATTTTTAAACCATGGAAGGACATTGTCTGTTAAAAAGCAAGGATTAAAATATTTGTAATTGATGTGGAGATGTATGGAGTAGCCACACAATGAACAGTGGAAGGTAGGGATTTGGATTTGGGATTATCTTTATTTTTTAGCATTTCATATAGCTGTGAAAATTGTTGCACACATCACTCAAAATAGAAGGGAAAGTCAATATGCATAGTTTGTGAGGAATGTAAAGGGTTAAGGTCTGAGAAGTGAAACAGGACGGGGAGGAATTTTGTGGTAAAAAATAATATTAACAAGGTTGTCTTCATAGTTATCAACCACCGTTGTTCCATTTTTACATAGGGTTGCAATGTCACATCAAAATTAGTTAATATGATCAAACCATCTATAGCCAATGTTAAAGTCCTTGAGCAAATTAGTATCCATCCAACAAAAAGGCAAACCGAGGTAAAAAGAACTATGGTTATTATAGTGTAAGCACTTTCGTACAAATAAATAAATTGTACTTCCTCAGACAAAGAACCCAGCATACAAATGGTATTTAAACCCATAGACTCAATTAAACATTTCATTGAATCATCAAAAAAGCCATATTCTTAAAGCAACATAAACTTGAAAGTAAAATTGTTAAAAATATATTTGATTCACTTTACTTGATGTGCGATGCTAAAAAAGCTCTAGAATTATCCTGCCAAAAGTATACATGATGGAATATAAAGTACAATAAGAAAGTCAAAAGAACTTATCCAATAACAAATAAAAATGAAAATAATAATAAAAATAAAAATAATAAATAATTGCTTCCCCTTATTGCCCAACCAAAGGTGTTATCTTTCTAAGGCTTTTAATTTAAGAAGACATTTGATTGGAACACATGGCATTTAAACCAGGCGAACTATACGCATTGGTTCTAAATTGCCAAAATAGTTCACATTTATCTAAAAGAAGTTCCCATGGGCCCCCTCTAATGTTCTTCTTGACCTGATCAATCACAGTAAACAAAAACCTATGTGTTAGATGCATAATCACATGTTGAGCCAAAGCATTATTTTCAGCACCTCGGGAGATGCTGTATAGATGTTCATAAATACGCTGCTTGAATACCCTACCAGTTTTACCTATATAAAATGCCAAACAATTTTGGCATGTGCAAGGTAAACTATACCTTGAGAATTACAATGAAATTTACCACTAATCCTGTATTTTTTGTGTCTGACTTGAAAATACTCTCCTGTTTTTATATGACAACAATATCTACATCTCCCGCGTTTGGCCATCCCAACAGTGCTACTATTACATGTGATATTGTTATGGGCCCTTTCTAAGAGATTTTTAACATTAATCCCTCTTCTGTAAATAATTCTTGGTTGCATTCCCAATATTTGCATCAGTTTCTGATCTTCTAGAATTAAAGCCCAATTATTAAATAGAATGTTTTTAATAAATAGAGACTCACATGTATAAATAGTCAAAAAGCTAGTACTAAAGTTATCATTAGGATTAGCAACTTGAGAACTAGAATCAAGTTCAGTAACTACGTTAGTAAAACCTCTAGGTTTGAAATGCCCTGTAGCTCTCTTAAAGGCAACTTCTTGAATTAAGTTATCTAAAAGGTTTATTGGAAATTAACGTTTAAGGAACATAGATTTTAGAGCCGTATATTCAAATACAAAGTCGCTGTCCATAGATGTCATACGGGAAGCTCGAATTAGCTGCCCCTTGACTATTACTCTTTTTTGGTGAGAGGGATGGTTACTCTTTAAGTGCAAAAATGAATTTGAGTACATAGGTTTTCTATAAATTTTAGTCGAAAACCTATTGTTCATCAAATCTTTATATAAACAAATGTCTAAAAATTGATACATTGCACATCAAAAGAAAAAGTAAACTCCAAAAAGTAGGTGAAATGTCTCATCCGTTCTACCAGATCAGACGCTATATATTGTACTTTTTGTTGGTTTTACAGTTTTTAGTTTGGTTCCAAATTAGTATCCATGCCAGTGGCTAATGGAGTCCTGTTTCATTTGAGAGAGTCCATATGAATGATGTTGTTAATGATTATTTTCCAAATTACTTTATTACTAGAACACATAACTATTAATTTCTTTCCTAGAAAGATGTCTCTTGCTTCGTTAATGGTGAGTCTACATTATTAAGTCTGATGGTCATGATCTAAGTGTGACTATTTCCACTTGCTTCATGTTTTGTGTCTTAGTTTTATGAGGTATGTAAATTCTTTGTTCAGCAAAGGGCAGGATTTGTCTTTGGCTCTGATTTAGTCGGGTGGGGGGCTGTATCTATAGCAGTAGTGGAAAGCAAGCAGATAAAGAGAGTACCAGGTATGACATTTAATTGAGTATTTAGATGGCTCACTTTGGTTTTTAAACAGGAACTGTAGGAGATGAAAATTGAAGAGGAGTGGGGGCCTTAGATTAAGGGGAGGCCTGGAAAAGGGGTGATAATCAAGTGCGTTAGGAAGAAAGGAGATACTCTATAAGTCCTGGGGAATATTGGCAATGAAAAAGGTCTAACAGTGATTCATTTTGGCTGATGGAAATTTACAAGTTGGGGGAGGGTGTGTAGGTATAGGTATTTGGTGACTGGATGTGTGTGAGAGAACAGCATTGATGGTAGACTGGAAGGGACTGGGAGTAGAGTGATGGGCACTTGTATCACAACAAAGAAGAATTTAATATGCTGCTGCCTGCTGGACTTAATTAATGGGACCTGACT
The DNA here is from genome assembly GCF_019279795.1 of Protopterus annectens. Lineage (NCBI taxonomy): Eukaryota > Metazoa > Chordata > Ceratodontiformes > Protopteridae > Protopterus > Protopterus annectens. The sequence goes on from NC_056738.1 coordinate 168,605,290, forward strand.
TTTTATTTTTTTTCTAATTAGCAATCAGTTTTTTTTTCTAATTAGCAATATGGCTCCTCTACCAATTTAATGACAGGTTAGTTAGCACAGAAAATGTGGTAAATGTCAAGCAGATGGGATGAAGGATAGAAAAAAAGTTTTCAACCATGACTTAGTCACTCCTAGTATGACAAAGTTGTGCAAAGCTGCTCAAACTTCAAAGTTATTCATTTGTTAAGATTGTAGAGGATAATATGGAGTATTTTAAAGTCTTTACTTTGGTTTGAGGGTGTATAACCAAAAGACCTGAAAGAGAAGGTAGCTTGGAGGGTTTGGGGTGCAAAGAGAGGTTCCCAAAGTTGATAACCAAAAGTCCTGAAAGAGAAAGTGGCTTGGAGGGTTTGGGGTGTAAAGAGAGACTCCCAAGGTTGGGGTTAATATCTCCAGCCCACTTAATATATTGAGTTAAACAGTAGTAAAACGTGCCTTCTGACATATTTTGTTGGCAGTAGTTTTGCTTGCAATTAAAAATGGAGACTAATATACTCCTGATGAAGAGTAAAAAGGGGGTATAATACTGGAGGGAAGGCCAGAGAGATACTGGACTATATTATAAACTAAGGGCTGCTGCTTTTGGTTGAGTTGAGGAGGTTGCAAGATATTAATATTGAATTACCACTGATCAATACAAACAAAGGTTAGACAGAGGTAACATTAACATAGGGAGTATCAGAGAATGCAAAGAAGTACTTCTTATTTGTATTTTAGGTCCAAAACACTTGACGAGGATGATACGTTTCCTTTGAACAAGGGTGGGTTCCACTTTCTGAACCTACCTGGAAAATAAATGAGTGGAGGGAAACCAGACTTCATAGCAATGGCAGCAGAAAAGAAGTTAAATGGCATCGCCACAATATGGAAAGTCAATTTCATTCAACTCACATCAAATGTTATATCATAACAGATTTTTCAAAACCCATAAATAATGTGCTGTAATATTTATATATTCTCTGTGTAAATTATCTATATTTGTGGGTCAGGACATAACTCACTTACTGCAATTTGCTCCCTCGCTGATATAATCAGTACATTGACGGAAAATAACACTTAATCTGATGCAAATTTCATAGATCTATAACATGTCTCTGAGAGTTTCAACCACATCTTACTTATTTGTAATATCTAAATACTTTGTTTCAACACTGATTCTCTTACCTGGTTCTACAAAGAAACTGCTCCTTGGCAAACCCAAACCATACTCCTCAGTTTGGTGCCTTCTCCTGAGGAGTTCCAAATCTATCAGTCCTTAGCTCCATATCTTCTCTTTATTTAAATGTTTCTGCAGGAAACCTGACCTCATTTCCTTCCTTCTTTCACCTCAAAACCCCTCCCCATAATGTTCTACTTCACAGCCCTCACCCCTTTGCATTCCTCACAAACTGGTCATTGTTCTAATCTCGCACCTGCATAGTCCAGCTTGATAACCAAACCATAGTTTCAGAGTGGTAATGAATGAGATGGCTACAGTTTAGCTGCAGTGTGCCTTTATATCTCCCACCATTGCAACTAGTCTGTAATTTTAAAACACTGGCTGAACCCTTGACATGTTAATTATCCCAAGCCTAAGAGGAAATTGAAAAAAATGCTAGGTTACAGTTGTGATAATTATTTAAGTACTATAGTACTTCGACAAAGCAGGATTTGTTGCACAGCATTAACGTAAGGAATTACTGACACAGCAAGCTAAAACTTACCCCAGGTTTAATAAAATCTGTATAGGCACAGTGTAGAGCCTAAATGGAATGTTACTGTGTCTGTGTACATGCTTCCCCCTCGGCAGCACGCCATCCACATTAATAATGGTGCATTGCCAAGGGAGAGCTGAGAAACACGGCTACTGAATCAGTATGCAGAGGTGTAGAGATAACCATGTCCATAGATGAGTAAGAGGTTCCCTGGACTGTCCTTTTGTGTTATTTTTATTTTATTTTATTTTTTGTTTGTGCGGTGTGGTGAGGAGTGCAGCAATGCTAAGTGGCACCCACAGATAAAATAGCAGACAACTGCCAGGCATCTAAACATAGAAACCAGATGTATTTATTTATTTAAATGTATGTTTAAGCATATCTGAATATGTTTGCATGGCGTGGTGTTCAGCACTGCTTATAGATAGCACAGTGTTATATGTAAAGATACACCTGATGTCTGAATATCCATGTAGCTTAATGGGTAGAATCATAGGTCCAGGGTTTGAATACATGGAAGACAAATAATTATTTAATTTTAATATACACATTTTGCAGACTAATTTAAAATATGCCTCAGCTGCACTCTGCTAAGCTCTGCTAAGACCTGCTAAGCACTATATAAATATGATAATGGCTGCCAATGTTTAAGCATTGCTTGGCTAGTTGGCAGGCTGCTAAGCTCCACTAAGAATTTGGTTCTGTGAGTTTTCGCACTTTTTAGCTCAGCTGCTCTGGCTTGTGCAGAGCTAAGTGATGTACCACTTTTTTGCATGTTGCCCAATGACATGTAAGGGTGGGAAAACAGCCTATATTAAGCCCAATAGGTGGGAATACAAGTGAACCCATTGGAGTTCTGTCGCTGAAAGGTACTATGGCTGGTGTTGATGAAGATGCACACTTTTAGGTGCAGTGTTGGGGCATTCTGGAGTCCAGAGTCATGGTTGGACTACTAGTTAAAAACCATGATGACTGGCTGCTGCAGGGAGGTTTCCAGGGCTTGGAGTATAAGGCAGAGGCCTGGGACTGGCTGGCCAGAGAACTCACCAGTATTACTGACATCCCCTGCACAGGTGAGCAGTGTCTTCACCCCCATGATGACCTGAAATGTTGAAAGGGGGATCTCTTGGACACCTGGGTCCAAGAAGCTCAGTCAGGGAGTGCCCCACAAATATGTAAGTAATTTTACTTTGTTTTCACCAATATCTAATCTGAATGTCTGCAAAATTGGTATGCATAATGGTGTTCTTCTCCCCCAACAGCTACAGAAGAGAGGTCTCACAATGTTGAGTCGCATGCAGGACACCTGATCAGGTTGTGCCATGAGTATGGTGAGAATGGATGCATTATGCTAACTGCAGTGAAATAAGCAAGAAAGGGTAAAGCATTAACTGCATTAAAGTATATACAATAAAGTCTGTAGTTCAACAATTGTGGAATTAGATCTGTTTTGCAAGAAATTAATACTTCCAACTGTTTTGCAGTAAAAACATGAAACAATACCAGTAACTGCCTTAAGGTATATACAGTAAAGGCTGTAGTGCAATAATTGTGGAATTAGAGCTGTTTTGCAAGAAATGAATAATGCCAACTGTTGTGCAATAAAACCATTAAACAATACTGTAACTGCATTAAATTATATGCAATAAAGTCTGTAGTGCAATAACTGGAATTAATGCTGTAGTGCAAGAAATGAATAATGCCAACTGTTGTGCAATAAAAACATGAAACAATACCAGTAACTGCATTAAAGTATATACAATAAAGTCTGTAATGCAATAAATGTGGAATTATAGCTGTATTGCAAGAAATAAATAATGCCAACTGTTCTGCAATAAAACACGAATCCATACCAATAACACCAAGGAAAATGGTGTACATCAAGATTGTTTTGTTGTGACCATTACAGTAGAGCTGTATGCATTCATGCTGTAAGGTAAGGTGCTGCAGTCAAGTATAGCACTGTAATAGCTGTAGAATACAAATCTAATAGCTGCCAGTTGTATTGTTTAACACAGATAGTATCATTCAAGGCTGTCTCTAGGCCAATATTCTTCACATAATGCTCTGTCATCCACAAACATTAGGTAAGCAAGGTATATGGATGAGGTAGCTCACTCCATTATCTGATATTGTTTGTTGATTTCACAGATATTTCAACCCACTAACGATAAAATGTGTACTCCAGTATTGTTAGACTGATATATAGCATACCTACTGTCTGCATTATTCTTGTATTTCATGCATGTGTATTCTACTGTCACTGCAGTGTAGCATAACACTGTACTACTACTGCCAGGTCATATTTTGATTCCAGGTAAGCCCTAGATAAATATCAGTCAGTCAGTAATGAGCAGTGACTCAGTAACAAATATCAGTCAGTCAGTAATGAGTAGTGACTCAGCAGCTCAGTATATAGTGCATTTTGCCACACACAGACTAGGGTTCAACTCCAGTGCTAAGTAGCACTAAATATTATAGTAGTAGTCATGCAATGCTCACAAATTCTCTCTCTCCACAGAAACTACAGGTAAATGGGTGAGGTAGCCCATATTATGAGTAGGGAACTGTGTGTTTAGATTTCCCATACTGTTAAAATCATTAGCAAGAATGTGAAAAATCAGCAATGTGCAGTCAGAAATAATATGTGTAATCCTGGTAGGCTGTATGCCTGGAGTGTCTGTTAAACATTGTTGCAGTCACAATCACTGCCATTGAGGTCTATTCCCATGCCTGCCAATCAAGGCATGACTGCTGTTTAATCTCTGTATTGTACACATACATGTCTCTCAAGTGACACGATTTCACCTTATGTAATTAATAGTGCATGATCCACCTGTTACAGGAATACCATGGTGATGAGTACCTAGATTGCAAAGTATCACCATTTCAACCCACAGAACGCATTGGTAGTTATAGAGGTCCACCTGATGTGCAAGTGTGCTGTGTAAGTGTGTACCCACAGTTGTTACTATTTGGCCCATAGTGTCCCATTCATATAGATTGAGAGGAATGTACATGCTACATCAGCTACAGGAGACTTGTACTCCCTGTAAACATAAAGAAAATACAGACCTGTAGAGCAGATAGTAGAAATGTTGTCAAGGAAGTAAGCTGCAATGTGACTAATGGACTGATTTTCTCTCTCTCCCCAACCCTTATCTTCATTTACTTACTACTGTTATTCATTGGTTATAGTTTACTATTAACATATTTTGTTACATTAACTGTTTTTTGGGCCATGTGTTATTATTATGTATTATAATGGATGCATATTAACATATCTTGTTAAATTTCCTGTTTTGTTGGCCTTATGCTGTAACTGTTACTGGCATGCTGTTATATTGACTGTTCTGTTATTTATTGTTGTGTTACACATAATTTGCACTGATATGTAACTGCGTTATTTCCAATGTTTTGCCATGCTGTTATTACTAACAATGTTTTATTAATAAGTAACCTATACTTATTGCTATACCTCCATTACCACAGGGTGTTGGGATAGGTCAGTTCCTGGTGATCTGCCTATCTTGCCTCAACTGTCCATGGCACTAGGTCATAACACATCTGGGACCCAGGTCAATGGTGCCCCCTCCATTGCCCCTGCATCATCTGTGGTGTTGGGTGGAACCATCTCAGAGGAGGAGGTGGCCCGGCCTCCTCCTGGGAGTGGTGGAGGAGGGGCTGCAGTCACCCAGGATCAACTGCTGGTCATGTTGTGCAGGACTGTTCACCAGAGCTATGAACACTGTCTGCACCAGATTGAGAGCACACTGGCCAACCTGGTGAGGCAGGCTTGCCCTGGCACCCAGCCTCCAGCACAGCCACACTCAGGGCAATGAAAGAGTAGTGTCAACTGTCCCATGGGTGGGGGCGTGAGTCACACTGCTGCCATCTGTTTACCCTGCCTCATGTGTCACACACCACCCCTGTCTGCTGTCTTGTCTGTCTGCAAAAGCATCCTCTCCTACCGAGCTTACCTCCTCGTGATCCTGCAGAGTGGTGCTAGCAGCAGAGAGGCTAAAAGAGTGACTGCTAACCTGATAAAAGTGTTTTTTTTTCCTGCTACTACCTGGGCAACTGTCCGATCTAGCTAAACTGCAAGTATTTCTGCTTCTTGAACTGTTTTAAACTGTTTAAAGTTGTTTTTGCACCTGCACTTTTAAAGTTTGTCCTGTTTGTTGCATTTACCTGTTGAGGCTACACTCTCAAGTGCGCTAGCCTGTATTACATATTTATTGCATTTTCCTGCTGTTTGTTGCAAAAAAGAAAAAAAAAACAAAAAAATTATCATTGTTTCCCATCTTTCCTGACCTAGAGTAGTCCAAATACAGGCTTTGCTGTATTCTGAACTTTTGGAAAGTTCCTGTTTTGCCCATTTCTTTTCTTGGATAAAGGGAGGTTTCTTTGTTCACCAGTGGCAGTGGGGAGCTTAGAGCAGCCTATCTATCCCTGGAGGAGTGTTCCCAGCACATTAATCTGGTAGTCTATTGGCCATTTTCTAGCTCTTTCAAGTCCCCCTGTATAAAACCCGCTTATTTGCGCATAGAGCAGCATCGGGCAGCTCTGCTTAATTGGGTTTAAACCATTCTCGGCTCCACAAAGTCTGCTCTTCACTTTTTCCCTTAGAACTGATCCAGTTCTCAAAATAAACACACTATTCCTACTCTAAAGCCTGGCACTTGCTCACTAAAGCAATTATATGTCAGCACTAAAAAATTAAAAGCACTACACCCTCACAAACTCACCTTGAGTACCTTGTTCCCCATTGGCCCTTTTTTTCAATTATAAAGAATTCCCAATACTATTATAGCATGTCCAAAGGTCAGTTGTCATTCTCCTCTCCATTCCAGCTGGTGAATCTGGGAATCTTGAGGCAATGTTACAACTGCCTCATGTACACAGACAACCCTCTCCTCCTCCCAAAAAATTCCAACACATGTGAGAGATGCAACCATATAGCCAAACTGGAGGCTAAGCTCTCTCAAATCAGTACTGGCATAACCAGTCAGGAGGAGAAGGAAACCACACTCACTAAAATTCCAGTCTCACATAGACCTACCACGACAGCTAACCAAACACATAAACGCAGAAAAACATACTCTGAGGCTCTAAATAAAAATCTGCCTAAGCAGTCGAGCCCTCCAAAGCAGACACCCAAGCAACCGCTACCCCAAAACAAAACACGTGCAACACATAGCTCACAAAGCCAGTGTGCCAAACAGTCACAGCCCTTAAGGCTAAACAACACACCTGATACACTTGTAATAGGTGACTCTATCTTCAGGCACACTGATGTCCCGCTCACCAGGCTGAACAAGGAGAAGGTCACGGTGAGCTGCCTGTTTGGCGCTAGGATCCACCACATAACACAAGCACTCAGGTCACTCCAAGGCAAGTACAAATATGACTCAGTCATTGTCCATGCTGATGTGAATGACCTGAGACGTACCTCCCTGGACTACATGCAAAGAGACATAGAGGAGCTCTCTGAGCATGTAGCCCAGGCCGGTATGACCCTGACCTTGAGTAGCATCTTACCCTCACCAAGAATGATGCCACAATATGAAGACAAGATGATCAATTTCAACAATTGGCTTAAGTATTGGTGTCATTCAAAGGGGATCCAATGCCTGTCAGCCTGGGATGACATGCTCGACAAGCCACGATGCTTCGCCAGGGACGGCTTGCACCTGTCACCACTGGGCTTTCAGATACTGGCAAAGGCTCTTGCCACCCCCATAGTGCCTTTTTTAGGTAAGGCTCAAAAGACAAACCCACCTCCATAGGTATCACAAGGGATAAGAAATTAAGAGTAATGCTACTTAATGCCAGAAGTCAAACCTCAAGATGCATGTACTCGAAACTCTCCTTAGCATGGAGAACATCGATATCTGTGCAGTAACAGAAACCTGGTTCAAGGCTCCCGAGAGCACCCCAGCACTACCAGGTTATACCTCATACCATGTTTTTTGGCCCCAAAACTTGGACCAAGCCACAAAAGGAGGGGGAGTATCAACATTCGTCAAAGATACCCACACCTCCAGGTTGGTGGCACAGCACGAAGCATCAGAGACTATCCATGTGCAACTAACAGTGGGTAAAACTGCCTTCCAGTTAATAGCCTGCTACAGACCACCCTCCCAAACCCAGGAACCCCACTCGGCCTTCCTGAGAAACTGGAACACTGGAAAATATGAAGGTCTCTCCAAACACCATTATATTGGGTGACTTCAACTACCCAAACATAGACTGGGAGCATTACTCTAGCTCCAACACCCTAGCCCAAAGGTTCCTAGAATTTATAAACTCAAATGCTATGGAACAACTTGTTACCACTCCCACAAGAGGGGAAAACATACTGGACCTGATCACCACCACCATGGGGGCTCTATGCTCCAGACCAGAAGTGTATCCCTCACTGGTAAGATCAGACCATAAACTAATCTCACTGGATATTCACATCCCAACCCCACCCCCTGCCCAGAAAACTACAGTGAAAAACTTCTCTAAAGCAAATTTCACACTCCTCAAAGCCGAGGTGGAATCCTTCAAAACCCCCGGGCCTGTGGAAAATACAGCCCAGACCGCAGAATCCTTTATAAATGCATTCTATGAACACCTTCAGGAATGCATGGATCATGCAATCCCAAATAAAACCAAGACCCAATCCTCCAAAGGCAGGCATCCTGTCTGGTGGACCCCAGCCCTAAACAAACTATATAATAGAAGGAAGAAGCTACTACATGATAGAGCAAAATCCCAAAAAGGGAAGGCATCATCAGTATTAGCAAAAAACTACGGGCACTCATAAAATCGTCTAAGGCCAGCTTCGAGAGAAAAATTGCACAGGACACTAAGGATAATCACAAGGCTTTCTTTAGTTATGTTAGGAATCTGGGTGGGAATTCCCAGATATGCTCAGAATTAGTCTAAAATGACAAAAAATACACCGAACCCACAGACATTGCCAACATCCTAGCTGACAGATTCAGCGCAAACCCCCCCCCCACCGAAAGGCAACTAACTATCCCAGCAGAGTGCTTCCCCCTGACATCTCAGATGCTCAGGTAAGAGCCGCCCTCTCCAAAGCAAAAAACACAGCATCAATGGTACCAGACGGTGTCCCGGTCTGCGTCCTACATGAACTCCAAGAAGAGCTAAACCCAAACATAAAACTACTGTTCAATCTCAGCCTTACTACAGGATATGTACCCAAAGAGTGGCGTACAGCAACAGTGGTCCCTCTCCACAAAGGTGGTGCCTCAATGGATCCTGGAAACTATCACCCCATAAGCCTGACTAGCTTGGTCTGCAAAGCTATGGAAAGGATCATCATGGACCTCATAAATAAAGATATTGGGGACCTACAGACACTGGATCCTACCCAGTTCGGCTTTGTTAAGGGCAGATCCTGCCTCTTAAACCTGGTCAATTTCTTTGAAACAGTCACCAAGGCCATTGACGAGGGGAAGGTGGTCCACACAGCCTACCTGGACCTCGCAAAAGCCTTCGATATAATACCCCACTCGGGCATTATAGATATGCTCACCAGCTTAAATATAAACCCCTATGTCACTAGATGGGTTGCAAACTGGCTCAAGGACAGAACTCACATGGTTAGAATTGCTGGAGTCATGTCAGACTCCAAACCAGTTACAAGTGGCATCCCACAAGGCTCAGTCCTGGGACCTCTGTTGTTTGGTATATATTTCTCGGAGGTACAGGCCAACACAGAAGGACTGCGGCTGACCAAGTTCGCAGATGACTGCAAACTATGCACCATAATTGACTCTCCAGCCGACACAAGCATCCTACAAAAGGGCCTCATAGAAACAGACAACTGGTGCCAGAGCCATGACCTCAAGCTAAATGCCAAAAAGTGTATAGTCATCCCCTTTGGCAAAAACAAAGTGCCCACAAATTACCACATAGGTGGTAATCCATTAAGTATGGAAGAAGTAATTAGGAACATGGGGGCCCAAGTTGATAGCAATCTCATTTGAAAACCACGTGGCCAAACTGGTTAGAAAAACATTTTATATAGCCCACCTAATCATGAAGGGATTCACATCTAGATCAGGGGAGGTCATCGTGCCTCTTTACTCATCCCTCATCAGGCCCATAATTGAGTACAATGCCCCTTTTGGGATGTACCTTACCAGACACCTGCAGCAACTGGAAAGACCCCAAAAGTACCTCATCAAGAGGATCAAAGGGCTCAAACAGATGCCATATGCTGCCCGGTTAAAGAAACTCCAGCTCTACTCAGTGGCATACTGCCTGCTCAGAGGCAATCTGTGCCTGACATATAAAGCCATGTCCAACCCGGAATTAATGGATATGCTGCACCTCAGAAAATCCAAATCCCATTGAGCTACGTGCTTGAGAGACTTGAACCTCAGCACTGAAATAAATAGGACATGCTGGAGGGACAGATTCATAACCCAGAGGCTCCCTTCACTCTGGAATAAAATCCCAGTCCAGGTTAGGCAGAGTCCCTCATTGACTCTCTTCAAGAGGAATCTTGATGAGTGGATGGGAGATCGTAGGTTTACCCCGGGTATCACTTCTGTGTCACTGTTCGACAGAGGCACAGTATACTAACCTCGAAAAAGGGCATAGCAAAATTCATTTAAAATGGGTGGCAAAAGCCAAACACACTCTGGCTAGGCTTATAAATGCCCTAGGGCAGATAGCCTAGTATGAACCTATGAACCTATGTACCTATGTCCCTTCCCCTACATTCCACTCTTGCCTTAAAAAAAAATATGGGCTCCTCTCCCAAAAAAAAATATCGCCCATACATAGCTCTCTATGTCACACACGTGGCCCTGGACAACACTAATCTGGTCTAATTGGCTTGACAACACAGTTATGTTGTCTTCACCCCTCTCTCTGGGGGTTTGAGAGTCCAAATTCATTTAAAAAAATCTGTCAAAATGCACAGCTGTTGCTGTACAAAATATGGATAGCTATGATCTTGGCTACTCCCTTTCTGCACATCCCTATCTGCCTTTCTCTATGTCTTTCCCCTGCTTGCCTCCATTTCACCACTTTCTTATCACCCCCTTTTTATTTTCTTTATATTTTTTTTTTAGTGTGGGTCTACACGAGCTAAGCAAAGCAGTCCTGTGCAGCACACAGCACCACTTCCCTTAGCTAAGCTTAAATGAGCTTTAATGATTAAATGTATTTATTACATTGTAAGACACATGTACAAAATGAACACCTCTGCCAAGTTTCAATCCTGAGACCTTTGCACTTATATCCCACTGCATTAACCCACCATACCACACAAATCTGATGTACCACAGTTGTTTCCATCAAAACATACTGATTGCCACTTACAGTCATTAGGCATGTAACTGAAATAAAAACTAATGGGAAAAATGGGAATGTACCTTGGACTCTGGTGCAATAATACACCAGTAGACAGCCAAGCACGGCCGGCCTTAGGCATAGGCGAACTAGGCAACCGCCTAGGGCGCCGTACAGGCCGGCCTCATAAGGGGGGCAAAATTGCAAAACAAACCAAAAATAAAAAATTAAACTTTCTTGAACTTTTTACATTGCGCCTGATGCCCGTTTCTTCACAGTAGTATTGCGTCCTCCCCCCATGACAGACGACACGAGCACACAGCATAGAACGCTCCCTTCCCTACTTTGTCCTTCCATTCCCTCCCCCCGGTATATAATACAGCTCATGCCCGCCTAGCATTCTTCATGACAAGCTAGAGGCGTGCGCATCCATTGGCTGATATTTGCTTCCTGGATGGAGTGGTGGATTATCGGCGACCTGGTTTGCTTCACCAGTCACCACGCGGGCTTCTACATGATGCCAGGAGACTGAAAAATCCAAAAAGACTAAAACAGAACAAGGATATTGGTTCTAAATTAACTTTCTGATACACTAAACCACAACATTTCCAAGTATTTGCATTTGTCTATTACAGTTGTATATTTCCGCAATGCATTGCATTGATTTACTTTTGACATTCCTCAGCATTTTCATGCAACACTACATTGCAACATTATGTTCCAATGGAAAGGGAGATTCCATCATGTAAATTTTTTCAATCTGGCATTTTAGAGCTGTCCAATCCTAGTAAGACTCAACTGTGGTGGTGGTGCTGCTCTAGCTTTGTCGCCTCCCAGCAAGACGTTGACCATTCGATTCTTAGCTAAAGCGTCTTCTGTGTGGAGGCATGCGCAAAAGGGCTTACCTTTGTTGAAGGTTGTGCATCAGGACCGGCAGCTCGGCACGTAAAAATCTTCTGCCATTTGTTAGCGGACCGGAGTTCCGCTGTGGTGACCCCTAACCAGGAAAAGCCGAAAGACACAACAACAACCAATCCTAGTAAGACTCCTTCTGCAGGTTTCCATTTATACTGATACTGAAGTCCCGAGTAATTTTTTTCCAACATTTTGTTCTTCGGTCCCTGTATTTTGTTTCACCTGCAAATGTGTTTGTGTTCAATAGTATATGTCTGCATTTTAGCCTTACTTTAGCATTTATAATTTATGTTTTGGAAGTCCTCATCAAACTACTATAGAACCATTTTTACATAAAATGCAGGTATTTTTTAAATATTCGTTGCAATGCAACCTGTTTTTTTTTTTTTCTGTCATTTCAGACACGGATTTATGCAGCAAGATACTTTGGGTTTGTGTATGCCACTGGATTTGGTTAACTAGAATGCTAATGGCACAGTACCGTTATTAATGGAAGTGGTTTGCATCAAACTATGTATGGTCTTGATTTATTAGAGCAGGATAATTATAGTTCTGCTTGCACTGTTCTTTGTCATTTTTCAGCTAGAGCAAACTTTCAACAGAATGTCTTTAAGCAGTTAAATTATTTACTTGGCTGCAAATGTTATAATTCATATGGTGAACTAGCTATTACTGTATTTAAAAAATAATTTACTGTATAAATTGTGATTTTGTTACTATTTATTTTTTTATTTATTTCAGAAAAGAGTTTGTTTACAGTTCTTTCACAATTTTGGTTAAGTTTCTTCTAGTTTCTAGTAGTAGGTTTAGGATTAAGTCCTGCAGATAGGTAAATGAACAATAAGATGAACTTCTTTAATTCCATGAATAATGATGTCTGAGTAGACATGGGTATTTCCTTCACACATTGAATCCTTTTATCCATGGCTCCTTGATAAAGAGGAATGGAGCTCTGACTGTGGCTCTCAAGTGCCTGAGGTGTGATCGGTATTCCCAACACTGGAGAAGTCAGAACAGTAGGGTTTAGAGATGAAAGATCATGGCCTGCTTGCCTCACCTTGGGAATAGGTATTTATACATGCTTGGGGAGTTTGCATGTATGTTGCTGACCTTGAAGCATTTTAAAATGGCAGGGAGATGAAGACAGACTCTTGATGCCAGGTGTTACTGTTGAATAATTTTTAGTTTTCAAAAGTTCTTCTGTAAAAGTTTCTCAGTATCATTACCCCATTTGGCAAATTCAATAAAACAAAACAAAAATGCCTTTTAAAGCCTTCACAAGTTAAAGAACATATATACAAAACACTGCCCAAATTCTTCTTTTTAATTTGCCTGACTAGTATCTAATGCATTCAATTAATCTTGTATTTTTTTCCTATATGGAAAGGCATTACATGTGTTACATACTGCCAGATATACTAGTCTCCTTAGCTGATAAATTTTTGGACCCAAAAATGTATTTTACTATTAGACCTGGGTGTTGTATCATTTAACCATTCTTAAATAAATCAACATTGTTGACGACTGTGCCTATATTAATATGTACCTATTTTTCTGTGATAGTACACATACAAGTATAAAAAAGAATTCCATTAAATCTTTTATATTACTTGCTTTCTTGTCAGCGAAGGCAAACTCCTTGCCCACAACCCTGAAAAAAAATCGGGATGTCCTTTCAGAATATTTTATTTATTTCTAATAATATATTTAATGTTTCCACTTTCTAAATTGTATTCTGTATTCATAGCAAGACTTCTGTCATTGTGTGTCCTAGTTCTGTTTCTGCAGTTCCTTTAACCAAGGTAGGGCCATGTATGGTGTTCCTATGTTTTTGAACTTTACCAAACTGTTTTTCAGTCATATGTTTACTACAACCTGTTCTGCTAAATAGTTCACACAAATATTTTAACTAATTAAAAAAAATCCACTCTATCAGTAATCTAAAATGTTGTGCAGCTTGCCTCTTCACTAAACTTCTCTTCAACTATGCAGTGTTTGTGCTGAAAGGATGTATTAATGTATTTCTGACTACAGGAGAAGTAAAATGTCATATTTTCTTTGTTATCATGAAAATCAATATATTCAGAGTAATATTGTATTATAAACTCTGAAAAGTCAGACGCATTCTTCATATATTATATCAGCTGCTCATTGGAATCTACATTATCAATAAACTTCAAACAGTACTAGGCTTGAAGGCTGAATTAAATGTATCCATCTTTTTGCTTTTTCATAGCACTAAGTTGGCAAATATGGGTACTGCTACTGACCTCACAGCTACACTTTCTTTTCTAATGGAAGAATTGACCATCAAAAACTAATTGTTTTGTAACCCCACATAGATAATAGAACATGCACTCTTGTCAGTGTTTGCTGCGGTAGTGCTGCGGTAGCCTTATCGCCTCACAGCAAGACGTTGTCCGTTCGATTCTCAGCTAAAGCGTCTTCTGTGTGGAGACATGAGTGAAGGGGCGTACCTTTAGTTGAAGGTTGTGCGTCAGGGCTGGCAACTACGCACGTAAAAATCTTCTGCCAATCATTAGTGGACCGGAGTTCCGCTGTGGTGACCCCTAACCAGGAAAAAGCCGAAAGACACAACAAGTAACAGTTATTGCACGAGCTGTACTGCTATCAGTAACTATGTACTATTTTGTTATGTACTCTTTTCTAGAATATTTAAACCAAACCAACTCAGATAGCACTTTTTTTTTTGTTAACAGAAAAAGAAACATACTTAGGTGATGGCTTCTTATTAGCCCTTGCAGCATGCATGTCTGACTCAAGGCTTACGATTTCAGTTAACAACACATATTCTGCTAAGAAAGACTACTTTTTGTTCAGAAGACACAGGGTTATCTCGAAATACCTAACTTGTTAGGTAGGAAGTGCTCTTTTAAATTTATCTACAGCCAACATTTCAACATTTTATTTATATTATTTACATTAGGAGCTAGCCACAGTTTCAAAATATGCAGTTCATTACCCAATTTTGAACTTACTAGTCTGTCCATAGTGTGAAATGCAAGTGAGTGTGCCTTGAGTAAAGCTACAGTCCTAGTCAAAATATTTTTTTTCAGTTTCTGGTAGTTGTGTGCATAAGCATCCTTGTGGTCTGTGTAAGCCTTCAGCAAATCCACAGTTAGACAGAAGGGCAGTATTCTGGCACATTCATCATAAAATCATTTTTCCTGTAGGTGTTTGTCTCTGAAAAACCACCATATCACTTCTCTTCCGAGCTTCCTCAGAGGTACAATAAACTTGTTGATCCATAGTGAGGTGGACAGTTCATAAGTTAGTACTATACTAACTGCCCTTGTGAGCCACTTTAAGCTTAGCCAATTATCCCTTGTGAGACTCAAATCCTGCACCTTGTGCTTGTAAGGTAAACACCATAACCATTAGGCCACCCTCCCAACCCTGGTTCACTCTCAATATCTATTGCTGAAGGCAATACAGATGCCCTTTTAATGTAGTTATTCTTCCTATGCATTTAAATAATTTAAGGAAATGAACAGAGTAGCATTCTTGGGAAGTGACCCTGTGGGTCTGGCTCAAATAGGGGTGTTTCATGACTGTGGTGTGGTGGTGCTTAAGGAGCGCCGGAGCACTACTTTGCCTAGGGTGCCATTTCGGCTAAGGCTGGCCCTGCAGCCAAGGATATAATAATGGATGTAGATGAGGCTTTTGATAGCAGGTATATGTGCCCTTTTGTCAGCAACTTATGGAAAGACACTTGCTAAGGCAGCAATGGCAAAGTACATGAACAACTGGGACCCTAGTGTAGAAATACAGCCATATAAAGCCATGCACATACTGATGGATGTAGAAATGTTTCTCACAGCCTGTATATGTGCACATACATTTTGCAAATACACATACTTTGACAGTGACTCAGTGGTGCAGTCTGTTAAATGCCTTGCATGCAGTACATGTTGACACACACAGTCCTGGGTTCAAATCTAGTTTTGTCTAGCAGTTCAATTACATTATTGTAAAGACAGCAAGTAATGACATGAGTCATGCAATCCTAATCCGCACATATGAACTGCTACCCCCTTTTGCAAGCCAGAGACCAGCAGTTAGGGACACACTACACATATCCGTATAGTCTAACTATTCTGTTATTGGCACTGTTGTATAACAGACGTACCATAATCACGTGCCTCAATTGGACTGTACAGGGTACACTTGCCCTGGCTCTATCATAATGACAGGGCTGTCACAGCTTCCACAGTTACACATACAGCAGCAGCTTGCTGTCCTCAAAAGTATCCACACTCCCTCCTATGTGCACTAGGCTGCAGCTGTGGGGGGGGGGTGCTAAGGCCCACAGATAGGGACATGTGTAACGGTTTGCCCCTACAAAGATGGTAGGTTGATAGAATAACAGCTATTGCATTAGCATGCATATTCTGATGGGTATGAAGTCTGACACTCAAGTGTGTCTCTTTCCTTACTGACCTCAACCCACAATGTTTGCCAGTGAACTACCAGATGACCACTATGTCATAGGACACTGAACACACATATGACGCGAAACTGTGGACATACTCCATAAATCTCTACAGTTGACAGTTATGGTACCTACTCTCTGTGATGCTGTACTCTCCACAGCTCAGTGATGTCCATCTTAGCAACTAAGAAAGGGGCCCAGGTCTACATGAAGCCCTTATATATTACACTGCGGTGAGATGTCATTGGCCAATGATGGTGCAATTCAGCTGTTTGGGCTGCAATTAGCAATTCTAAGCCACAGATTGATGCAGAGGCAATTAGCTGCTAAAGGGCAGTACCTTAAAAAGGCAAGCAGCTGCTTATGGGGAACAGCTCTGTATGAGACTTAACTCACACAGAGAGCGGATTTCGAAAAGTATACCAGAAGCAAAGTTCAAAAAAGGAGTACTGCACTACAGCAGGTATGTAATAGATTTCTCCATATAACAGGATGTGGATAGGAGGATGGAGGTATGGGGAGTAGAGATTACAGTAACCTGCCTTAGATCTATGGTAGTGATTTGTTAGTGATACTCTGCTATCCTACACCTACAGGCATGCCCTTTAACTATCCCTGATTTTTAATCACATCTCAGCTCTGTCCTTGTCAATCCCTCCTACAACAGTTGGCTATTGTAGGAAATCTAGTAGATTACACATAACACATAATGACAATGAGTAAGGGTGTGTACTCCTGTAACGTCAAACGAAGTACTGTAATTCACCCCCTCATTTCAGTTACTGTCATACATAATTCTAACATTTTAAATGTTTCACTGAATGTTCCTGATGTACTCTGGCTAAGTCCCTGTTTCTGTTGACATATGTCCCTGTGTGGTTGACAGCTATGCCTAACATACCTGTCAACCTCTTACAGCATGAAACCAGGACAAATCCATAATTTATGGGGGGACAAAGGCCCTAACCTAGTGACAGAGTTTAAATATTTGTCAGAGATCCACAAGTTTGTGTGAAAATGACCAAATCTATGAGGCAAACATCCTGGCATTCTGCAAACATCTGTATAGTTGAGAGGTATGATGCCTACAGGGAACATATACCACAGCAGGTTTGCATTGTTTTCTGTCATTGTGGCACACTGGTATTGCTGAACTGTCCCAATACAGTTGCTGTAATAGCACACAGTTAGTTGTCTGGCAGTGGTGATATGACACATTAGTGGGAGTTTGCCCATAGGGGACACACCACAGTAGACTGCAGTACTAGGTGTTGGAACCATACAACAAAATCTGTCATGGGACACAGGGACATACCCCAGTATTGCTACTATCTTGGTGGTATCCACACACATAGAGAGTTGCCAGACTGTGGGGTATGACGTATGAGGGAGCAGTGGACAGTACAGACCATTATGGGTGTGCTGGATCTGTACATAGTGGATGTCCATGTATCTGGTCCTGTAATGTGTTCCCCTTTTGTTGTCTTTCAGGAGCCATGTATCGCCAAATACTTGCCACCTGCTCAGAGGTGGAGAATGACATGATAGTGGATGGAATGAGACAGCACCTTCAGATCTTGTTGTCCAGAGGTAAGCATAATTCGGAGCAGTAGGCAGCATAGTGGGCAGACCTTGTGAGGGAGGTCAATCAGATTGGCTGACAGGACAGGACCTATGAGCAGGTCCAACATCAGGACACATATATGCTGAATGCTGCATGATGAAGGACAGCTGATGTAGCCAGGGATCTTGTCACCACTGGTGGATGGCCTGTGACAGAACATCCACTCACAGCCACATATGAATTCCTGGTGAACCTAGGAACACATAACAGCTCCCAGGGATCCATCACACCATACATGGTGGAGGTGGGTTCTACAGTGTCCACAGGAGAGGAACATCCACATAAGTGTACTGTGTTCACCAGTGTAATAATGTATCAGTCATTGTGGCAGGCTGTACATACCTGTACATGGGTGTTAGGTCTATCTACATGGGGGGAGTTAGGGTTTATGGACAGTTGTGCACACATACTCAGAATGTCAGCAACACAGGCAGTATCATAGTAGGTACTATACATTTGAATGTATGCACATATTACCTTGAAGTGCTGCAACATTTGGTGGTGCTGACAATAACTACCTCTCAACCTTTTATAGATCCATCAGGAGTGGCCCAAATCCATGGTACTGTACCTGGTAAGTGTGATAGAGTTTTTTACAGATCATATATACCCAATAAAAGTTAAGGGCTGCCATATTGCCCTATGTACAAATATGTTTAGCCAGAGTAGAATATTTGTATGTTTCATTCTGGAACAGATACCTACGGTTCATAGATTGGTTAGTCACAGTTGTTTATTTGAATAACTATTCGCATGTTTGCACTTATAGTTATGAGCGGCTACACAGCCTGGTATACATGAGACAATGACTTCAAGATGCCTGTTCAAACACAAAAGGGAGATGCGACATACCTGAGGCAGTGACACTAGTATTGGCATATCATTCTCAATACAGGTGTACTGGGTTTTATGAGTAGGTCTATCATGTATAGTGTCATATCTCATACCTTACAGGCAGATTGTACTGGCAACTTTACCTGGATGTGGCTGATGTGCATGTTATAAAGGGCTTGACTAGTCTGTGTATATTGGTGTGAGGTTGTCTGCTGTGCATGGGACTGGGGATGAGAAGATGTGTGACTGGTAATGCAGTTGTGGATCCTCATTTGTATGAGTCTGTGTGGATTACCATACATAAAAGTGCAGGTAGTAATGTACTGCTTTTGTCTTGGTTTTCACAGGTGACAGGGAGGGGTTGGCGTCTGTCCCCCTAACAAACTGATGTCAGTGTCTCATCAAACTCTGATGATGATGGAGGCCATAGGGAGCCACAGGTGGGGTTGTCAGGGGCTGAATCTGTCCCAGAGGTTGACATCCCTCTTCTGCCCCCATTGTCACTGCACACAGTCAGTATGCCCACACACACCCAGTCACCAGAGACCACAGATATTGGACAATCAGAGGGTGGTGACATTGAACATGATAGTGTGGCAACTATGGCATTAATGAGTGTAGACCCTGGCTATAGCCAGAGAACAGGTGAGGTCCCACACAAGCAGATTGACAGGGGTGCTCATAGGAGGACTGCTGTCCATCCATCTGTCGCAGGTGTCACATCATGGGTCACTTGGTGCATGTTTCAGGCTGTCGTGGAGGCACAGGCATGCTCTAAACACAACACCAGATGCATGCTTAGGGTTATGGACACAGTACAGTCTGACATCCATTACTGCCTCCATGGCACTGTGGACACCTTGGATTGGTTCAGTGATGCAGTGGACAGATGATGGGCTGAGACAGTGTCTGTCTTGGCCAACACATTATATGTGCTGGAACATCTGGTTGGAGTTGGGCATCAGACACATGAATGTAGGTCAGCAACACCATCCTCTGAGAGTCCATGTGGCCATGCACAGTCATGCTCCTGTAGTGGCAGTACCTCCAGCACCTCAGAGGGAAGTGTGCTGTCCACATCACAATGTGGCAGGCCATGGGCACATGGTCCTGGGTGTTCCAGTGGGGGACACAGCCCCAGCAATTTGCAGTCACCATCAGGTACTAACACCACATCTGACCTTGGGTATGATGGTGCTGGTGCTACTCCAGGCAGAGCCAGTTCCCATGTTCATGGCTGAAGACGGTGAACTGTCCACTCTACCATATATGGTCCACAGCTGTCCAACATACACATATGTAGGGCTAGCACTGCACTTGACTGTGTACACTCACACACTCAAACACCACTGTCACATGCAAGTCACCCGCCAACACACATGGCAGCTCTCCATGGTCCATCTAACCCACACCCCTCCTAACTCACACACATGCTGTCAACTGTTTGACACAGCCTAGGCCTCTGGCACCCCAACACCGCATCCTGTACATGTGATGATAGCTGTGCCACATCTGTGCCATCAATGCAGGGAAATGCTACTATGTGTCTGATGCACAGGGTGTCTATATCACTTGACATGTACTTGTGTAGTGCAGTATTGTTTTGGAATGCCACTTGTGGGCCACAGCAGGTGCTATATGCTGGCCTGTATCATGACTACAAATCACACTTTGTGTATCTTTGATGCATGATTTTGGACTGGCAGTAGTGTTACAGAATGACAGTTGTGTCACAGGCCTGTGTATGTTTCTTTTCCAGGAGTCTGAGGGATACACTATGGACACATGGCGACAATAGAGTTGCACAGGATGACATGGCAGCACAACAGAAATATGACATTAGCAAGGTACGGCAGTATACATCCATGGCACCCTCGATGCATATGTGTAGAGCAGTCTATCAGGGACAATGGGGGCAGTCAGCATATTCATGCATTCATACTTTGTGATAAGGTCTGCTACCCTGGCTACATGTCACCTGGGTTATCAGAACTTATAAATCTAGAAGGTGTGATGATGGAGTTGACATGTCTACAAATATCCTGTGTCTGGGTCAGACAAATGGTGGACATCAGTTATGATTATGTACAGGAGGGTAATTTAGGGCCAGCAACTAGTCACAGGGCCAAAAAGTGCATAACCATTGCATGGGGATAGGCCATGTCTGTAGTGCTGCACAGGGATATATTTACACACCCACAGTGAGTTGGTTGATGTGAGATTAGAATCCCTAGCTACCATTACATACTAAAGCCTGCAGTACTTATCACATCCTCCATGGAGTTTATCTGTTAGATTGTCAGACAGCGCTCTTCAGGTGGATGACACCAGTAGGTCTTGTAGAGGAGGGCAATATAGAGACCAGCAGCTAGTCACAGGGCTATAAAATGCATAACCATTGCACAGAGATAGCCCATGTAGGCTTGTCCATAGTGCTTCATGGGGATATATTTACACACACACACAGACAGTTGGCTGATGTCAGATTAGAACCCCTACCTAGTCACAATTGCACACTATAGCTCACAGTACTTATTGTATGTGCCACAGATTGCATCTGTTGTGCATGTGATTGCAGACACAGTACTTGTGAAGTACACAAACTAGCCTTGTGTTAGACAGCATGTGTGGCCTGCAGAGTGATAGTACCTGTCACTATTCCTGCAATGTGTGTATAGTTAGAAGTATGACCATATGTGTCTGATTGCCGTTAGATAGGCAAACATGTGGCCAGGAACAATATGGCCTCTCCAAGGCATGCGTTGAACCATTGTACAGTACAACACCTGTGTCTGTCGATGAGGTGAGATTCCACAGGCATTGGGGGTCTGTGGGTGAGTGGATTATGTACTGTTGCAGCCTTAGTTTGGTTCCTTTGGGTAATTGTTTTGATGTGTGAGTGCAGATAACCTCAGCACTCTGAGGTTATGTGGGGAAATCCATACATCCCTACACACACACACACACACACACACACACACACACACACACACACACACATATAAATATGTATATAAATGTGTATAATAGGGATGTCTCTATAAATGTTGCTGTGTGTGTACGTCATGTATATGACTTATGTAAATATATGTCAAGAGTCTATGTATCATTGTAATATATATATATATATATATATATATATATATATATATATATATATATATATATATATATATATATATATATATATATATATATATATATATATATATATATATAGATATATCGGTATTATATGTATATGGGGTACATACTGATAGATACACTACGCATGTGGGAGGGGGATAGGGTCAGACATAAATGTAGAGGTAGCTGTCTGTACAGATGCATTTCCACATAGCAGATGCTTGTGAGGAAGAGGCAACAGAATTGCACTCAAGTTAGCTAAGTGTAGGAGCATGCCCAGTGGGACTGTCAGCACTTACAAGGTGACTCCAGGCCAGAGCTACTTGCACTTCAGGCAGGGATTTTGTGTGCTACAGACATTGGCAGCTGCACCTGTTTCCGCAGTACAGCACTTCCCTGACATTGTCCACGGCATTCCCTGGCTGTATGTTGTAATTAATATGTGACTGGGGTACATGATGTAAAACCACATACAGGGTGACAGTCTGCATACCTCTCACTGTACATGTTTTTTCTTAATGTCCAACATTTCATCCCATATATCTGGCCTGTTGCTCATACATTTGTGGTGTTCCAGTAAAATGTTGTATAAGGCAGTCAGTGAATAGTATTAACTACAGACAAACATTTGAGTGTTTGACTTTATATCCTTCATGTATTCTGTACTGATGTAACCCACCTTTATACTAGCCACTTTCTAGGTGAATCAGAGCATCTGAATGGCTGTCTCTTGTTTTGGCCCTTTATCCCCCCATTCTCTCTGCCTTTGTCCAGCTTTTATGCAGTAACAGATTGAAGGGTATGACAATCTGTGGGGACACCACCATACAACTATCTCACATGCAAACGATGTGGGTACTGCCAGATTCAAACCTTCAACATCATCACCCATGCTAATGTCCCTAGCCTACTGAGCTACACAGGCTGCCAGACAGGGGTGTGTCATTCATCACACAATCAACAGCATATAGACATACATTGTCACCCCTGCATTATGTGAGACATAGAACATGTGGCCAGGTTCTATGTCGCAGTCCTGGAATTGGATGGTCTGCTGATATATCATTGCAGATTTACTGTTACAGCAGTTGCATGGCTACACTGATGTGTTGTGGGTGGGGGATGATGAGCCCATGCTATGCTGGAGTAGACAGTTGTGTGACTGTCATGTGACCCCACTGTTTGCCATCTTCCTTGAATAATGTAGTGGACTTTGCAGCCATGTGGCTTAGTGCATATTATGGAGGACATACTACTGGACAGAGTACCAGTTGTCCTAAGTGGTTGTTAGATCTTCCCAAGTAGCCCAGTAGCCCATTATATTCCCTTGCATACATGCAGCAGGTCCATACATATGCTACCGTATTCTAGTACCCCTTACAAGTGGTGAATAGGTGTGTGAATTAAACTTTGCAAATGCAGCAGTTGACAGACCTGTAGTTTGGGGCTAACTCTGTCTGATACATGCAGTACACAGCCAATACATGGTTATATACAGGTTGTGTGGGCTGGCTGGCATCATTTTTACTAATATGTATGTGAGTCAGAGTAAGGTGCCAGTCCCTAGAGAACTTGGTTGTCAGTGTATGTGCAATGTGTTGTCTCTTGGCCAAGGCCAGGGCATACTGGGCATGTCTACATCTGCTTACAGTGACACCTCAGGGGTTTTCTCCTCAGAATCTCCCTGTGGGTGTGGCTGTGGTGACCTAGGCACTGGTGGGGGCTGTGTGCCCCTTCCCTTTGCTGATCCTGTTGCAGCTGTTTCCGCATGATCATATTGTGCAGCATGGCACATACTGTGAACATGTGTGCACATGTGGCTGGAGAGTATTGCAGGGCTCTACCAGATATATTGAGGCCATGAACCAACCATGACTTCAGCAGCCCAAACACACACTCTATGATGTTCTTAGTTCATGTGTGTGCCTCATTATGACATTCTTCAGTGTGCGTGTGTATGTGTGTGTGTGCGCATGTGCGTGTGTGTGTGTGTGTGTGTGTGTGTGTGTGTGTGTGTGTGTGTGTGTGTGTGTGTGTGTGTGTGTGTGTGTGTTTGTGTGTGTGCATTTCTAATGGGTGTCATCATCCATGGTTCCAGTGCATAGCCAGCATCCCCAAGTAAATGGCCATGTGGGATGTCCCCCCAACAAACAACTGGCACAACTGTGATGCTTGGCAGACATGGGAGTCATGATAACTACCAGGCTGCCAGCACACACACATTCATGATAATGCCCTGGGCACTGCACATGACCTGCCAGCTGATGGAGTGATACCCCTTGCAGTTGATGTAGATTCTACCCACCTCACTGGGTGGTGCTTTGGTGTACACATGAGTGAAATCTATGGCACCCAGTACCTCAGGGTAGTGTGCTACACAGTAGAAGTGTTGCATACTGCTGGCCCTTGCCTCATAGGTGAGGGGAAAATAAATGTACTGACTGGCATGTGGTAGCATGGCATCTAGGCATTGGGGGAGTACCCTGGATACTGATGCCTGTGAAACCCCCATCATGTCCCCAGTTGGTCTTTGGAAAGTACCTGTAGTTAGTATCTAAGAGTTATACATACCTTTTTTACCACTGGGATGGGTTCCCCTCTGTTGGCTCTGAGTCTGAGATGGGGTTGGTAGAGCTCAGTGAGTTCTTATAGTATGTCCATGTCCACGCTGTAGTGCTGTACAATCTTTAGCTCATGTAGCTCTTGGAAGGTTACCCTGATACTGAACATTCTTCTCATTCTTAGTCTAGGCTAATAGCAGCAGCAGCACTGACCTCAGCATCTAGCACATATGTATGTAGGAGACCTGCAGCAGCCCCTAGCATTCCTTCAGTTAAAACTCCCAAGTCTGTATTCTAGTGATGCAGAGTATGGGGGTGAAATCAGATTGTAGGGTGTATGCAACCTGTGTAGTGCTCTGCTGTTGGTGCAGCATGTGTGATTGGCTACCTATGATGCATTCCACCTGCCAAGTGCATCATTAAGAACTGTTAATGGCCCTAGTTTAAGTGAAACAGGGGTCATCAGTAATTAAGATATTCTTGCCTTTCTCAGTCAATTTTTTTAACAGCCTTCCTAACTCAGCAGAGCACCATGCTGTGCAAACATTTACCACAAAAGTAAACGGTGCTCAGCACTCAGTGTATACACCCCCATGAAAGGTTACACTCAGCACGGCGGCATGCTGTGCAAACACATTCAAACTCAATGAAACATGCTCCCCGAAGGTAAACTAAGCTTAGCAGTCATTGTACACACCCCCATGCTCAGGAAGATGCTGCACTATGCAAACACGAGCCGCTGAGCTCCAATGAGCTTGCAAGTCCTGAGACACACCCCCCTTTGATGTCAACTACCTCTTCTGTGGACACCAACATAGTTCTGGCTACCCATTAGTAACCCCAGCTCATTTGCATAAGAATGCATGCACACAACCGACACAGTTATAGGAACTGCTTAATTAGCAGCAGAACCATTCCACCACTGAAGATACTCCAGGGGTCCTATTATATATTACTGTCACATACTACTAAATTTAATTTTTACACTTTTTAATTTTTTTTTCATAATGGTATGTTTACCCATTGCTGTGCACCATGCAAACGTACCCACATTATTTAAAAAAATTTTAATTATTTTCCATACGATTTTGAAAACACGGTGGATAGTTTTGCACATATCTGTCTCTGCTATGCTATTTCTGCCCACCTACCTGCACTTTTAAAGCTCCAGTTGTTTTTTTTTTTACATCCTGTACACGGAATGTTTCCGTCTACAGTATGGATACCAACACGGAGTCTACTGGACTGCTTGTCTGCTTCCTGGATCATTCTACCTCCCTCATTTGCATGCAGTTCACCTGCTTATCAGGTGGTTTGCATGCCATGGATATTTCTGTGTAGGCTGACTGCCCAGCTCTGTTTACTGGATCGCAGACCTGCTTTCGTGTAAGCAGTGTACCACTATGCCTAAACAGAAAAAAAAGTCTGTGTAGGTTTTATTAAATTCCCTCCTTAATTATTACAACTGTTGTAGCTCTATATATATATATATATATATATATATATATATATATATATATATATATATATATATATGTCCATAGGTAGGTACTAGACTATTGGCCCTAGGGCTTATATAAGCCTAGCGAAAAAGGTACACAGGCTTTGGCCACCCAAGAAAATTATTTTCCTGTGCCCCTGTCGAGCAGTGCCACAGAGGTGATTCCAGGGGTGAATTTCCTATTTCCCATCCAATCATCAATATTTTTCTTGAAGAGTGCTAATGAGGAGCTTTGTTTGATATAGACAGGTAGTTTATTCCAGAGTATGGGAAGTCTCTGGGACAGGAATCTATCCCTCCAGCATGTTCTGTTTATTGTGGTGACAAGGTTTAGGTCCCTAGAGCATGTAACTCAGAGAAAATAAATAGACTTTTCAGGTCTTGAACCCAGGACCCTGTACACTACACTCACAGTAGTTAACCACTAAGCCATCACAACAGTGTGTGTGCGCGTGTGTGTGTGTGTGTGTGTGTGTGTGTGTGTGTGTGTGTGTGTGTATATGTATATATATATATATATATATATATATATATATATATATATATATATTGATTTTATATATATATTTTATATATATATATATATATATATATATATATATATATATATATATATATATATATATATATATATATATCAAATACAAAAATAGGAAGCCTCCCACTGTAGAACTGTGTAAGACGAATTATCCCATCAACAAAATAATTACCACAGTCAGGGTAGCAAAATGTATGACACCAGTAAAATGGAAGATTTCCTTTACTGGGATACAATGGGGTACATGGGTGGGTCAATACAATCTTTGTGCACCTTGGCTAAACACTTAAAAGTGGGGATGAGGGGATGCATAACATTGAAATTGTTGAAAAGCTCTTCAGTTATCAAGCAACCCTCCTTCATTGCACATAGAATAAGCCTTACTCTAGTTTTAATATTTTCCATTTGTGTAATTGTGATAGATTCACATGCATCATCATTCTCTAAGAGAGCTTTAATTTTCTGAGAGTAATATGCCCTATCCATGAGCACTACCCCACCCCCCATCTGCCGGTCTTATAACACGTTTGGGGTCATCTTATAAATCTTTCAGTGCCACCCTCTCCTCCTGAGTAACATTATAATAATGACATCCAGGTTCTCCATGCAGATCTCTCTCTCTCTCTCTCTCTCTCTCTCTCTCTTATATACATTAATAAAAGTGTCTAAAACAGCTTAGTATTGAGGTAAAAACACACTAGGCTTCCGAAACTGCGAAATCTCAGTGTCCACAGAATTTTATACATATTCTTTAACATTACTTCCCTGCCAAACAATCTAAGGCTCAGTAGAACATCCTCTGTTTTTGATTTAACAGTGGGTTATGCCGACACAGGGCCGAGCCCATCCAAATCTACTGAAGGAATGGCAGAAGCTTATTATATTATTATATTAGTATCGTATTACTCCCAGAAAATTAAAGCCCTCTTAGAGAATGATGATGTATATTTATGTGATTACATGCTCCCATAAAACACTGAAAATTACTGTGTTCACAGCTTGGTGATCAGTCATCCACCCTTGTACAATCCTATACATAGCTACTCCTGAAGGGGCATTGGATAGTCTCAGCAGCACCCTCTTCAAAATAGGTAGGCTCCTACTATACATGACAGCTCAATCAAATGTCTGATTTGCTAATCAATCATGGATCACCTGGGCCATAGTCAAAGCTTTTAGCCCCATACCGCAACAGTGTGTGGCTCCAGAGCTTTGCCAGATTTATTTAATAATTAATTTCATTTGACATTGATTCTTTCAAAATGAAGAAATTCAAACTTGTTTTAATAGCTGCCAGTTTACATTGCTAGCCCTGCCTTTTACCATAGGTTCTACCTTAATGTATTGAAGCAATGAGTTCTGCATCAGAGAATAGTGAAATGGTAATACTTAAACCCTAATATTTCCCTGTTCTAATAGTTTGTCAGGCAACAATGCTGGACATTCACTTCCCTGTTGGTGGAGGAGGATCATACTTTTGCTATTTTTTTAAAGTAATGCTGCTCAGTATTTTGTAGTTCTGATAGCATAGTCTTATTATTGTAAAGTAGACACATCATAATAATAATTTTCATTCTTTTCCACCAATGGAGACTAACCAAAACTCATATTTCTGAAGTTTTTGTCTCACTGGATCAGATCAATAACATACACATTTTTGAGGCTTTAATAATGGGCCCATTCAGTTACCTGGGATCTGAAGTGCAACAACTTTATTTTATTTTTTTTTGGACAGTTTTCATAACGCAAACCTTCATCTTGAATGCATATAATACTTTGTTCAGTAGGTTCTTGCCCTTGTTATGGCACAAAGTAATCAATCTATCTGAGGCTTTCAAAATGTCACACGATTTTTAAAGAAGATGATAATGACAGGGAACCTTTATTCCTTGTTCTTTTTAAACATCTTGGTGAAATAGATTTGTGCAGTGCCACATGTGTATTATCCCGAGAACTGAGCACTCTAGTAACTAGCTATGTAATTTGTCAGTAGGTGTCACCTTGTCTTATAATGACAGCTCTCTTTTTACACAGCAATTGTAGCTATGGATCCTTCCCAGTCATACCTCTCAACTGTCCACATTTTTTCAGAATGTCCAGGTTTTTGCCTCACATTTTTGGCCTGTTTCTCATATAATTTGTGTTTTTCTGGCAAACTACAGGGGATTGAAGTTA
Organism: Protopterus annectens; assembly: GCF_019279795.1. NCBI lineage: Eukaryota > Metazoa > Chordata > Ceratodontiformes > Protopteridae > Protopterus > Protopterus annectens. The sequence goes on from NC_056738.1 coordinate 168,634,062, forward strand.
TTAAATAATGACAGATATTTGAGTTTCAGACTTCATATAAGGATATGCATGCTAACACAAAACCTATTATTCTGGCAACTTTCTAATTTTATAAGACCAATATTTAAAATGTGTCTCTATTTTTGGGCCTTTGTCCCCCCATTATTTTTGGCTTTGCTTAGATTTCTTGAGATAAGAGGTTAAAAGATATGCTCCTGGTATCTATTTGAAATGTCAGAACCCACTACAGTGAGTCCTGAAACACTGAGACTAAATGGTTGGAAAATGTGCTTAACATATATTAAGTTTGAGATGGCCATTTCAAGTAATACTCCCTCTGAGGTATGGTGATCTCAGAGTTGGCATATATAAGTTTGGGAGTGTGGGGGCTTGACCCTGAATAAAAAGTTTAAAGGAGAAAAGCTCTCTTTGAGTTTTGCTCTTTTTCTAGGGTTTTTGGTGTTTTTCCCCCTTGGCTTGTCAACATTTGGGAGCCATCCCTCCTAATCTATCTTTTTGGCCCAGGATCCACATGTTGTTTCATTTGTCATGATTCTTCAATGTGTCTGCTTTGGCAGTGTGAGAACTTCTAATTTCTATTCTACTTCAGTGCCAAAGCCACTAGATCTGAGTGAAACTGGTGGTTCCAAAAGCTGAGTTTGAACATAGCTGTTAGAAGATTCTCAAAATACAGCTGGCGCTCCATTTAATGCAGGGAAATAGAACTAACTATCTATACGAGGCTTTTTGTGGAATCCTGCGGGTCAGTAGTGTATGCTATGCTTGTATACTAATCAGATGGAATGCTTTAAGAGCAATGTTGCAGAATTTGCAGTTTGATCAGATGTCTGTATTACATAGACTAAAAATGCCAATAAATGTAATCACTTTTCTGGATAAATGTTGACATATATTCATTAGGAATTAAGTCCTTCCAACTGTAAAGGTATTTACATATCCATCTTTACTGAGGCAAGACTTGCCATCAAGTTTGGTACAGTTGGTAAGTATAATGCCCATGAAAGAAAAACAATGTAAAATGGAAGAATAATTTGCATTTGTGCCATGTATCTGCTTGTCTCCAAGGCTATGACAACTGTTGTTAGGGATGTTGCAAGGTTCTGATATTTATATGAGTTCAGTGGTTGCGTTCTACCACAACCAGTGAAGTGACTGTAGAACCCTGGATTATTGTTCATTAGCCCAGTGACCAGTGTTAGGTGAGTTTTTCCTTTTCTCGTCTGTTGGTGTCATCATTGTATAATACTTCTATGTTGACACCTGAACTTAACAAAACAAATTTAGTGGATATGCAGTGAATTTTTTTGCCAGCTTTTATTTTCATGGTGGTGTTGGTCTTTTGTGTAGATGACAGAAGTGTGCTTTGGCAATTCTTTCATGGAGCTGGTGTGTTTTAACAATCCCTCTCCTGCATGTTTTCATATGATTCCCTGTGGTGTTTTAGGGTCTAGTACCTAGTACCTTGGCAACGGGAGTGGTGCTTATTTGCAGGAGTGTGAGTCACAGTTCTTAGTTTTCAAGACAGGGTGTAGTCCTTATTCAAGCCAAAAATTGCAGTGGAAATATACAGGCATTTTAGTCATTTAGTGATGCTACTTTTTATAAGTACTTCACATTATTTTCTGTGGCTTTTCAGTCAACGTTTATGTTATAGTATCTCAGGGTCCCTTCTTACATTCTGGAGTGGGGGTTGTGACCATTCCTCTCAACTGTCTGCTTCACAGAATGTTGAAATGTTTCCTCTTATTTTGGTATCTTTCCCTTGAATTTATAGTTTCTGGTAAATCACTGGGATTAAGCCACTAATTAATGAGAGACATTTGAGTTTCAAACTTTTTATCTTTCTGAAAACATACTAATACAAGTTTATTATTCTAGCAACCTTATAGGTTGCAAGTACAATATTTAAATATGTTCTTGATGTTCGACTTCTACCCTCCTAACCCATACTTTTCATCTGTCTCTGAGTTTCAGAGATGTTCATGGTTTTCACTCAAAACATCACTCTGTCATTTCTAATTCTTCCTAAAAGTGGTGAAAATGGGAGAAAAGGTAGTAGATTACATTTAATGAATAAGGACAATAATGAATTAGTTATTTACTTCAGAAAATCCATGTTAATTCATATTCCCTTATGTTGTCAGTTTTTCATGTTAATAATATTTTAAGTGTCTCAGATTGCCCCTGATTATTTCTCATTTTGTCACTGATGCTGGAGATAGGAGGTTGAGAACTCTGTCACACTTTTTTGGCAAGTCTAAATTCTTTTAAAGAGTTTGACAGTTTTGTTGAATACTTGTCTGCCTTGTCACTGGCACTCTCAAACCTCACAGGTGAGCAGAGTTTCAGGGTGCTGGATTTTAGCCAGACTGAGGTATTTTCATCATCTCACATTATTATTTCTCCTTGATGGGATTCCTTCCTGTCAGAGGATTGAACAAGTAGTTATTTGTTTAATCACAGGAGATTGCTTTCTATTCCTTTTTTTTTTTTTTCAAATTTCGCTAGCATTAAAACGACATGTAAAGATAGATAAGGATTTATATAATTAATAAATATTTTTTGAGTAAATAAAATGAGCAAATAAATCAACATTATAGCTTACAGGTAATACATGTAATTTTATTGAGCCCACCCCGTCTATGTTTCTCTTCTTTCAATTGGATTGTGGAAGGTTTTTTTGTTAAGTACATTAAAGCTACACTGTATTTAAAGAATACTTTATGTAGGGCTCCTACTGCGGGTTCCTAGTAGTATAACAGATGGGGTACAAGACTTTGGTTGCAAGTGTTAAGGGTTTGATTCTTAGAAGTGTGAAATATTTTTGGGGGGTGGCGGGATTCTTACTGACTAATACAAAAAAGGGGAAAAAAAAGGGAAAAAAAAAGTGGTGCTAAGGCATTAGCTTTGTACTCCCTCATACCTCTCAACCTACAAACATTAAATACTGTAACAATGGCATTTAAAAATCATAGCAGAGGGGCAGACAGAGAGCCCTTTTTTTATTTTTCACAATAGATATACTAGCCCCTGTATAGTTAATTGTAAATCTTTGTATAGCTGTGCTTTATATATTCAGTATAATATGTACCCATAAACCGGTCTGAATGTAAAACTGATGGTCAAAATCATAGTGCTATGCCTAAATTATAGCAGATGCGAGGTTTGTACTCTTGTGGTGTTTTGGTCTTAGCATTTTGATTTCAGAAGTTAAAAGGCTATATTTGGATAGCATTTATATGTATGTATGTATGTATGTATATATCTCTATCTCTATCTCTAACTATATATATATCTATTATCTATATCTATATATATATATATATATATATATATATGTGTGTGTGTGTGTGTGTGTGTGTATGTATGTATGTGAATGACTTTATCAGAGAATATATAAAGTATGAGTATTTAACTCTTTGCCCATCTCCTGTTTCACCCTTATTTTTTTCTCTACAGGGGGTTAATAACAGTCTTAGTATACATCAGGAAGTGCTGGAGTGAAACGGCTTCCCAGGCTGAAGCATCTTTTGATGAGTTTGTAGCTGAGGAGCCAGTCATCAGAAGTGTCTCTTTATAACAAGTTCCAAGAGAGTTTGTGGTTGTTCGAGGGATATGGTGGCCTAAGAGGGGGATCCAGCAATGAAGATTGATAAACGGAAGTCTGAAAGATATACCCCAGAGCAGTAAGAGGAAGTGTTGGGGGCAGTTTATTCAGGCACTGAGTCTTAACTTGACTATGGAAATTAATGTAGCTTATAGAACCAGTATCTCAGGAATGGAGGGCTAGGCTCTTTGAACTGTTTTTTGAGAAAGTTAGCCAATGCCCAACAGGTGGTCACCGTGGGCACCAGTAATGAGATTATACATGTAGCTGATGATCTCAATGGTTTATCATTTTCACAGTTACCATTGGATTATTAACAGCTATGTGTAATGGGTGCTAGAACTTAAAGTTGCAATGGGAATGATGTCAGGTTGAAGCACAGAGTAGTTATTATGAGCCATCACTGTTGACTGTTAAAGCCCATATCTCTACGTCCTTTTTAAAAGAAAAGAATGGCAGGAGGAATATATTGATATCTTCAATTTAATCACTGCTAACAGTGTTCGACATATTTTAGATATGAATGGACCAGGGGCTAATGATTTAACATTGTCTTTAGTAGTCTTTGGGAGATGATATCTGGGTATGTTTAGGGTGCACACGTGGGGCAACTGGGTAGTGTGTGCTATTCCCTACATGGTGGAAGTTATCAAAATGGAACCACATCAAGTGTTGCCATTATGGATATATTTCCTCATGCTGTGGGAAGCTAAGCATCTTTGAGGTGGGCCAGCATAGCTTTGAAACAATTAGATGTTTTGTAAGTTAAAAGTAGTCAGTAAGGCATTCAGATTGTTGGAGCACCATGGCTGGAAGTTATGACTGATAGACCAGAATCATCTACCACAGTGGGCCTTGATAAAATGGGGTTTAGGCCTAAGGTCTGCTGGGCCTTCAATACAGGCAAGTATGTCTGTCCATCTTGTTCAGTCCCCTATGTCTGCTCTCACTATGAAAGTAGAGACTCAACTGTCAAATACTCAGTCAAAGAGGGGTCCAGTATGCCCAAGTTATCTTCTGAATTAGATTCAAGACAGTCTTACTCCCAGGTTGACCAGCTGGGCAGAGGCAAATGCTTACTTTGGTGATTTTGGAGAGCAAATTCCTTTCATGGCCTCCATCAGAAATAAAAGCCCACACTCACCCGGTAAAGCAGTATTTTGACTATAATGTTAAAAGATTATCCTACTGGGAAATGATGCAAAAATTGTTGCAAGGATTTTCTAAAAAAAAAAAAAATTCATCAAACCAGGTACATGTTTGGAAGGCTCCATTTGTAAAAACATTAAGGTCCATTGATAGGAAAGTAGATACTGTAGGGGATTAATGGATGAGAGAAGTGAGTGGAGGAAGAGGACCAAGCCTCTTTCAGGTTCCCCATTTTGAGCCATTCAGAATTTCTACCTAGACAGACTTAAAAATAAAACAAAAAGGTTGAATAAACAAAATCATATCAAAGAAATTTTCTCTCCAAGGAAAAAGAAGAATGTTTCTAGTTTACCAGAAATATTAGATGAATTTAGAAATCACTTTCACAAAATTAATCATAATAACATTAACATGGAGCCTAAAGATAAAATAAAGAAATTTATAACTACAAACATGAACAAAAAACTTAATAAACAACAGACTAAACTAATGGATAAAAATATTTCATATACAGAGGTTATTACACAAATAAACAAGCTTAAATCAAACAAAGCACCAGGTAATGATGGTATTATACCAGAGATCTATAAAATTCTACCCAAAAGTACTTACTCATTAATATATAAGGTTTTTATTTTGGCCCAAAATGAGTTAACAACTCCCCCATCTTGGCAATACACATTTATTTCATCAATTTTAAAACCCAATAAAGACCCAACCAGATGCACTTCATATAGACCTATTTCATTACTTAATGTTGACTATAAAATGTTTATGAGTATTTTTGCTGATAGATTAAAGACAATCATCCCAGGCATTATAGATATAGACCAGACAGGCTTTATTGTAAATAGAAATACTTTTGATAATATAAGGAGAACTTTAACGTTAATTGATTTTGCAAATAGGAAAAAGAAGGATTTAACACTTATTAGTCTTGATATAAGTTCAGCATTTGATTCAGTAAGTTGGGACTACTTGTTTATCTTACTGAAGTGCACAAACTTCTCAGATGCATTTGTAAATCTAATTGAACATCTATATAAAGGAGCATTGGCTTACATTAAGATAGGAACACATGTCTCACAAAAAATACCCATTTTAAAAGGTACAAAACAAGGGTGTCCACTCTCTCCACTATTATTTACTTTAATAATGGAGACTTGGGCTAATTTGATCAGAAACAGTACTGATATAGAAGGATTTGATATAGATGAAAATACAATATCTAAAATTCAACTTTTTGCAGATGATGTTCTAATTACATCAGCTGGATCTAACTCTTCTATGCAGTCCTTATTTGATAAAATGATGGATTTTAAAAATATCTCTGGTTTAATATTCAATGAAGAAAAAAATAAAATATTACCAATATACACACGAAAAAATGTCCTCATTAATGATTTTAACAAATATATACCCGACTCAGGTCAGATAACTTACTTAGGTATAATATTAACTAAAGATATCAAATCTATTATACATAATAATTATAGTACCTGTCTTCTTAATATACAAAATCTTTTCAATAGCTGGAACAATATGTTTTTTACCATGGAAGAGAGACTCACAATTATTAAAATGATAGTATTCCCTAGGATATTATACTTAATACAATCAATAATACTCCCACCTACAAAAATAATTATTAAGAAATTGAATTCACTAATGTTAAATTTCTTATGGGCACCTAATAGACCTAGGATTGCATTAAAGAAACATACTAATAGCTGGTCATTTCATTTCCAGACTTTAATTTATATACTATCTCTTCTATTATAAAAGTTATTTCTTTGTTAATAGATCAGTCATCTGTTGCAAGATGGAAAGATTACTGGGAACTAATTAGCATTCACTTCATGAAAATCTCTTTAATACATAAAAATATTATTGTAAATAACCCCATGTTATGGTTATTAAAAGAATTTTGTACTTCATCCATTACACCAAAATATGTAGTTAGTTACCCATTAAACATTATTATCAGTTATCGTAATTTTATATTCATGCATCCTAGGTATAAGGAATGGAATTTTATTCTATTCCCTATAATGTATACACAAGGTATGCTTTTGTCAACCACATCTGAAAGAACTCTTTTAGTCACAGAGAATGATCTAAAGTATTGGTATCAGTTGCTGTCTGATAATAAAGTAAAAAATTTAGACTTCTTAAAGCAAGAATTGATTTGAGAGAAACATGTTGGTTAGAAATTCAGACTTTTAGACAACATCTTATTAATAAAATTGATTTAATGTCTTTAACAGTTAAAGAATCTGTTCCAATACTGATTGATTACTTGATATTAAATTTACAACATAGAGTTTCTGATAAAGGTAAGCTCTCATACATACATAAAATTATCAGAGAAGAAACTCATTACAGTTCAGATACCTATTGGAATTATTTCATTTCCATTAATGGTGAATCACCAAAACAACAAGATAAACAATATATATTGGAATCTGCTTATAAAACTACTTCTTCCATTAACTGGAGACCTTTTACTTGGAAATTTTTACATAGATCCTTCTATACACCTTTAATGATGAATAAAATAAATAATAAAGACAACTTATGTAAAAGATGTAATGTAGAAATAAATGCTGATTGGGCACATATGTTTTATGACTGTATAAAATTGAAGGAATATTGGAAATTAATCAATGATTTTTGCAGGCCCTTTTCACAGATAATTTCATTGTTTCTAAATCACTTATATTATTTAACACACCTGTTCCTAAAAGTGTTAAAAAAGTCAAACTTCCCTTATTATGGTCTATTCTAGCAGTGGCTAGAAAAATAATAACCAGAAATTGGATTTCAGATACCCCTCCTTCATTTAATGAATTTAAAAATGTTATGACTGAAGTGTGTCATATGGAATTGATGACAATAAAATCAAGAACTACTAGAAAAACATCTTATTATATTATATGGGATACTTTATAAAACCTGTTAAAAAAATCTTAGTCTCAATAGCATGACATTATAGTTTAATCAATTGATTTGATTTGTAGTGGATGTCTTTGTAAATACTTTGGTTATTTTATTGAATGTTATAACTATTTCTATTTTAATTGCTTGTTTAAAATTGTTATGATATTTATTTTGTATGTTAAAAACAATAAACTTGTTTTAAAAAAAAAAAAAAATTCTACCTAGACCTAGTCCCCAAAAACGAAAAATGGAGAATATTGAGTGATTCATTATCTATCCTTTTCCCATGGATCTTCTTTAAATGACAACATTAATATGCAGGATGCTTAAATTCAAAATGCAATGTTAGATGATGCCATTCAGATAGTTATGAAGTTCAATGATTCTTGGATGGCAAAGCTAAACATAGAGTCATCTTTTCATTTGCCACCAAAGAAGACTAGATGTTACCGGGCATGCAATTTAAGGGTCAGTTTTATTTTGACATGTCTATGCCCTTGGCCTATGTGGTGGCATGTGACACTATAACCCTACATTGATGTTGGCAATGGAGATCTCCTAATAAAAGGGTGGTCCATTGCCTGATGAGTTTTTGATCATGGTCCTCAAGGCCCAAAAAAAGGCTTGGTGCAGTTTATTTGGTTGTGCAGGAAGATGGAATCTCTGGTCAAGACATTGGTATTAATGGGTCTGGAGACAGACATGGTTTCTTCAGCATCCAAATTGCCTTGCAAAAGTTAAGAAGACAGCTATTGGTAAATTTTTAGTAGCCAAGTGAGGGTTAGCAAAGTCATGGAGCTCCTTGACTTTCTCAGATTTGTGTGCAGGGATGTGGCCTCAGGGAGGGCATTCATAAGGCCCCTTGCCAATCTGTTAAAAAGAGGGCATCAGTAACATCATACCGAAGAATACCTTCACTTATGTTTTTTTTCAGCCATCTTCAATGGGATTTCCCTTTGTCAGGAGGACTGGATGGCATCAGAAACACTGCAGCTTTTTAGGGATATGGCTGAGTGGGTGTGGTATGGGGGTCTATTTTAGAGGGCATTTTTTTTTATTCCTTGGACTGGCTCATTATCCATCCAGATAAGTAGCAATGCTATATTTTTGGACCTCATGTCCATCTGGATGGCTTTGGTTGTGTGTTAGGAAGAATTGCGCAATAAAAATGTCATTTTCCATTCTGACAGACAGTAGTCAACATTTTAGCCTAGTAAACTTCTAAATCAAGTTGGGTGCAGTCTATCAAAGTTACTAATTTCCACATTAATATGTCATTGTCTGCCAATTATATTCTCAGTTTTAGTCATGCCCTAGCTGACATTTTTTCTTGATTGCAGATCCCCAGATTTGTCATCTGGCTCTAATATACCAAGATATCCCCACTCCAGTATCACTAGAATTATGGATGACTGGCAAAGTGTAGCTTATCTTCTATGGTAGAATTTTTTGGTTACCACTACTGCAAAGGCATTCTGGTCAGTCCTTGGGGCATTATTATCATTTTGCATGAGTTTACCACTAGAAGAAATGGGCTGGTCACAACAACTTTTTGTTCACTGTATAGCATTTTGCTGGGTTATCACAGAGAAGCTACCAAGATAATCAGTCTATTTAGTGGCTTTGAGCATGCTAGTCATAATTGCTGGTCTTGAAGAATATTCTAAACATCAAATGATTTGTAGGTTGTTAAAGGGCTGGGATATACTGAGGGGAACAGACTCCTACCCTCCCCACCATTGGTAAAAACTTACTAAAACCATTATGAAAGTTGTTCATGCTCTGGTCTGTGATTATCACACATATGGTTTATGAGCCATCTTGTTTACTTGGTTGTATGTGGGAACATTCTAGCTTGGTGATGTTTTGATTTCTCTCAAATTGAGGGATGTGTGCATTGTCGATGTGGTTTTGGTTTGGACTGTTAGACCCAAGACTGATCAAGAAAGTGTGTGCCTTCAGGTTATCTTGTATAAAGCCTTCCTCCCTTTACTCTATCCAGTTAAGTGAATTGTCACATTATGTAGGCTTGCTCATAGTGTTCTTATAGAGGTTTAGTTTTTGTGTTCTCTGATTAATAAAGACCTTGACTGTATGTTGCAGAAGGCTTTGGGCAAGCAAGAGCTATCTAGCTTTTGTTACTCCCATTGTTTTTTTTTTTTTTTGTAGGTTCAAAGTGAATTTTAATCCTGTATCTTTTGTCTGGTGTGTAGAAAATCGAATAATGGTCTGGTGGGCTGATGTATATTTGTGCCTGGACCCCAGCACTAGGGATGTTATATGGAAGGGTTTTAGAGTAACATTGTGAGACCACTTGACACTGGTTTTAAAGTAACTCATCCAGGAGGTAGGCTATCCTCTTGTTTCAATCATTCATCTTGGGGGCAACAATACTGGCAACACCCGAAAGCATCAGCTATTATGGATAATTATGAGAAACTTGGTCAAACAACAGTTAAATATAGACATAAAAGTGATTTGTTCTGCCATTGGGTTAGATTAAGATGTGTTGGGAAGTGCAGGGTAGCAGCCTTGGAAGCAACACAAAGATTTACAAACCATGGGATGGCCATAACAGCCCCAGTTTTGTTTTGTTTTCTTTTTCTCATTCTTGAACACTGGGAGTTTGAGGATAATGATCCTATTTGGTATAGAGACTCTAGAGTACATCTTTGTTATATTGGCTTGGATTTCTTTAATTTTTATTTAGTTTCTTTCTTGTAAGAATTGCTTTGTTCAAGCCAGTTGAGAGCCTTAATTAGTTATATTAGTTATACTCAGCTATAAAAAAAAAAAAAAAAAAGGGAGTAAGCTCATCTTTACATTTAGCAAATGATTATGGAAGGAGAGCATCATAACATGATGTGAGCCCAGTACATACGGCCTGATTTTAATCAACTGCTTTCTTCCAGTAGCAAGGACATTCCTTTGATCAATTTTTGCTCTGTTGAGTAGTCATGGCCAACAAAGAGGAACGAATAGGCTGCTTAGGGTAAGAGTTTGTTGGGCAGTCACAGTGCAGTCTTCCTTCCTTTTCTTTCCTTTTCTTTCCTTTCCTTTCATGGGTCAATCTATAAAGGTTCAGAACTGGGAGAGTGAGCAGTCAGTAATGCTGGTCTCAGTTATTTGATCATGCTTTGCCAAGGAGGCACTGCGAGTTTGCCATTCACTGTGGAGCTGGATGAGTTGAATGGTATAAACTGTCTGTATGGCTGCCAGGTCAAAGGCTGTTCAGCATACTGAGTCCTCAGAGGTTTATTTTTCAAGTCTGCTTTAGAACACTGAATGATCCCGACTGACCCCTAAATGTCGAACTGGCAAAACAGCGAACGGCCAGAACAGCGATTTTTTTCCCAGGGAAAAAAATCACTGGACCATTGTCCAGGTTGTGCCATTTCCTTCACTGTAGTGTGATCTCAGAGTTGGTATATTTAAGTAGGGGGGGGGGTTTAGTGGGGTCTATATCACATAATCGAAATTCCAAAATGTCGAACACCATAAGCTCGACCTTGGAATTATGAAATGTGATATACTTGAACACTCAGAACAGCAAATTTTTTCCAAAGGAAAAAATTTGCTGTTCCGAGAATACACACACAGCACTAACACACCAAAATACATACTCCACACATAGACACTTCACAGAACCAAACAATAAACCATACATACACTACTAGCTATCCACTTACCTTAACCCAACCCTAACCCTAAGGTCCCTAACTATCGCAAACTCACCTTACCCGCTCCCTAACCCTAAGGTCCCTAACTATTGCACACTCACCTTACTTCTGTCCATTCACACACTTACCTTAAACCAGTCCATCACCTTTGCACCACAGTTGAGGAAATAACGAAGTCGCAGAAACGGCCCACCGAATACTTTCCCTAGGAAAATATTCGGTGTTCTGCAGCTTCGCTATTTCAAGCGTTCGCTGAATTGGGGTCGATATTATAACATTCAAAGTTTTAAGACTTTGATGTTATAATATAAACCCATTTAGTGTTCTTTTTTTTTTTTTTGGACCAGCGATTTTTTTCCATGGAAAAAAAAAATCGCTGTTCTGGCCGTTCGCTGTTTTGGTGATTCGACGTTTAGGGGTTGATATAACAGCGTTCGATCATTTGATCATTCGTTGTTATAATATAGACCCTATTTTTCACTATTTTATGAATGCTTTAGCCGAAGATGGTAGTTAAGTTGATGACTTTCTTTAAGTACAAGGTATATATTTTTGGCATTTAATAAACTGTTCACAATATCTACACTCTCTGTATTGTTTTCTATGGAATGGGAAACAGGGTCTGGGGGGAATCATTCAAACTCCATTGATCACTATCTTTAACTAACCAGGAAGTTGCCTCACTGATGATGCATCTTGAGCATCAATCTGATAGGGAGGAAGAGCCACTACCTAGAATATGAAAGTTAAAGGCTAAAAACTGACATTCAAGATAATGATATTAAACCTGCAGCAAATGGAAAGGTGATGCAGAATATTCAGACCTGAGTCACCAAAAGCCCAAACATTTTATGTCACCCAGAAAGCCATTGAGAACCCATATATTTAAAGTGTTTCAGAATCAAAAAAGCATTTTTCAGCTCTAGTCAGAAGCATAAAACTGCATTTGATAGAGGAAGAGACAAACAGCGAACATCTTCTTGTTAATAATGAGACGTATTCTGTGAAAAAAGCTTTACTTCATAAGCAAGGGGACATATAGTTGCTAGTCCTTTAAAATGTTTATGGATCTCCCTCCGATAATTCTCAGAATAATCCACAGTCAAATAATGTTTTGATCTGGGTATCTGCATCAGACACATAGCCCAAACTCAATTTTCTTTTAACACCAAAGGCCAGGAGGTCAATAGAGAACAAGTATAAAATAAAACATTTTGAAAATCTGATTTAAAGAAGATTCAGAATTAACTGCAAAACTAAAGAAGACATGCTTTAACCTCTTTTAGTAGAAGACAATTTATACTTACTGAATGGAGACAAGTTCAAGGAAATAAAGAAAATATTTGTCCCTTGTAAGATAATTTGCATGCAATTACTGATCCTTTGATATGCTGGTATAAGTTAGTGATCTTGTATATCTCCCTAAACATCAGCTGTTCTAGCACTGTCTTGTGACTGGTATGTTCTCCTACAAGCCGAGGCAATAGACAGCTCCTAAGAAAATTTCACAAAATGAAAACCTTTCATTTTACAATGTAATTTATAATGTAAGTTTTAAATGTGTGACTTATTTTTTTCTTTAAAAACAGATAACTCAGTGATTTAATTCTATTTATTTCTTCTTAGAAAATATGAAAATAATATTTTGAAAGGCTACCAGAAAATAAATCAATCCAATGCTAAGTTCTCTTTAGCTGATCCTTATCTCAACAACTGCCAAACAGAAAAAGCATACACAAAGGAATATTAAAGAATGTCAGCTGGCAACCTGCCATAATTGTTGGCATGATTAGAATAATGAATGCTAAACTAAGCTGTGAATAGAATAGTGAAGTACATTTTAAATGTACTGTTAATGCTGGGTTCAGTTTAGGTCATACTGTTAATATTCTACTGCAAAGAAAAATGACCTGAATTAAAAGCAGGTTTCTTCCTGTAAACATTGTTAGTTTCTCTAAGGCACTGTTTAATTTCTCTCTCCGTCTCTCTGGGATTGTTGCAGTTACTACTAATTTCTTTGCCTCCACCACTTTCAGGGATGAGATGATTCCTGAATGCTGTTTTGAAAAAGTGTCCAAACACTTTATTTAGTAGGCACCGTCAGTAACTATATCACTTGCTGTTGACTTTTGCCTAACACGTATGGCCAAGGAAACAATTAAAATTTAAGCAAACTTTGGCAGCTATAGAACAAGTAAATGAATTGTTAGGTAATTGTTAAAGCTATGAATCCACATGACTTGAATATGAATGAAAACACTTACTGTTAACTATAAATAAAATGTTCTCTTTGGGAAAAAATGAAATATCTCCAATACGATATAATCTGCTTCATATTTTGAAATTAGTAATAAAGTATGCATCTGTCATATTTGTCCCAATCGATCAATCTATCTCTCTATCTGCATGTGTGTGTATGTGTGTGCGTGATTGACTCCGTCAAATTGTCTGATCACTGTCGGAGTGAATGATTGTGAAATATCATTGTCCTGGGGATTCATTAACAGCACGTACATGTCATGCTAATGCTTACATGATCAGTAGGCTGTGCATGACAAGCAGCATTACTAATCAGATATGTAAGACTGCAAGCTGTTCCACACATTGAGCAGCCCCTGCTTGTGCCCACAACAACAACTGCTAGTGGCCAGGCTGAGGTCAGGAAGTGCTCTTGTGCACAATGTAAACAAAGCAATGTACACAAGCCAGACTTTATTAAATCAGTATGCATGCATGGCACGACAGCAGCGTTTCCTAAACAATCCTGCCTTGGTTTGTGATTTACTGTGGAGCTGCCTGGTAAGAGAAGTTTTATTTGAATTTATATTTTGTTTCTTACCACTGTTTTTCACTTTTTATAGGAAGGAAGGTATAGCTTCTAGACAAGATTTACTTTGATTTATATTTTGTTGTTTTACCTTTAATTTTCAGTGTTTGTTGTTAGAAAGAGATAGGTTTTAGATAGGTAAAGTCTAGGCACCCTAAGAGACCTAATCAGCTATAAAGTCACACAGACTGTATTTAGGACAATCCAGAGATTATCTAAGCAATCCTGTCTTGGTTTGTGATTTATTGATCTTTACTGTTAAAAACAGATGCGACTTCCAGAACATTTATAGTCAGAGCAACAGCTTTCCTGTACTTACTTATATACTTAGTTGTATATTGTTTGTGTGATTTTCCTGTACTTACGTATTTAGTTGTATACTGTGTGATTTTCCTGTACTTACGTATTTAGTTGTATGTTTGTGTGATTTTCCTGTACTTACTTATGTATTTAGTTGTATATTGTTTGTGTGATTTTCCTGCACTTACTTACATATTTAGTTGTATATTGTTTGTGTGATTTTCCTGTACTTACATATTTAGTTGTGTATTGTTTGTGTGATTTTCCTGCACTTACGTACTTAGTTGTATATTGTTTGTGTGATTTTCCTGTACTTGCTTACATATTTAGTTGTATATTGTTTGTGTGATTTTCCTGTACTTACATATTTAGTTGTATATTGTTTGTGTGATTCTCCTGTACTTACGTATTTAGTTGTATATTGTGTGTGTGATTTCCCTGTACTTAAGTATTTAGTTGTATATTGTTTGTGTGATTCTCCTGTACTTACGTATTTAGTTGTAAATTGTTTGCGTGATTTTCCTGTACTTACTTACATATTTAGTTGTATATTGTTTGTGTGATTCTCCTGTACTTATGTATTTAGTTGTATATTGTTAGTGTGATTTTCCTGTACTTACTTACGTATTTAGTTGTATATTGTTTGTGTGATTCTCCTGTACTTATGTATTTAGTTGTGTATTGTTTGTGTGATTTTTTTTTCACAGAAGTTACAATATTATAATATTTACTACATCCATACTTTCATGTATTTAAAATCGTTATACTGTGATTAGTACATCTATCTAAGTTTTGTAAATTCCCTAATGATACACTTTTGAATGCTATATACATATTTATTTATATTTATATTTATATATATTCATAGTTATATATTTTATATTCAATACTATTTTTATTCTTATATCCATACAGTTAAATATACTACACAGTATTTATTTGTTAGTAACATGTCTGAGCTATTCTCAGTTTCTTTTGGTTTACGTTACCCATCAATTTATCTATTTATTTATCATATAGTAATGGTTTTAGCATTTTCTTAGTGCACCAAAATTTAAGCTCTCTTTGAATAAATGGTTTTAGAGTATACCACTTTAAAGTTTTAATTGTTTTAATTGTTTGTTGAATTGCTGAATGTGGTTAATTAATTGTTATTAAATAATTAAGTGTGTTTGAGTCACAGTATATAAAAAGCTGTTAATCTGCTGTAATATTTGTGGTCTGAAGAAGCGTACAGAAGGTACGCGAAAGCGCTTACCAAATAAACATACAGTCTTTTATTTAAAGTGTTTGCTGAGTCGTGTTGAGTCCGAAGTTTATTATTCATTTCAGAAGTTAAGTTCTCTTTGATTTCCGTGGTAACTAATTTTGATTATTATTTTCTTTTCTAATGTTTTCTTCATTTGAAGCTGAATATGGGTTCCTTAAATAAGTATGACATTAATGGCTTGCTAAAGCACAAACATCTTGTACAGTATAATAAATGTATATTTAAAGGTAACACCTGATAACACTGGTGATCTGTGTTCCTCATGTCAAATGTTGGATGATCTGCTTGCCATTATTAGTAATAAAGCTAGACTTACTGATGATGATTGCACTTGTGCAGTTGGCATGGCTTTGAGAACTGTTGTTACATATATTAATGACTGGACTGATGAGATAAATAATGTTAGACAAGGAGCAAATGGAACACATTTAGGAAAGGATGTGTCTATATTCTGTAAAGATCTCTCAACCCCTATGAAACAAGACAATGCCCCTGACAACTTTGGAGTTCCGGATAGAAGTATTCAGCAATCTGAGGATTCAGAGTGTTTAGAAAGAAATAAAAACAATAAAGAAAGGAGGAAGTTCACAACAAATAAGGAAGAAAAATTTGATAATATATGTAAAGACAATTGATAATGTCTGTAAAGTAAAGAGAATACATACTGAAAAGTACACTGCTTTGTTATTTAACATGCAAATTACAGGGAATGATAACATTTTTCTATCAGAAAACCTTCAGTCTACAGAAAATGGCAGCATGTTTCCAAAAACAGAAGGTAGAAAAAAGAGGCAAAGGGCAGGTGAAAAGGAAGAAATCAAAGTTGAACATGGATGGATTGAAGAACATTACTGTAAGAAAAAACAGGAGAAAGGTAGATATTGACAAAATGGCTCAAACTGTGGATATACAAACCCAGCTGGATGAGAACCATATGCTTGCAAATGTAATATACAATGAAAACACTGGGATTAATACGACCAATGTTGATGAAGATCATTCCTTTGTAACAATTGATAGAGTAGATATTATTGAATTAGAAGTTGACAATTCTTCAGATCTGTTCTGAAAAGATATTCTTATAACTGGAGAATACATTACTAGAGGAACTAATACTTACATTTGTAGAGAAGTTAATGAAGATTGAATTGTGTTATGCTTGCCAGTAGTAAAAATAAAGGATAGGAGACGATCCTTAGAATGCCTTAACGTAAGGATGTATGAATCTGTTTTTATTCCTGATGGTACAAATGATCTCATTCGTAAGGACTCTCTGACTGTTAGTAGGGAACCTACAGCCCTCTTATATAGTATAGCTTATACTGGTGTTAGGACATATTTTTCACAGATCACATATAGAAAGGAGAGTCAGGTCACCATAAATGAAAAGATTTTTTGGGTAAATACCTACATGAAAAAAATGTCCCGTTTTAAAAAAATGAAAATATGTAGAGCATCCAAGCCTAATTTGGGGCACACGTGTTCAGAGAAGATGGAGCACATTTGTCAAAATCAGGGAAGAAAATATTTATAAGCAGATATGACAGCAATAACCAATGACATGGGTGTGGTATATTGAAGATTTACCTATGGTTGGTGTGGTTTAATCATGAGACAGTCGGTTATTGCTATTATACAATGACATTATTTAAGAAAAAAATTACTTTCTTTTCTTAAATAATGTGCTTGTATGACAGCTCTGTGGTGTTGTTTCATTTTCGTTGGATACCCTGCTGCCTTTTTTTAATATACTGTGCATGCGTATGGGACTTACGCAATACATCAGTGCTTTGGGAAGGAAGCAATGGAGAAAGGAAGATGTCCATTGCTCCTTTTTTTTTTTATAAGGTTGAAATTCAGTCACTTTAGAAGTATGAGACAGACAGGATGGAGAAAATACAAGGAAAAGTCAGGTACATTTCCTTAGTTTTGAATAACATACCTGATGTCCTAGCATTTTCTCCATGCCATCTTTCTCATACCTCTGGACTGTCTGGATTTCTAATTTTATTGCCATTTTATTTTTATTTACTTATTTATTTTTTACAGTGAAGAAACCTTAAAAGGTTATAGCATATAGCAATGAAAAAGTCCATGCGATTAGACTTTTTTCCATTGGTATATGCTCAATTTACAACAGGCATGCTAGTTGGGCTGACCAGTCAGACTGCCTGTTTTTAAATGTTAATGGCCAGTCATTGTATAATTTGAAATATTTGACAAACACAATGAAGGATTTTTGCCATGTTGAAAATGTAACATTTCAGAGATAGCAACATTTGATACATCTCTAATGGTTGTCAATGCTACTAAAAGCATTTATAATAAAGTTTTATTATTGGAAAATTTGATATATTCACACACGATTGATGTTGTTATTGTTTTGTTTGTGAAACATGGTTAAAGAACAATGACTGGAAACCAGTTCTGTCAGGGTATAAATATTTTTTACTGTAACAGACATTCCAAAAAAAATTCAAGTGCACATCTTATGCTAGGGATTAAAGATAGTTATTAGACTGTGATTATTACATGTTCAGTAATAACACAAATACTATAGATTGTGTAACTTTGACAATAAAGATAACCCTGGAACATATAACAATTGTTGCAGTATATAGACCACTAAAGTCAAGTGCAGATGACCCAGAGGAATTCATACATTTCTTGCACAAAACGCAGGAGGAAAGAATAATAGTGGCTGGGAACTTAAATTTAACAGAAACAGACTGGAATAATATCAATAAAAACAACATCAGTAAGGAAATTATTCACAACATATGTTCATGAACAGCGATTCTTCAGATTTTAAAAAATACTACCAGGGAAAGGAACATACTATACATTGTTTGTGTTCCTAAAGAAATTACTGTTACTGCATGTAAAGTTTTTACCACCATTGATGTGCAGTGATCATTGTGTTATAAAAGTTAATTTCTTAACAGATAATTCTACCAAGCTAAAATCTAAACCAATGTACAGAACATTAATTACAGATTATATGGAAGCAAAACAGTTACTGCGTAAAACTAAATGGAGTGATATGTTCAGTCGAAAAAAACTGCAGAAGGAATGTGGAAAGTTTTGAAAGAGAAATTGTTTGAGTGCAAAAAATCAGAAAAATGTTTTACATCAGGATTTAGGCAGGCGATGTCGGGGGGTATAATTAAGGTGAGAGGCAAAAAAACATAATAAATGATAAAGAGGTTGAACTATAACTATGAAAACTGAAATAAACAAGCTGGACAAAACAAATTAAGCATAGTGTGAGACAAGATCCAGAAAACGTTGAAGAAAATGTATATAAAGATATTGAGCATAATAGAAAACCATTTTAGATGCATAAGATGTGGAAGGAGTAAAGACATACAAAATGATAAACTATGTGTAGATTCTAAAACTTATTTTCAGATGCAACAAATTATAGATATATTTACAAAATCGAAGCAAAACAATTTGGCACCACAAAGGGAATGATAAGTTGTTCTAGTGATCTCCAGGTAACCTCAAATACTGGAATCGAAATAGATTATATTGAAAAAGAACTCTGCAAACTGGATCCAAACAAAGCCCTGAGAGGAGATGGAATAAGTATTAATGACCTGAGAACACACACTTCAGTAAGAACTTATAGTACCATTATATTGATTATTTACTATGCCATATCAATATGGGGAAATTCCTCAAGATTGGAGACATGACTTTATTAAACCTATCTTTGTCATAAAGGGTAGTAGGACAAACCCAGAGTCATATCATGTAAATATGTAAGTATGTAATTACACTGCTATCCTGTAATATAATACAGGTATACTGCCTTTTAAATTTCTTCTTTTGATTTGTCTAACATATCTATTGTTAAATCAATTTTGTTCATATTCAACACTGTATAATTTTTCTTTAAGTAATATCATCTGTTAGTGTAAACTGTGCTTGTGAAAGACCTACAAAGTGTTTGTATAACTTCTATTGTAAATTGTTGTATTTCTTGGAGCTTTTCTCCTCGGGTCTCCACTGAAAATGGGTCCCAAGCCCAGTTGGACTAACCCGGTTAACAAATGTCAATAAATAAATAAATAAATAATATAGACCCTGAAGTCTACTTTCATGTTATGGAAAAATAATAGGGATGGTAATATTGGATAGGTTATTGGCAGAACTGGAAAGATTGGGAATTGAAACCATATGTCAGCATTTATATTTTGAAAATAGATCTATTACCACATGTAACATGATATTCTGTAACAATATAATAACAGCTATGAATGAAAAATTGTGCTGTGATGTAATTTATACAGATTTAACTTCAGCACTTGACAGGTTCATACACAAAACACTGACCAATAAATTACAACCACTAGGTATTGGTGTACTCTTGATAAGATGGATAGCTGCATGGCTTACAAATAGAAACAGCAAGTATAATACAGCAATTGGACAGGTGAAATTCTTGGTTACAGTCAGGGTGTCCCACAGGGCTCTCTCCTAGGCCCTTACTTGTTTAGATTGTATCTTTTAGACTGATATTTTACATCTGAGGTGTTCTATAGTCTGTATGCAGCTGACCTGAAATTGGGTAAACTGATTACATGCTTTACAGATAGGGCATGTCTGCAAAAGAACTTGACCAAATTCACTGTTTAGGCACAGGAGAATAATATGCTGATAAATATATCAAAAATTAAGCATATGAAATTTGGGAGACATAAACTGAAAGGTGAATATTTAATACAGCACATAGTGATTGAAACTATAGATTCATTTAATGACCTGAGTATATCAGTAGGTCCATCTCTGAGTTTTTCTAATCATATCAACCAATTGGTTATTGATAGTTATAGAACTATAGATTGTATAAAAACATTTATAAAGTCTAGGAAATCAGAAGTGATGAAGACACGGTTTGTTAATTACATTAGTCCCAAACTTCAGTATTGAATAACAATATGGAAACATTATAAGAAACTAGGCATGAGCAAACTGGAAAGAGTACAGTGGAAATATACCAAGAGTATCCATGGATGTGAAAATTTAAGTTATTATGAAAGACTAAAATATCTGAACTCGTACAGTGTATCTTACAGGTATTTAAGAGGAGATCTTATTCAGGTATATAGGACATTTAGAGACAACTATCTCTGGGAATGTGTGGGGTTATCAAAATGTACTAGAGAATCATCAGATAACCTATGTAAATGATTCTATAAAAGTGAGAAGTGTACTAATTGGTTCTCTGAGTTAGCAGCTGATACACAGAATAAAATGCCAAATGACCTTAAATCAAGCACTAATTTAGATATTTGTAAGAACAGCTTGGATACTTATTATGGAGAACAACTGTTTTGGTATACTGGTAATCTAGAAAGGCATGAATGCTGATGATTGAAATATTTGTATGTATGTATATATATTTTTATATATATATATATATATATATATATATGTGTGTGTGTGTGTGTGTGTGTGTGTGTGTGTGTGTATATATATATATATATATATATATATATATATATATATATATATATATAGCAGCAGATAGAGCAACTTGGAATATATCAAAGCCTAATAATACAAGTGTACAAGAAATGTTGATACAGTTTTGAATTACATTAAGTAAAGTAGTGTACATGTGGGAAATTCACTATCATTGTCATGAATACTGATAAAGAAAATATAGGGCAGCAAATGCTCAGACTGAAAACAAATTGGTGTTGTTAGAACAGAACATGCAGGTTTCACAAATTTACAAATTCATATGCCCTGTATGTATCAAAGTACTAATTCTGGAGTATTGTGAAAGCACATAAATTAAACTGTGGACCATATGAGAAAATTAAGGAACACCTGGACATACTAACCATGCAAGTACTGATATTGGAAACAATAACAGTTTAGGCAGCACCATGCATACTGGGAAAGGTTGAGACAATAAATAAATCCTAAATCAGTATGTAGTACAATCCACAAGGATTTGCCACAGCAACAGAACTGTGTTATTGAAAAGGACTATTAACAGCAGATTATGCGGCAGCACATTGGTATAGATTTAAAAATCTAACAGAAGAGATTTAAAACATGGGAGATATGGGATATACAGTGAAAAACATACTAAGATGGAAATCCTGGAAGACAAGCAACATGTGCAAGTAGTCCAGTAACATCTGTTGTGCGTGTGTATGCATGTCAGTGTATACCTACAGACATGACTGGGTATGTGTGAAAGGAAGACTACTCATGAAAGTTAATCCTTACGAGAAATAATCACAAGTACGCCTGATGTTAGTATTGTGTAAGGACAACTGCTGCATGTACTGTTTCACTTTATTATATGTGATTAGAGTGTATGCATTGAACTATGCGTGTATTACCTGCTGCTGCCACACATACACAGTTAATGCAGTATACTATAATGTAAATCAAAATGTCTCCTGAATCTCAACAAATAACATGCCTCACAGACAAGCACAGTAGTACTATCAGGTAGTAAGTGAATTGTAGAAACCACTAGATGTTACATACAACAGGTGTACACTGGCCTGTAACAATATTGGTATTCTCCACGCCTCAACCACTACCTCCATTGCCCGGCCATAGGCAGAGCCATGCTGCTGGAAACAAATTCACCCAAATTTATGCACAAAACAACAAATGACAATAACTATTCCACAACATTGATTAATTAATGTGCATTGTGCTAAATATTGCTCAGTGAAATATATTATTATATTGGGCATACTCACAATAAAATACAGAGATTACTGCATGAACCTCAGCTACTCATCCCAAAACCATAACAGACTATGATAATACAGCTGCGACCATTATGTAGCATGACATGCATCAACATCTGTAGAATATGCCAGTCTTGCCTGTAACCACTACACTGTGAACAAGACAATAAAAGACATATTACTGGATTCAGACATATGCAATGTACGTTGACATCCTCTTGACCTGTGTAATAACTGATAAAACTCAAAAATATATCACATCAGACAACACACACTTGAAGGGAAATCTTGAGCATTATGTTTAAGTGCACATGACTTGCATTAAAGGGATAACTAGACTTGACCTTTCTCTCCCCAATTGCAGTAAGTCAAACTGTAAGCATCAATTGTTTTTGAGAAACCAATCCTGCCTATTAGCATTCCTTTACCCACTCAGTAGTTACACCTTGCCAGACTTGAACACCTGTCTATCTGCATTCATAGAGCTGTACAGCAACCACTGATACCACATAAAAAACCTTACCTAAAGTGTCCTGATGCATACACTTGAAGGGACTACATCAATAGTCTGTTGCAAAGGTTATGACTCCAATAAAATATATTCTGGGGCTCAAAAACCTTTAGCCCTGTTAGTATTCACATAGGTGTGAATGCACCATATCATTATCTGTTGAGTAAACCAGTCATGTCTGTCACTGTTATCTTGCACACATACATTACCTGATTTGAACACCTGCCTATCTAGGTCCACACTCTATAAAGCTGCTTATTAAACGATGATGCCACAGAGAAAATCATTAATACAATTGTCAGAATGCACACACTTGAAATGATGACTTCAGTGGTTTCTTTAAAGTCATGTGACTCACATGCTAACCCTACATTTATTTATCACATCACATCTTTTAATGAAGTCATTGCTACACACTTTTGATTATCTGTGATACAAGCACAGTAGTTGATTTGAACCACTACCTAAGTCCACATTCTAGAAAGTTGTGTATTGACTGCTTCTGTGAGATGATACTTTAATCTACAAGTGTCAGAAAGCACACAATTCAAGGTTTGACTCAGATGGTTTTGAAATATCATGTATTCCCTTAAATGTAGTTTGAGGCATCAAAATCCTATAGTCTTGTCAGTGTTCACACAAGTGTGAGTCACCCATATCACCATCTTTTGGGTACAGACATGCATTACTTAAACATTGCCAGATTTGAATCCCTACCTATCTATGTACACACTCTATAACTCTATAGAACTGCGCATTGCGCATAAGCAGTCATTTCAATATAGTAACACACACTCACACTAGGTAGTAATTATTGGATTCAAACATTTGCCTGTCTAAATCACCAGTCTATAGAATATTGTATCACCTGCCAGTACTACAGCAAAAGTCTACTGGAAGTGTGAGAAAGAACACATTTTAAGGGATAATATAATCACCACTGTGTTGAAAACAAGATGGTTGGCCTAAAAGGGGCTAAACTTGTTGTGGAACCCATTTCCCTGTAATAATGTTTCTCCTGATTGAAAGTGTAGACACCAGATCTGTTGAATAGGCCAGTCCTACCTAGCACTAGAGTCACACATACTCATACTAGTAAGTCATTGCTGAATTTGAACACCTGTCTACGAATCTCAAGAACGTTATATTAATTGCTAATGCCACAGGAGAAAATTTTTTACAAGTATCAAACAGCACATAGTTTTATTTTACATGACATATATTTGGGTGAATGGACAAATGTTGTGACAGACAAAACAGCAATGTATTGATCACAACTCACGACATACAGTAGTAATAACTCATACATCACATCATTCATAGAAATGAGCTGTACCATGAATGATATCTATGTATGTCACAGTAAAGTGTATTGAGCAGTTATATGATAGCTGATACTTACAGATGTCAAACAGTGGATTGCCATCCATGCATTCTTAAATGCTCATCTCAACATCATTGTATCAACTTCTAGATTTAGTTTAAGTATAATTGACAAGACTATGTGATATATGTACATTGTGCAAGATAATTAAAACCCATGCATGCAAAACATACATGCTACATTCATTAATAATACTCTGCAATTATGTGTGTAATTGTACTAGATCATTGGGGCACACTTGAAAGTAATGTGTGTCAGTCCCACAATCATTTACATGTGGAAGTAGATAGACTGCATTGTAATGGACTCATCATATCTTGACTATAATGAACCAATAAACCCTACACAAGTAAAAGACGTCACTGGCATTACTTTCAGTCTGCCACAATTGCTTACTTAGGCCAAACTCATTTGTACAATCAATGGCAACCTATTAGCACATGCATAATTATTTTTTGAGTTTTTGAACTTAGAAAAGGTAGTATCAGTGGTCTACAGTGCTCCCTGACTAGCACTGTGAAAAGAAATAGTATAGGCACATAGGCATTTCTGTTTCTGAGCCATTTCAGACTGTGTGTGTGTGTCTGTCTGTGTGTGTGTGTGTGTGTGTCTGTCTGTGTGTGTGTGTGTGTCTCTGTCTGTGTGTGTGCGTGTGTGTGTGTGTGTGTGTGTGTGTGTGTCTGTGTGTCTGTGTGTTGTGCTAATTTTTTTTGTGTCATCATTATAACATGTGTCATGATCATTACAGTAAAGCTAAAAAAAAAATGGCTAACACCAACGTCAGCCGGTAAAAGATTTAATGTCAACAAAACTTTCAGGTATCAAGCACCCTTCCTCAGTGCTTAATAAACTCCACCATAAAACATACCACTTATATACATACATCAATTAAATGAATATCACAGCCAATAAAACAATTAATCACAATAAGCCCTTAAAGAGACATATATCACAGATATAAAAAAATACAAAAATAAAAATACATTATATTCCTAGCATTATGCAAAAATAAATTTATTTTTTGAGTAGATTACATGTGTGAAAATGAGGCTGATAAGACAGTGGTGAAAATGGGGAGCAAGCACAGGGCAGGGCATTATTTGTTTACTACGGAAAAGCACTGATCTGAGTGGACCCCTAACTATTCCTCTTAACTGTCTCTGATTTTGTATCATATTTTGTCCTGTCTCTAAAAAATGTTCTACTTTCTGGTAAATCACTAACAATTGCATACAATGCATAATGCCAGACATAGGAATTTTATTCTTCTTAGAGTTCAAAAAAATCAATTTTGATTCAAAACCTGGTGTTCTTTTGACTTTTTTAAATGTATTACAGTAATATTTAAAAATTATCCTAATTTTAGGCCATTGTTCATCTATTTGCTTTTGGCTTTGCCCAGAATTTTTAAGAAAAGCTGACAGGTATGCAATGACCACCCTACCCCATCTCTATGGTATAATATAGCAAACTATAAAAAAGTAAACAAATTGCACCTATTTTCTGCTCCGAGCAGTGTCTTCTGTTTCCACTGCCACACATCTGTCTTGTTTTCTGCCACAATTAAAAAAAAATGCAAACACGCGCACTTGCAAAGGGAAAATCATCCCTGAAGATCCACATGCAGAGTAACCATAGATCACAGTTACATAGCAGCACTCTAACCACATTAGCAGGCAGTTGTCTGCAATACAGAGTACCTATCACCTTGAGATTCCCATCTCCAAATTAGGCCCTGTTCAGTGAGTGGGACCCCAATACATTGCAGGATAAAGCTATCTATGACACAGATGATTAAGTCTAAGAGCTGTAATAAGCTAAATTACATGTTATGTGTTTTGATTCCCTCACCTTCATTTTCATACTATTGACCTTGAGCAAATCACTTAATTGGACAGTGTTTTGGGTCAATTAGTAAATTGTGCTAGGTTCCTCAATGATCTCACAGACTGCATGCCTAGTAACCACCTATGAGCCAGTCACCTCCAGACTACCATCACTGACTCATGTGATATGCTCAGTTCTGTGTAAGCAGACATGTGTCATTATGCTCCAAGCCACCTGTTCACAGTCATTGACCTAGTCTGCTCTCCTTATGTCTGGTAACTATGGGCAAGTCTGATTTACAGCTTGGCTCAACCATGCACTGAGTAGCATAGCCTGATGTCTACACTGCATGCATAATGTGTGATCTGTGTGACACTGCGCTGTAGCTGTGTGCACTTATCAGGAACTGTCAGCCTGAGCTAGATGTTGCTGCATCCCCTGCATTGCCATTTACTACACCCAGCTCTGCCTCGGAAATGGTTACACAACTGTCATTTGTTACTATTCCATTACACTCTCTTTGGTTGGCCATGTTGATACACATTCTCTGATGGCCGTGTGTGTGTGTGTGTGTGTGTGTGTGTGTGTGTGTGTGTGTGTGTGTGTGTGTGTGTGTGTTTGTCACAACCATGTCAGTATCCCCTGGCTGACCATCTTATTTCTTCACCACCATATTATGGAGCGAACAACATGCTAAGATCATCTTGCAGAATGTGGTAAGATGATACTGGAGTGCCTTCCAGATATACTAAGATTTTTGGTTCATTGGTGTTTACTAGGCTAACAACCACAAGTACCTTTTTAAGGCTAGCCATGCATCCCAAATCTCTGACGAGTTCTGATACCCTTTATAAGTGTAAGCATGGGCCTGGGAGATGAACCATTTGCAGGTTACCTGTTTGCATCAGAGACATAGGTGCCAAACCAGGGATGAATTTCTAGTTTCCCATCCAATTGTCTAGGTTGCACTTGAATTGGATTAGGGAGGAACTCAGCTTCACATGGATGGGGAGCCTGCTCCATAGGCAGGGTAGTCTCTGGGATACATACCTATTTGTCCAGCAGGTCCTATTTATATCTCAGACAAGGTTTAGGTTTTTAGAATGAGTACTGTTTGTTTTGTGGATATGAAGGAGATCCATCAGAGTGGGGTCTGGCAATGCCCTGTATGCCAGGCATAGCTCTCCTCTCAAAAGCCCGTAGGAGACAGAATACAGGGATAGGGCCTTGAGGTGGTCTGCATAGGACATATTACTCATACCCTGTGTTCTTTTAGTGATGAACTTTTGTGGACATTCCAGTTGTTGGATACACCTGGTTAGGTACATACCAAAGAGTGCATTGTACTCAATGATAGGTCTGATGAATGCCGAATACAGTGGAACAATTACTTCCTTGGACTTAGATGTCATACCTTTGTTTATAAGTTGTGCAACAGAGAATGATTTCCTCACCACTGTATACACGTGATGATCAAAGGCTAGATTACTATCTATACACAAAAGGTGGGGGTGTATCCATATTCATCAAGGATACCCACACCTCCAGTTTTGTGGTGCAGCACAATGCATCAGAGATCATCCATATGCAACTAACAATGGGCAAAACTGCAATCCAAATTGTAGCTTACTACAGATCACCCACCATGACCCAGGACCCCCATTCCACATTTCTGGAGACACTGGGAAATATGAAGGTCCCACCAAACACCCTAATACTGGATGATTTCAGTTACTGGGAGAACTACTCAAGTACTAACTCCCTTGCCCAACGCTTCCAAGAATTTATAAACTCGAATGCCCTAGATCAACTAGTCAACACCCCCACTAGAGGGAACAATATATTGGACCTGGTCATCACCAACATGGGCGACCGGTGTTCCACACCAGAGGTCAACCCCTCGCTGGTTAGATCAGACCATAGACTAATCACTCTGGATATCCACATTCTGCCCCCACCCCCAATCATGGAAACCACTGTGAAAAACTTTTCAAAAGCAAACTTCACGTTACTTAAGAATAAGGTGGAAAGGTTCACAGCCCCCATGCTAAAGGACAATGCTGTTCAAGCTGCTGAAACCATTACAAAGGCACCCTATGAGCATCTGTAGGAATGCATGGATCATGCTATCCCAAGTAAAACCAAGACTAACTCCTCCAAGCAAAGGAAACCAGTTTGGTGGACTCCTGCCATAAACAAGCTACACAACAAAAGGAAGAAACTAGTACAGAAAAGATTAAAATCCCAAGAAGGAAAAATATCCCTGATCAATATCAGCAAGAAACTATGATCCCTCATTAAATCATCCAAGGCTATTTTTGAAAGAAAAATTGCCAATGACTCCAAAGATAACCACAAAGCATTCATTAGCTATGTCAGGAACCTAAGTGGAAACTCTCAGATTTGCTCTGAGTTAGTGCAAAATGGCACAAAATACACTGAACCGACTGATATTGCCAACATTCTGGCAGACAGGTTTAGTGCAAACTTCACCCCCCTCTCACCCCCTAAAGGGCCCATAACCATACCAGAAGAATGTAGGGCCCCATCAATCACCGACACACAGGTTAAAACAGCCCTATCCAAAGCCAAAAACACAGTTTCAATGGGACAGGACAGTGTCCCAGGCTGTGTCTTACAAGAGCTCTAAAATGAACTAACCCCTCACCTAAACACACTGTTCAAACTCAGCCTCTCCTACAGGCTATGTACCCACAAAATGGAGCACAGCAACAGTTATCCCACTCCACAAAGGTGGAGCCACAGTGGACCCAGAGAATTATCGCCCTATAAGCCTGACTAGCCCGGTCTGCAAGGCTATGGAGCACACCATCATGGAACTCATTAACAGAGACATTGGATACCTCCAAACCTTGGACCCTACCCAGTTTGGTTTTGTTAAGGGCAGATCATGCCTAGTAAGCCTGGTGGACTTCTTTGAGACAGTTCCCAAGGCATTAGATGAGGATAAGGAGGTCCACACAGCCTACCTAGACCTCGCAAAGGCTTTTGGCATCATTCCCCATTCTGGTATTATAGACAAGCTCACCAGCTTGAACATAAACCCCTACATCAAGAGATGGGTTGCCAAATGGCTCAGGGATAGAACCCAAATGGTGAAAGTTGCAGGCTCTATGTCCGACTCTAAACCGGTTACAAGTGGCATCCACCAGGGCTCAGTCCTTGGACCCCTCCTGTTCAGTATATACTTCTCAGAGGTACATGTAAGCATAGGAGGACTATGGCTGACCAAGTTCGCAGATGATTGCAAACTAGGGGCCATAATTGATTCCCTGGCTGATACAGACACCCTCCAGAAGGGTCTCACTGAGACAGATACCTGGTGTCAAAATCATGGCCACAAACTAAATGCCAAAAAGTGCATAGTCATCCCCTTTGAAAAAAACAAAGTACCCATAAACTACCACATAGGTGGTAGTCCCCTAAATGCTAAGGGATCTGGGGACCTAAGTAGATAGTAATCTCTCCTTTGATAATCATATTGCCAAGGTGGTTAGAAAATCCTTCTATGTGGTCCACCTAATCACAAAAGGGTTCGCAAATAGAACAAAAGAGGTTATTGTGCCTCTCTACTTATCACTCATTAGACCCATCATAGAATACAACCCCCCATTTGGGATGCACCTTACAAGACACCTGCAACAGCTGGAAAGACCACAAAAGTACCTCACCAAGAGGATTACTGGCCTCAAACAGATGCCGTATGCAGCCTGACTCAAGAAACTCCAGCTGTACTCTGTTGCATACCACTTACTCAGAGGTGATCTCTGCCTGACATACAAGGCCATGTCCAACCCAGAATTGATGGACATGCTCCACCTAAAAAGAAACAAATCCCAGAAAGCAACACGCTCTAGAGATATAAACCTCACCACAATGATAAATAGGACATGCTGGAGGGATAGATTCCTGTCCCAGAGACTCCCCATGCTTTGGAACAGGATTCCAATATATATCAGGCAGAGCCCCTCACTAACATTCTTCAAGAGAAACCTTGACGGGTGGATGGGAAACAGAACATTTACCCTGGGGATCACTGCAGTGGCTCTGCTGGACAGTGATGCAGGGAGCTAATGGCTCTGCTGGACAAGGGCACAGGGGAACTAATCTAAGGTGGTGGCAAAAGCCAACACATTCTGGCTAGGCTTATAGATGCCCTTGGGCAGATAACCTAGTACTTACCTATGAACCTATGAACCTATGAATGTGTGTCCCTAAGTCCCCGACTACTGGGTCAACTCTAAGGTGTATGTTGTCAATATGATAGTTAACAGGGATGGATGACTTCCCAAAGGAAACTATTATGCATTTCTTGGCATTTAGTTTTAGTGCATGACTCTGACACTAGTTGTTTGTCTGTGTCAGTCCCTCCTGGAGAACATTTGTGTCAATGTGAGATTCAATGACAGCTCCTAATTTGCAATCATCTGCAAATTTAAGTCAGCCACAGACCACTGACATTGGCCTGGACTTCTTAGAAGTAAATGCCAAAAAGAAGCGGTCCAAGGACTGATCGCTGAGTGACTCCACTTGTGACTGGCCTCTTTGTAGAAGTGGACTCCCCAATTCTAACTTCCTGGGACCTGTCTGTGATCCATTTAGCTATCCACCAGGTGACATATGGGTTTGTACCTTACCTCCTGAGTTTGTCAGCAATGCCTGAGTGAGGTATTGTGTCAAATGCCTTGGCCAGGTCAAGGTAGGCAGTGTGAACGATTTTGCCCTCATCCATTGCTTTGGTGACCTTCTGAAATACGTCCACCAGATTGAGTAGGCATGACCTGCCCTTTACAAACCCAAACTGGGTTGGGTCCAGTGTCTGGAGGTTTACTATATCAATACAGATCATCTGCATGATAATTCTTTCCATGGGTTTACATATAAGACTAGTGAGGCTTATGGGTTTGTAGTTTCCAGGGTCTGAAGATGGCCCATCTTTGTGCAGAGGGATGACTTTTGCCTTTGTCCATTCATGAGGCATGAATCCTGTTTGGAGGCTACAATTAAATAGTAATTTCAGAGGCCCTGATAGATCATGTTTCATGCTATTTAGAAGGCATCCAGGGATATTGTCTGGGCCCATTGATGCAGTGTTCTTGGTCTTAGAGAGAGCATTAAAGACCTATTCCCTAGTGATAGTAGAGGAGATATATTTGATGATATTTCGTGAAGGAAGGTTGAGGGGGAGAGAGGAGTAAAGTTGGAGCTGAATTTATCAACCAGGAGGTTTGCTATATCTTTTGGCCCAGTATAGATGGCTCCATTTACAATGAGCACTGGACACAATTGTGTATTGTATTTGAGGCTGCAGACATAGCTTAAGAATGCTTTGTGGTTGTCCTTGGCCTGGGAGCCAAACCTACCTCAAATTTGGCTTTGTTAGACTTTATTTGTCCTCTAAGTTGTTTGTTTAGTTTAATGAGAGTGCTCTGATCCTGCAGGGTGCTCCAACTCCTAATTTTTGCCATGATTTTCTTCCTCCTGATATACAACCGATTGATTTTGTGATTCCACAAGGGTGGCTTGATTTTTTTAGTTAGTTCTGTACTTCTTCTTGGTGGGTACAGCTACCTCTATGCAGCTATTAACATGCAGGGTTTCTGTTAACAGTATTGCATAGGCAGAAGTTTTCTCAGGGTTTATAGGGGCTTGAAATTTTGTCAGGTTCTCACTTAATAGCAGAAGGTTAGCCTTAGAATAGTTCCTGAATAACCTGGTTTAGCTCGGAGTCCAGGTTTTATTTTTACTTCAAAGGAGACCATTTTGTGGTCTGACCTTACCAGGGAAGGCATTACAGTAGGGAGGGGGGTGAAGCACTCTGTCATATCAATGAGGACCAGATCCAGTATGGTTGCACTTCTAGTCGGTGTATTGACCATCTGGTCAAGGGAGATTGTGTTTACAAAATCCAAGAATCTCTGTGCATGTGGCAGAAGAGTTTTTGATTCAGGCCAATGACTAGCTCTATGATGAGGCAGGTTTCACATGTGCAATGTAATACTGGTACTCAATCAAACTCCTTGATAGAATACTTAGGGATGTATTAGTCCAGGGCTCCAGTAGAGCACTGCAACAGAGTATGTGGGGGAGTTACTGTATTTGCATGCACTAAAGATGTAACTGATCGGTAATGCTAAAAGCCATGTTGCTGTGCAGATATTGTAAATACATTTTGTGTGATACATAGTTAGAGGCATGTAAATCTTTGTTGTAATGGTATGATGTCTCCAGAACCTTGTATTGTTGCTTAATATAAATCTATAACTTATCATAAAGTAGATATTGATGTCATCCTTATGCAGAGAGCTATTCTTAGTGTCGTGATGTAAGCAACTTGTTAGAAGAGAAAACGCATAATTGTTTTTTCTCTTTATAAAGGATTAGCATTGCAGTTATGCTCATGTCTGCAGTTAGTACATTGAATCAGTAAAAAATACCCACATTATCAATGTTTCACATCTCTTTTCAGATACATTTTTTCACTTCATATTTTAGCACATCTCTCAAATGGCTCTGATTTTTAGGGTCTGTCTGAATTTGCTTCTGAATTTGTCTATTTATGTTTTGTTGAATGGATACCTAGCTGGACTAGATCCATTTTCAGGTTTTATTACAGGCTGGTAAAGAACATATTAAGAGGAAATAGTTATTATCCCACACTTCACATTGAATATTACACTGCACTTCTATTTAAATGAGCTAAGTGTGAACAAACAGCATTGATTTCAGATGATCCCAGCTTTGTAAAGAAAAACCCACAGCAGTTTTGGACATCTGAAGCAGCATAAAAAAAGTAATAACTACAGAATGTATGTACAAAATAAGCTGTATGTATGTATGTAAGGCCATGAATTCTATCAGGCATTTTTTCAAGGAGACTGTGTCAAGAATCTCCAAGGATCTGTCAAGAAATTCCACAGTAACTTCTGCTGAGCAGAGCTGAGCATCATCTGCCCACAGCTTATCCAAACTGCTTTAGGGGTTCTTCTATTCATTATAAAGGGTGTCATTATATGGATAACCTGTATGGGCTTTCATTAGGTTGGAAAACTGAAAATAGGAGAGAGAGAGCAGAAAAGGGGAAAAACAAAAGAAACATAATAAGAGGACAGTGCTGGGAGAGATAGGGCACTATATTTTTTTTTTGGGGGGGGGATAAACCTTCCAGACAAAAAACAACATTACGATAGGCTCATGTGAGGGTGTGGCAAGACATGAGATGGCACACATATACAAAAGGATAAGGATATCTAAAGGGCAGGTACCATTCCAGTCTGGAGGACATCAGCTATCTCACATTCCTGAAGGACCTGGATGGGAGAACCATGATGTTGTGAGAGTGGAGGCCTCCAGTGGATCAATGGTTGGAGCTGACTGGATTAGTGAGTCTTGTGCCTACTGTAGTAAAGATTGAAGTGGGTGCAGGCACCTCTTCACAGCCTTCTTAACCACCGCTGAAAACAGGTCCTGGAGCAATTGGTGTTGCTGGCTTATCAGGTTGTTTAGCACAAGGGACCAACAGGGGTGGTGCCACTGCTCCCACCCTGTGAAGACATTTCCATGTGGGCAGGGGGAGGTAAAGATTTTTTTTGTCTGCAATTGTACCTGCAGAAAAAAATAACATAAAAGGGACAGAATCAAAAATAAATAATAATAATAATAATTCCAATTTCCTAATGAAGTAGGCCCACTGGACATGCAGTCTCTTCTCAGGGGTGACCCAGCAGCAATGTCTGGTTAAGTAACCTGCTCAAGTTCCAACACTAGGCAAACGAGGGCTGAGGGAATCAAGCCCTGTACCCCAGGAACTACAACTCTCAGCTTTAACCCTATTTGCCAACTTCCAGACATGGGGGTGTGTGTAAATAAACAAAAAAAAGGAAAATGGGGGATATATATATATATATATAGAGAGAGAGAGAGAGAGAGAGAGGTAGAAATGGAGACAAGAAATGGACTTATAAATATTGTGAAGCAACTGCATGTATTTTAATAACAGAAAATTAAACATTTATTCATTTAATCAGAAATTTCTGTTAAGCAGTGTTACATATTTTGCATTTAATAATGGAATGACTAAATTCTGACAACTACTTTTTGGTAGCACTTATTACTTGCTAATGTAAATTACTAACTGCTTTAATTTCTGAAATAAGATATCATAACCAATCTGTAATAAAGTACTGCAACACCACATACTGACAAGTACTGTTTCAGTGACAGCTAAAGCTTTCACTACTAAAGCAGTCATTTCTGATATAGTACAGTGCCTTCCACTTTAGTGGTTCAGTGCATTACTACCTCAGTTTTTTGTAGTGACTACTTACTGATGATCTGACTATGATAATCTAGCAAATATGGTACTGCATTTATAAATGGTACCGTATTTTCTTAGGTAATATACTTTTATATTACTTAATATTCTTCAGTATTTGTCATACTTACAAGAAGGTTGCAACAGCTGAGACATTCTCTGCTAATGCTGCTTGGATATATATTGAATCTACTCCAGGGCTGTGGAGATATGAGAAAAAATAGGAGAAAAAAGGTTGTTTACATATACCATTTGTGCATGCATTGCGACTAAAAGCAATTCAGTGTTTCACATTTGTGGTATATTTATTAATAAATCCTATAATTGATGTCAACACCTTCTACCTCCTCCATGCTTAATTTTCTGAAGCAGTTCTTTGAATTACTTTGAAGATATATTACTGTATGAAAGTTTGACTGGGCTGTGAAGAAATAGTTATTGCAAAATAACTGCAAAGATGAGAAGGTATATATCCTGGAAAAACGACTGTGGTGTATACCTTTGTTAAACCCAGGGCTGAAAATTCCTGAGTTCATACATTTAGAGGCACCATAGAGTTTATGGGGGGCGGGTTGGCATTTGATCTGTTGATTGGCTTCTATAAGGTATACTACCATGGAAACCTCAGCAGTCAGTTCCAGAAAGGTCACATTTCTGCAAGTACTGCTAACTTTGAAAACATTTTCAGACTGACCAGTCTAAGGTGCAAGGAAGTATTGGTACAGATGTTCACTTCTATATATGTGCCCCTATAATTTGCATTAGTTCTAGGTTATGACAATGATATATAAATTCCTATTTCTGTATGTTTTTCAGTATGACCTAAGTCATTACATTTTGCATGAATGAAAACATTAAATACTATGTAGTTCAGAAAATTTCAGGACATACACACACACACTGCATAATCTCAAAATTTTGAAATATCGAATTTCAAAATCTCGAGACCATATAGCTGAAACCCCTAAATACCAAAAGACCAGAAGTGTGAAATTCAAAATCCAGAAGTTTAGAGATGTTGAAGTAGAGCTTCTGGGGTTGCGGTTTGTGAATGGATAGGTGGAAGGTCAGGTAAGTATCTATGGTTGAGTGTGTTGGTTAGGGGCTTTAGTGTGTGTGTAAGTGTATGTTGTGACTGTGATATGTATGTGTGAGGAGAATGTAGGTGTGTGGTGGTGTTTTCGTGTGTTTGTCTGTGTAGTGCGACCTTGGAGTTAGAATATTTAAGTAGTGGGGGTGTGGGGGCACAGCCCCTTACATGGGGGTTACAGGTGGGTTTGCCCCCCTGCTTGTATGTAGTGTAGGTTTGTGTGTTTGTGTTTTAGGTGAAGCTATGTGTATGTGTGTGGTGTATGTTTAGTGTAGCGTTCGGGATTTTAAATTTCATGCTTCTGGTCTTCCGGTCTTCTCATCTTTCGGGTATCTGGTCTTGGGATTCTCCTGTATTGTAAATTTATTGATATTGGACGAGACTGTATGGTTAGAAATAAACATTTTATGACCCCAAATAAATCTGATTGTAACTTGAAGAGTATAGTATACTTAGGAGAATGCCAGGAATGCACTAGGATTTATGTTGGTAAGACTGAATGTAAAATAAAAGCATGAGTCTACAAACCTATATATAGTATAAATAAAAGGAAAGAGAATAATGCCTTAGCAAGGCATGTGCAAGAAAAGCCGGGACATCATTTTAAATTTAGGGTTATTGAACAGGTAAAAGTGGGTCTTAGACGGGGCCTGGTAGGTCTAATACTTGAAAGACAAGAATTATGGTGGCAACTGATGCTAAATGCGTATTGATATCCAGGATTAAACGACCAATGTTCTATTGCTTGTTTATTAAAATTAAGAAGTTTGATGTGTTAATAGTTTAAAACATATGAAATGTATTTATTTGCCTATTTTGTTGAGTAATTTTTGATTACCTTTTGGTTGGTTTATTATTATGCATATTTTAGATGTAAAATCACTTTTAAAAACACGTATATTTATTTGCTTAAACATTTAATGATGAGTAAAATTTGTTGTGTGACTTGAAATGATTATATGAGGAAGGGGTGGATTGCTTTTAATTTGTCTGATGAAGTTCATTTAATTTGGATGGATGAAAACGCTCATGAATAAATAGCTTTTATAATTCTTTTTCTACTGTGACCTTTGTTTTGTTGTTTTTTGGTATTACAGTTGTTTTGTTTGTTTGGTGGTCGAGTTTTTGGAGGCATGGCTAGTGAGAAAGAATTGAACACCCAAG
Organism: Protopterus annectens; assembly: GCF_019279795.1. Classification (NCBI taxonomy): domain Eukaryota; kingdom Metazoa; phylum Chordata; order Ceratodontiformes; family Protopteridae; genus Protopterus; species Protopterus annectens. The sequence goes on from NC_056738.1 coordinate 168,670,877, forward strand.
TCTTATTCTGACAAAGGCAAACTGAGAATAATTCATATGCTGCATCAATAACTAAACTAACAATGGTTGTGCAAATGCTGTCCCAGAAGGCAGATGATTTAAGTCAAAAATTCCACGATAATGGTTATAACGGAGGCGGAATAAGATCTGCATTGGTGAATACTAATGCTGTGAATAATATGGACAATAATTCATTTCCAGAGGCTATAAACTGAAATAATGAACCACAGGGAAGTTCCATTGAATTGCCATATAGAGTGAACTGGAATGAAGTACAAAATGGAATACAAACTGATGAACTATGAACCAATTAGCTGCCACCTGAGGCTTATTGGTGTTCTGCTATTTAGTGAATGGTTACATCAAGAATTCGAACTAAGAACTGTGAACGGAAGAAATGGACTGGATCAGCCGGCCTGTTACAACACTATTGTAATGGACATAAAATCTTTTGATGGCAAGTTGATGGAATACCGTAAAACTCAATATTGTAGGTGGTGTATTTGGAAGAGTGTTTGCAGAGACAACAAGTGCCTAAGGGGTTGAGACAATGGTTCTCCCCATGGGAGTAGTTCTTAATTCTCAGTTCCATTTAGAACTGGTGACTTTTTTTAACCAGCTGGGACTGGCATTGATTAAAATGATGGTAACTAATTATAAGAAAGAAAATGACGAGTTACTACATGATTTAATGGCACTTGAAAATAAAATACGTGCCAACATGGACTTTACAAGATATACATTTGAATATATTAGGCTACTGGATAGTATTAATCAATTGGTAGCTAAACTGAAGGCTACTAAAATTAAGAAACTAGAAAGGGACCAACGGGATTATGCAAATAGGGTTGCATTTCCTTAACCACTGCTTTTGCATAGGCGGAACAATAATGATGATGTAGTTCCAGCACATCAAAACCCCAATGGAGGAATTGAATTAACCACACCTTCTTGTGATGATGATGATGACTGGGGAAACCAGGAAGGAGAAAACCAGATTAGGTAGAGTGAACAGCTGCGAGCAGAAGAAGAAAGGACGAATTCTGGTGTAGTTTTTACAGAACAGAATTTTCAGGTTCCAGTAACATTCAATGTGAGGGGAACTCAAGTTTCATATCAGGGGAAAAGCAGGCCCCACAAAAACAACAGGAACAACAAATAACAGAGATAGTCATTTCTCCTTTGGCTTTGGGTGGACGACAAATTGGTGAACAAGAACTAGGGGAATTATACCAGACTTCGGAAACAATCCGGAATTATCCATCCATCCTTCATAATACACGAGGTGACTTTAACATCTTTAATTTTACAACTACTGAAATAGATCAAGCATAATAGATACCTTAGCTAAGGGACTTACGTTTATACCGTCAAGGACTGCTAATATAGCGACTACTTTATTAGACTTTAAATTATTTATACATAAACCTAATTTAAAGTTGTTATTTGGTGATGATGAAAGAAGCAAAAAAGAATTTAGTATTTCAAGTACATTTAATCCACCCCTCCACCCCTCTTTGCTAATGCTTGAAAAGATGTGTGAAGTTGACCTCAAGAAATGACTAAAAGAAAAAATATAGGGAGGTCAAATAGGAATATAACGAAAAGGGAGAATGATGAGTTGGACACTTTAAAGTTAGCAAATATCAGGATCATGAAACCCGATAAGGATGGGGGTTTGGTATTTATGACAAAAGAAGATTATGTTAATAGAATGATGAAACTTTTAAATATAAATAATTACGAAATAATATCGCCCAATGAACTTAATGGGGCCTATCAGAAAATTAAAGAGTTCATTAATGATTTGTTTATTTGTAGATAAATAGATATGGACTTATATAATTATTTAATAATGTCAGTACCTATTACGCCAGTTATGTTTGGTACACCTAAAGTCCATAAGAATTTGCAAGACCCTCCCCCATTACATCCAATTATTGATGGGAGGAATTCTGTTACATATGCTTGTGCTAAAGTAGTAGACAGTATTCTGAAAAAATATGTAACGAAGGAAACACAAATATGTAAGGATTCCTGGGCCTTTCTAAAGGATACGGAAGGATACGGGCCAACAACATTTTCATAATGATTATAATTTCCTAACTGCTGATGTAAAAGACCTTTACACGGTTATCCCACATGAACAGGGAATTGAATGGGTTATAGAATTTGTATTAAAAATAGGAGCACCACTAAGTGAATTGAAATGAATAGAAGTGCTACTGGATATTATTTTGAAGAACAACTCTTTTATTTTTGAAAGCACATATTATTTACAGAAAAAGGGAGTAGCTACGGGGTCTCCTTGTGGTGCTAGTTTTGCAAATTTGGTGATGCCCTTTTGGGAAAACCATTATGTGTTTAATAAGAACTAGTACATGATGGAGAATATAAACTGTGGTGGTGGTGCTGCGGTAGCGTTGTCGCCTGACAGTAAGACGTTGTCCTGTTTGATTCTCAGCTAGAGCATCTTCTGTGTGGAGACATACATGAATGGGCATACCTTCGTTGAAGGTTGTGCATCAGGGCTGGCAATTCGGCACGTAAAAATCTACTACCAATCATTAGCAGACCGGAGTTCTGCTGTGGCGACCCCTAACCGGGAAAAGCCGAAAGATACAACAACAACATGATGGAGAATATAATATATTACACCCGATTTTTGGATGATATATTTATTATCATTAAAGGAAAAATTGTTGTAGCAACTGGATTAGTGGAGGAAATTAACATAAGTACGTCCTTTTTGGAATTTACCTTTACTTTTGAAAGGGAGAGAATTGCTTATTTGGATGCATAACTATCGAAGGATAGGGCCAATTCATGTTATATAGCAAAAATATTTAGAAAGGAAACTTATTTAAACTCATTTCTACACTTTACCAGTGAGCACCCATTACATCAGAAGAAATTGGTAGTAAAGGGTCAATTAGTGAGGGCAGCAAGGATGACCAAACTTGAGACTGACTTTTTTATCAGAATGCACCAATTTAAAACAAATGTTTCTAAAGAGAAGGTACTCTATGCATTTCTTACGAAAAATAATTGACGAGGTGCAAATGATGGCAGCGTTATTTTGTTCCCATTTTAGAGTACCCACCATTTTATACCTGCATTAGTAGAAATGCAAACACAAGAGAATAGTAGTGATGAAGGTAAAAAATATAAAGTAAGCCTTATAACTACTTATACTCTACATGCTGAGACTATAAGGGACATTTTAACAAAAATTTGGTGTATTTTAATGGAGGACACAAGTTGCAGGAATAAGGTAGGGACCTTTACAAGAATTGTTTATAAAAAGGACTTAATTTAAAAACTATATTGTAAAGGAAACAAAAAGTTATTAGCAAGAATGCTGGGATGTTTAAATGTGAAGCATGCCCATATTATAGATTTATTGATATTGGGTGAGACTATATGGTTAGAAATAAACGTTTTATGACCCCAAATAAATTTGATTGTAACTCAAAGAGTGTAATATACCAAGAATGCACTGAGTTGTATGTTGGTAAGACTGAACATAAAATAAAAGAGGGAGTCTACGAATATAACAGGCTGCTGGTGGAAATTGGGCTACTGTTGGCCGAAGAAGAAGAGGTGGGGAAAGGCATGCCCGAAGGCAGGAAGAGAGGAGGAAGGTTAGGAGTGTAGTACTGAGGGTAGGAACTTTGAATGTTGGCAGTATGACTGGTATAGGGAGAGAGCTAGCTGATATGATGGAGAGAAGGAAGGATGATATATTGTGCATGCAAGAGACCAGATGGAAGGGAAGTAAGGCCAAGTGTATAGGAGGCAGGTTCAAATTGTTCTGTCATGGTGTGGATGGCAGAAGAAATGGGGTAGGGGTTATCCTAATGGAACAGTATGCCAAGAATGTTTTGGAGGTGAAGAAAGTGTCTGATAGAGTGATGTTTATGAAGCTTGATATTGATGGTGTAATGATGAATGTTGTTAGTGCATATGCTCCACAAGTTGGGTGTGCAATGGATGAGAAAGAAAAATTTTGGAGTGATTTGGATGAAGTGGTGGTGAGTGTACCCAAGGGTGAGAGACTATTGATTGGAGTGGACTTCAATGGGCATGCTAATGAAGTGAACAGAGGGGATGAGGAAGTGATGGGTAGGTATGGTGTTAAGGAGAGGAATGCAGAAGGTCAGATGATTGTGGATTTTGTGAAAAGGATGAACATGGCTGTGGTGAATACATATTTTAAGAAGAGGGAGGAGCATAGGGTGATGTACAAGAGTGGAGGAAGATGCACACAGGTGGATTATATCCTATGTAGGAGGGCCAGTCTGAAGGAGATTGGAGACTGTAAAGTGGTGGCTGGGGAAAGTGTAGTTAAGCAGCATAGAATGGTGGTCTGCAGGATGATGTTGGTGATCAAGAAGCAGAGGAGGAGTGTGAAAGCAGTGCCAAGGATTAAATGGTGGAAGTTAAAAAAGGGTGATTGTGAGGTGGAGTTCAGGGAAGAGTTAAGACAGGCACTGGGAGACAATGAAGAGTTACCGAATAGCTGGGTAACTACAGCAGAGCTAGTAAGGTAGACTGCTAGGAAGGTGCTTGGTGTGACATCTGGACAGAGGAAGGAGGACAAGGAGACATGGTGGAGGAATGAGGAAGTACAGGAGAGTATACAGAGGAAGAGGCTGGTGAAAAAGAAGTGAGATTGTCAAAGAGATGAAGAAAGTAGACATGAGTATAAGGAGATGAGGCGCATGGCAAAGAGAGAGGTGGTGAAGGCTAAGGATAAGGCATATAGAGAGTTGTATGAGAGATTGGACACCAAAGAGGGAGAAAAGGACCTGTACCAATTGGCTAGACAGAGGGACAGAGCTGGGAAAGATGTGCAGCAGGTAAGGGTTATAAAGGACAGTGAGGGAAACGTACTCACAAGTGAGGAGAGTGTGTTGAGTAGATGGAAAGAGTACTTTGAAGGGCTGATGAATGAAGAGAATGAGAGAGAGAGAAGGTTGGATGATGTGGGGATAGTGAATCAGGAAGTGAAACAGATTAGCAAGGAGGAAGTAAGGGCAGCTATGAAGAGGATGAAGAATGGAAAGGCTGTTGGCCCAGATGACATACCAGTGGAAGCATGGAGGTGCTTAGGAGAAATGACGGTGGAATTTTTAACCAGATTGTTTAATGAAATTTTAGAAAGTCAGAGGATGCCTGAGGAGTGGAGAAAAAGTGTTTTGGTACCTATCTTTAAGAATAAGGGTGATGTGCAGAGCTGCAGTAACTACAGAGGGATAAAATTGATCAGTCACAGCTTGAAGTTATGGGAAAGAGTAGTGGAAGCTAGGTTAAGAAGGGAGGTGATTAGTGATCAGCAGTATGGTTTCATGCCAGGAATGAGCACTGCAGATGCAATATTTGCTCTGAGAGTGTTGTTGGAGAAATACAGAGAAGGTCAGAAGGAGTTGCATTGTGTCTTTGTGGACTTAGAGAAAGCATATGACAGGGTGCCTAGAGAGGAGTTGTGGTATTGTATGAGGAAGTCGGGAGTGGCAGAGAAGTATGTAAGAGTGGTACAGGATATGTACAAGGGTAGTGTGACATTGGTGAGGACTGCGGTGGGAGTGACAGATACGTTTAAGGTGGAGGTGGGATTACATCAAGGATCAGCTCTGAGCCCTTTCTTATTTGCAGTGGTGATGGACAGGTTGACAGATGAGATTAGACAGGAGGCCCCGTGGACTATGATGTTTGCAGATGACATTGTGATATGTAGTGAGAGTAGGGACCAGGTTGAGGAGACCCTGGAGAGGTGGAGTTATGCTTTAGAGAGGAGAGGAATGAAGGTCAGCAGGGCTAAAACAGAATATATGTGTGTAAATGAAAGGGAGGGTAGATGAATGGTGAAGATGCAGGGAGTAGAGTTGGTAAAGGTGGATGAGTTTAAGTACATGGGATCAACAGTTCAGAGTAATGGTGAGTGTGGAAGAGAGGTGAAGAAGAGAGTACAGGCAGGGTGGAATGGGAGGAGAAGAGTGTTAGGAGTGATTTGTGACAGATGGATACCAATAAGAGTGAAAGGGAAGGTCTACAAGAGGGTAGTGAGACCAGCTATGTTATATGGATTGGAGATGGTAGCATTGTCGAAAAGGCAGGAGTCAGAGATGGATGTGGCAGAGTTAAAGATGCTAAGATTTGCACTGGGTGTGACTAGGATGGACAGGATTAGAAATCAGTATATTAGAGGGTCAGCTCATGTTGGATAGTTTGGAGACAAAGCAAGAGAGGCGAGATTGCTTTGGTTTGGACATGTGCTGAGGAAGGATGCTGGGTATATTCGGAAAAGGATGCTAAGGATGGAACTGCCAGGTAAGAGGAAAAGAGGGAGGCCTAAGATGAGGTTTATGGATGTGGTGAGAGAGGACATGCAGGCGGTTGGTGTGAAAGAGCATAATGCAGAGGACAGGAAGAAATGGAAACAGATGATCCGCTGTGGTGACCCCTAACGGGAACAGCCGAAATAAGATAATGATGATATATATATATATATATATATATATATAGAGAGAGAGAGAGAGAGAGCATAAATAAAAGGAAAGAAAATAATGCCTTAGCAAGGCATGTGCAAGAAAACCCAGAGCATCACTTTAAATTTAGGGTTATTGAACAGGCAAAAGTGGGTCTTAGAGGGGGCCAGGTAGGTTTAGTACTTGAAAGACAAGACTTATGGTGGCAACTGATGCTAAATTCTTATTGCTATTCAGGATTAAACGACTAATGTTCTATTGCTTGTTTATTAAAATTAAGAAGTTTGATGTGTTAATAATTTAAAATGTATGGAATTTATTTGCTTATTTTTTGAGCAATTTTTGACTACATTTTGGTTGGTTTATTATTATGCATATTTTAGATGTAAAATCAAGTTTAAAAACAAGTATATTTATTTGCTTAAACTTTTAATGATGAATAAAATGTGTCATGTGACTTGAAATGACTATATAAGGAAGGAGTGGATTGCTTTTAATTTGTGTGATGAAGTTCATTTAATTTGGATGGACAAAAGCACTCACAAATAAATAGCTTTTATAATTCTTTTTATACTGTGACTTTCATTTTGTGTTTGTTTGGTATTACAGTTGTTTCCTTTGTATAATTGTCTTACATGATAATGCCATCTACTATCTGTGCTTTGTTTGTGTGTGTCTGTGTGCACATCCCATTTATCACTTCCTTTTGAATTGTCTTTTTTGATTGTTTCATATCAAAACATGTGACAACTTCACATGATTGTTCTTGCTGAGGAGATATTACCATTGATAATAAGTGTGGGGTTGGACCTTTGACCTATTTGGTATTGGCTATTTCTTCAATTTTTTTTTAATGTTTTTCTACCCACTAATGTAAATTATATGCTATTATATAGCATGACTTTGCTACTGGTTTAATTGAGTTGCAAATATGTAGTTTTAACTGTAAGAATTTATTCTTTCTTTATATTTGCAGTGTTTAGAACATGTCTCGCTACTCGTTTAGCATCTTTGTCAATTTGAAAATAATTTATAATATCATTTTATTTAGTACTTGAGTTTTCTATATTATAACTCATCAGTTATAAGACTTTACTGGTTTACTATCAAAATTTGGAAAATCAAAACATTTTCCCACAAAATGATTGACTTGTATATCTGAATTTGGTAATACCAAATTACCAAAATGTTGGAAATGGCAACCACGGAATCGACATTCAAACAGCGGAAGTTATAATGTCGAAAGTTCATGTTACCGGTAACATTTTTGCAGGGGGGCAAGCCTCCCACACCCCCTGCATATTATATATACCAACTCCAAGATCACACTGCAGTGACAAAAAGGGAACATTTTCCAATCCAGACTATACCGCAATCTCAGTTCAAAACGTCAACTTCATATTAGTGAATATGTACTCACTTTCGCTAATATTAAGTCGTATATTTTCAGTTCAAGATTACAGGCGCAGGTAGAACACATATTCACCCAAGTCATTTTCATCAAATTGCATTTCCACATTTTAATTGTAAATTGACCTTACTCTGTATAACATTAAAATGTTTATGCTAACCTGTTCCACTTGTTTTAACTTGTCATCATTGTCACAACATTAAAAAATAGATACAATCAGTATGCAGAAACCTTTCTTTCTGTTGGTCTAAGACACAATCACTCATTGTTTATAGATGCAGCTACATTCAGCAACCACAGTTGCTTACAAGAATGTCACCCTTGCTTCTGGTTTATTTAGTATACCATTTTATCTAATGTATTCTCATGTGCTGTATTATTTTTTTCTTCAATCACCCTTGTTTTACATTGTATTTTGAGTGTTCATCTGCTGAATATACATTCTGCCCTCTCTGCCTCCTATTACACAGTTTTTTTTCTTGTACTGTGCTCCTTATATTGTTTCAAGTAAACTGCTTTCATACTTTTTTTAAATGATTCATCTTACTGCACACTTTGCAGATCCTTTCTTTTGGCAGGACATCATCTTGTGTGAATATGATTCATCACAGGCTTTATATTGGCTTGTTTGGTTGTTTTCTAGCCTTTCTGTTTGACATATTTTTATCTTCTACATATTGACTATGTTCAGTCTATTTTTCTCTCCATTATTCATATTTACTGCATTTATATGTCCAATATTTTCTTTTAACATCATTTTTGTTTCTAATGATTTCATATAGGTAATAGAGCTTTCTATTGTCAAATCCTGTTCATATAACCTTTTTTCAAACATTCCTTGAAATGCACATTTGAATTAGTTGTGTTTTGATGCTTTAGTTATCCTAATATGAATTATCATTTTTTGTTAGTGTCTTTAATTTGTGTCATCTGCAATTATACTTTCATATAATAGGTATTCTGTCTTTATAGAGTAACAGGGTTGCCTGACTTTCGCTTAACACAAGTGATTGGTTAGTAATTCAAACTTCTAGATTATTCCATCTTTTCTGTTATTTAAACCCTGTGTCTGCAGGGGGCTGTGCTTATTTTACCAGGCTAAGGAGTGGTGATTCATCACTGTGACAAAGCAAAAACTCCCTGAGGCTCCAAGAGCAGAAAAAGTTTTTTCTTACATTTATTTCATTGAATTACACTTCTTAACACTTATAGTTGTGCTATATAGCTAATCTACTGCATTTTGCACTATTATATAGCTTTTTTACTGTTTCGCTGCATTTTTGTACTGTTTTATACTCTTTTTAGCTGTATTTTCCTTGCTAAATAGTGTTTCATTACTGTAATTGTATTCTTCTCTAGCACAAGTGATTGGTTGAAAGAGCAGGGGCTAGCAGGATTGGGTAGTAATTCAAGCTTCTAGATTCTGCCATCTTTTCTGGTCTTTATACCCTGTGTTTGTAGGGTGTTGCACTTGATTGCTCATTGTGCATTGCTGCTGAGTTTTTGCCCATTGTGAGGTATCTCAGTTGCATTTTTCCCTTAATAGCACTCCTGTGTAACTGATGCCCTCCCTTGCAACTGCTATGATTTTATCCAGCCCTACTCACACCTATAGGTACTCTGTTCTCATAGTACCCACTCTGACAACCATGGACGGACAATTTCATGTGGTTTCTCCTATTAGTCTTGTTGATATGGACATCCTGAGACAGTGTAGCAACTGCCTCATGTACATGGACAACCCTCTTCTTCTATCACCTAGGAGCACAATATATGAGAGATGCAGTTACATTGAGAATCTAGAATCCTTGCTGTCTCAATCACAAGCCAGTACATCTGGCACTGAGAAGGTTTTCTGCACAAACACCACAAACACCACACTTCTAACACCACCCACACCTTTACAGTACATTCCTACATATGTGGAGGTTCTCAACAAAAACATACCTAAACAAAAGAGACTTCAAAGGCAAAAGCACACACGCACATCAAAACCCACCGCACCAAGCACCACACATAGTATACATGCCTGTGTCTCACAGCCTCTAAGGCCCAGCCACAAACCCAGCATATTAGTCATAGGGACTCTGTCATGAGACACACAGATGTGCCCCTCACCAGGCTAAGCAAGGGGAAAGTCACGGTAAGTTGCTTGTCAGGTGCTAGAATCCACCATCTCACTCAAACACTCAAATCTATCAACAACAGCTACTGTTATGACATACCTCTCTGGACTATATGAAGAGAGACATGATTGAGCTCACTGAATATGTGTCCCAGGCAGGTATGTCCCTTACCTTAAGCAGCATCCTACCTTCATCCAGAATGTTGCCTCAGTACAAGCAGAAAATGACTGACTTTAAAAATTGTCTTAGCTTCTGGTGTCATTCTAAGGGGATCCAGTACCTAACAGCCTTGGAGGACATCACTGACAGACCACGATGCATTGCCGGAGATGGCCTTTACCTGTCTCCCCTGGGCTTCAGGCTTCTAGTAAAGGCTCTTGCCTCCCCATAGTGCCTTTTTTAGGCAACGTTATGAAGACAAAATTACCAACGTGAAACATTCTTTTAATTGAAATTTAAAGGTCATGTTGCTAAACGCTAGGAGTCTTAACATGAAACTGCACTCATTGCAATCATTCCTCACCCTGGAAGATGCTGAAATTTGTGCAGTCACTGAAACCTATTCAAAGTCATGGAGAGCACCCCAGCCTTACCAGGTTACTTGCCCTACCATGCTTTCAAACCCCAAACAGAGGGCTACAAAGCCAAAGGAGATGGGGTTTCAATATTTATTAAAGATATACACACCTCCAGGCTGGTCAAAGCGTATGACACATGAGACACTCCAGGTGCAGTTAACTATTGACAAAACACCTATTCAAATCATAGCTAGCTACATACCCACAACCATGACTCAGAAGGCCCACTCCACCTATCTGGACTTACTTGAATCCATCAAGATTCAACCCTCTACCCTGATCCTGGGTGACTTTAACTACCCAACCATAGAGTGGAAGACCTATTCTAGCTCAAACACGAATGCCCAGAGATTGCTTGACTTCGTCAATGCCAATGCATTGGATCAGCTGGTCGACATCCCCACAAGAGGTGAAAATATCTTGGACCTGGTATTAACCAACATGGGTAGCCACTGTAGCACCCCTACAGTGTCATCTTCCTCTGTAAGATCTGACCATAAAGCAATCACTTTCAAATTCACCATCTCCCCTCACCCCCCTTGCCAGTGTCAAACAAATAAACTTTTCCTAAGCTGAGTACAACCTCCTGAGATAAAGTATAAGCAGCTTCACAGCCACCATCCCTTCAGTTGAATCAAGCACTAATGTCCAACCCTACACCAAAAAACTATATGAACACCTATATAGTTGTATGAACTCAGCAACACTGACAGGAGCAAATCATCTTCCTCAAGAAAGAGTAAACCTGTCTGGTGGGCAACAGCAATAAACAGGAAAAAAATTGCTGTCCAGGGCCAAGAAGGAGCAGGTACCAAGTTGGAAGCAATCTCTCCTTTGTCTGAACAAGCAAATAAGGTTACTGGTGAAATCCTCTAAGGCTAACTTCAAGATTAAATTGGTCACATCCACTAAGGACAATCACAATGCCTTTTTGCATACATCTGCAATCTCAAAGGTAACTCCCAAATCTGCTCTGAATTGCTGGTCAAGAATACCACATACACAAATGCCATAGATGTAGCCAAACTGCTGGCAGACAGGTTCAGTGAAAACGTCACCCCCTCATCCTCCCATCAGTAAACCAGAACATTCCCAGCACCTGACCCCCTCCCCTCATCACCAGGGAGCAGGTTATTAATGCCCTCTCAAAGGCAAAAAATACAGTCTCTATGGGGACCCGACAACATCCCTGGTGGAGTCGTACATGAACTCAGGCAAGAGCTGTCAGCACCATTAGGCACCCTATTCAACCAAAGCCTGTACACTGGCTTCATCCCAGCAGAATGGAGGGCAGCTACTGTCATTTCTCTGCACAAAGGTGGAGCTTCCACTGACCCAGGCAATTATAGGCCTATCAGCCTAACTAGCCTGATCTGCAAGGCCATGGAATGCATTATCATGGACCTTATAAACAAGGACATTGGCAACCTCCAAATGCTTGATCCCACACAGTTTGGTTTTCTCAAAGGGAGAGCATGCCTGTTAAACTTGGTCACCTTCCTTGAAACAGTCACCAAAGCCATGGATGAGGGCAAGACAGTGCACACCTCCTACCTTGACCTAATCAAATCTTTTGACACTATTCCTCACTCAGGCATAATAGATAAACTCTTCCAACTAGGCATCAACCCATATGTTACCAGAATGGTAGCTAACTGGCTCACTGATAGAACCCACTCAGTCAAAATAGGGGAAGCCACCTCTAGTAGTAGACCCATAATAAGCCGCATACCCCAAGGATCAGTCTTGGGGCCTCTACTGTTTGGGATATACTTTTCTGAGGTGCAAGCCAAAACCCGTAGTCTGTGGCTAACCAAGTTTGCAAATGACTGCAAGCTAGGCACTGTTATAAATTCCCCTAGTGATGTCAACATCCTCCAAGAGGGCCTTAACCAAACTAATGACTGGTGCAAGAAGCACGGCCTCAAACTGAATGCCAAGAAATGCATCATTATCCTATTTGGGAAAAATGATGTTCCCACTAATTAGCACATTAATAACAATGTACTAAGCATGCAATCAGTCATGAGGGGCTTGGGCATCCAGGTTAATAACAACCTGACTTTTGACCACCATGTTGCCTCCATTGTATGGAAGGCTTTCTACACGTCCCACCTCATAAGTAAGGGTATTTCATCCAGGAACAAGGAGGTCATAACATCCCTGTACTCCTCCCTTATCAGACCCATTATTGAGTACAATGCCCCCTTAGGCACGTACCTTGCCAACCACATGCAGCAGATGGAGAGACCACAGATGTTCCTGACCAGGAAAATCCAAGGTCTCAAACACCTATCCTATACAGATAGGCTTAAAGCCCTGTCCCTCTACTCAGTTTCATACAGACTATTCAGAGGTGACCTGTGTCTGGCATACAAGGCTGTCTCAGACTCAGCCTTGATGGAGTTACTGCATATCTGTAAGTCAAACTCCACTCACACAACCCACATGCAAGGTCTCAACCTGGTCGGTGACATTAATAGAACTTGTTGGTGGGATAGCTTTGTGCCCCAGTAGCTCCCCCATCTGTGGAATAGACTTCCTCTCCATGTCAAGCAGATTACCTAACGAGCCCTCTTTAAGAGAAAACTGGATGACTGGATGGGAAACAGAAAATATACCCCTGGATCCCACCTGTGACCCTGTTGGACAGGGAAAACAGGTGCTGACTATGTCAGAACATAGGTGAAATTCTTGGCTAGGCTTATAAGGGCCTCCAGGCCAATAGCCTAGTATCATCCTATGAACCTATAAGTCAACTTGTAAGTTCCTTTTTGATTCAGATATTTTCAACTTTTTTTGACACAATTATGCATGTATCTGTTGTGGCTAATATGCTTTCATATGTGTGGTAAACTATATTACCTTCCATGTATAATAACAGTACTTTTAATTTTATATTTGCTGCAATATTTAATAAAGTTACATATTTTTGGAAAGAAGATACTGAAATGGAAATTATAGGCCTAAAGAATAACTGTCACTATTGACATGAAAACTCACAGTTGGTATTTGTAAAACCATTCTTAATTATCTTGTTTGTGTTTTTTTTCTAATCACCAAATTAATATCTGTATACTTTATTATGAGCAATAGTTGTGTCAGTCTTTTCATTTATTGGGCACTTTAAAACTTTCTTGCTTCTGTTTACTCCTGCTGCTTGGCTATCATCAGCCCCCTCTTGACTGGTCCATTCATTCTCCCATCACTGAGGGTGAGAGTTGAACAGGAAGAGCAAAGAGTCATTGTGTAGGTAGTAATTAAGGATGATTTCATTGTTGTCATTTTTTACCCTACCCCATTGAACCCATCCAGTGACAACCCATGGCTGAGATGTGCAATGGATGTCTTGATTGCTTCACACCTTTACATCAGGAAGTGGTTGATATCAGCAGGGCAGACCTGCCCACCCACCTATAAGAGGCACTGTGTCCTTATTTCTATGGTCTCCATCAGAAAAAACAACCAATGAATATGTGCCCCTGAGTTTGTTTCTCCCTCCCCCAAGACAAGACAGACATGTCCATCTTCCCTGTCTGCACAGACAAACACCCAATCTACTAGTCAAACTCAGATCAAATGAGTTGTAGTCAGAACTTTATCCCTCTATAGCACTGATAGGCACTTTCACACTTTTATCACTAGTCCTTTTATTATGCCACTTGTCATTCAAATAAATGTCCTCCCCCTTCATGTAAAAGCTTTTTTTGTATTGTTTATTATTATTTTTGTATAATTTCATTTACATTATTTCACTTTCTTAACCTATATCACTATATGTCTTACTTTTTATACTGATGATGCATCTCATTACAAAAATAAAGAATGAGAGACTATTCTAGACTTCTGTCTGGCAAATGACATGATGGTGGCTAACACATCGTTCAGCAATAGACAGAAAGAGTTACAAGATCACATACAAGAGTGTTCAACATGCAACACCGCAAGACTTCCTCCTAGTAAGAAAAGGGCACTGAAGTAGAATCAGTGATTGCAAACTCATCCCCACTGGAACAGTCAGCCAATAGCATAAATCACTGGTTGCAAAAATCAGCGCCAAGCAGTGGTCAGAGAAGACTCTAAGATCAATAGAGACTAAGCTAAAGACCTGGAAGTTAACCAGAAAAAAAAAACACAAGGATGAATAGATATGTGTCTAATCCAGGTATGGAAATAAGGCATATAAGAAGAGCTGGTGGTGCGATGCAAAAATCCAGGAAGTCATCAAAAGAATAAAGGAGTGCAGGAAAATTGGGAGATAGAAATGATGGACCAGGCAAAGAAGGAATATGGATTGTCTAATAAACAGGCTAAGAGAAGAGTTGCAATAGCAAAGAATAAGGCATCAGAGGTACTCCACCATCTTCTGGAAACTGACTTGGTAGCTGGCACAAAGAAACTCTATCAGGTTGCAAGACAAAGACAGAAAGGTAAAGAAGATAGGCCAGCAACAGTTTGCTTACTAGTCCACACAAGATCAATGGTAGATGGAAGAAGTATTTCCAGCAGCTTTTGAATGAAGAAAACCCCACAGAAGCTCCACTGTCTCAGACACAGCCTACAATGAAAGAGAAGAGGAGTCCATTCTAAAAGAAGTAAGAATAGCATAAAGGAAAATGAAGTCAGGGAAAGCAGCAGGCTCAGATGAGGTCACAGCAGATATGATCAAGAGGGGAAGAGATAACTCCTGGGGGTTCTCATAATGGTGTGGAGAGAAGCAGTGTTTCCCAGATGACTGAAGAATAAGAGTACTAGTGTCAGTGTACAAGAACAGAGAGGACATCCATATTGTGGGCAGTACAGAGGTATGAAACTGCTGTCACACTGCTTGCAAGGTCTAGAGAGGGTGACTGACCAAAAATATGCAGAATAGTAGAAAGCAAGATGGGAGATGAGTTCAGATACAGATCAGGATGCAGCACCACTAACCCAATTGTAGTGAGACAGATAGTTGAGAAGAAGCTAGAGATGAGGAAAGAATCCAACTGACATTCCTAGACTTAGAAAATGCATATGACAAGGTCCTAAGAAAGCTGATTTGGGCAATCTTGTGGTGGTTCAATTTCCCATGACCATTGGCAGGATTAATGAAAGATATGTACAAGGACGTAATGACTTATGTATGAACAGTGTTTGGTCTCACAGAGGGGTTCCCAGTGGGAGTGGCTATGCATCATGGTTCAGCTCTAAGCTCACTGCTGTTCATAGTGGTGATGGACAACATAAGCAAAAGCCCAGAGGGGACAAATTAACAAAGCTGATGTATGCAGACAATGTGACTTTACAGGTAGACTCTGAGTAGGAACTTCAGCAAAGGATAGGGGAATGGAATGCAAAACTGTAGGCATACTGGATGAAACTAAGTGCAGATAAAACAGTTGCAATGGCAGCAAATGAAGGACATGAGAAAAAGCTGAGTAATGAGATAGAAGGGAAATAGTGGAACAGGTTAATGGCTTCAAGTGTCTGGGTGGGGTGATTCAGGAGAAGAGAAGTCTGAATAAGGAAGTTAAAGCTAGAGTTAGAGGTTCTGCAGCCAACTGAAACAAATTATCATGTGTAGTATATGACAGAAGAATGCCAAAGAAGCTAAAAAGTAATGTGTACAAAGAAAGTGTCATGACCAGTACTACTATATGGTACAGAAACCTGGGCAGTAAAGACAGAACAGTTGAGGAAATTAGAGGTTATGGAGATGAAGTACCTGAGATGAGTAATAAGATACACACTATGGGACAGAATAAGAAATAAAGACACCAGAGCAGAAGCCAAACTAACTCTATATGCAGAAAAGGTAAAAAGAACAGATTGCAGTGGTGTGTGCACATGTGCAGAAAAGCAGGAGACAATCTGGTGAAGAAGATCTAGGACAGATAAGAAGAAGACACAAGGAAATAAGGGCATCAAGCAAATAGGTGTGTATGGACTGGGTAAGAACAGACCTGCTACAGTCAGATATGTCTGTTGAAGAAGGTAGGAGAGTGACACTGAATACAGAGAGAGGACAACAACTGACACGACATATAAAAAAGTGGGAAAAACAGGTTTGATGATGATGATGATGATGATAAAGATGATGATGATTTCATCGCATTCACTTGTTTGATTCTCTCCTTGATTATTTTTCTTTTTATATCATTCTGTGCTTTGCAATACCTGTCTTTCTGATTCATTTCTCTATGATGCCATTTGGGACAAAATTCTGAGTTTTGTCTCACCTTATCCCCAAAATGCAATGTAATGATATTAGTGTGAATCAATGTTGATGGGCATAATGCTGTTCTTGAGTAGGGTAGGCCACTTAGCCTCACTGTTCTTCTGGTAAACCTTCTTCCTTCCTCAGAGATGAATGAGTCAGCAAAATGCTGTTAATTTCCACTCCCAGCTAACTCCTCAGACTGAGCTTGCTAAGTCAACTCAGGTCAGGTCTTTTGTGTCAGAGTTACAACTGCATTTCTCTGTACAATAGAGCCAGCTCCATATTCAAACATTCTTACCCACCTTCATGGAAACATTAACCCAGCCCTGCCCAAAAGGAGACTCAGCATGTCTTCTTATACCCTTTCTTCAACACCACACAGGTGACATACCAGTTATGAATTAGATGGGCAGTGTAAAAGAAAAGTGCCCACTTTTAATTACAAACACCAAAGCAAGTGTTATTTTCATTATGATATTACCCCCACGAGTACAACTTTATTTACACAGCACAGAGGGCACAGAAGAATGTATTTAAATAATAATATGAAATAAACAGAAAGATGCAAACTAGATCCACAGAACTCCATCTGCTTCTGTGAAGACTTTTTTTTCCTCTGGTCATTTAAACTTTCAGCTCAGACTTCATGAACTTCTGTATTTGCACAATAATTGAGCTCCATGCGACCTGTATGCATGCAGTCTGAATACCGTATTTTGTAAATTAATTGCCACTGAATTGTGTCATGATTTTCCAGTTCATATACCCTACCACTGAATGTCACAGCTGGGTATCTTTACATACATTTCATTGCCCTGAGCCTGTAAATGTACTCTACTGGAATAATTTGACAGTGTAATGGGTGTATATGTTTGCTTCCTTATTCTCATCATTGTGATTCTTTACCCCATGCTCATTCTCTTCATTCGCTGCTCTCTCTCTGTCTCTCTCTCTCTCTCTCTCACACAAACACGCACACACGCACACACAAATGCACACGCACACATGCACACGCACACACAAACGGACACGCGCACATGCACACGCACACATGCACACACAAACGCAAATGCACACACGCACACACGCACACACACACACACACACACACACACACACACACACACACACACACACACACACACACACACACAATCTTTTTATCTCTCTCTCCTATCTTCTCTGTTCTTCTGTCTACTCTTTCTGTGACTCATTTGAAAACATCTCTGCCAGTTCTACCCACTGGCTTGTGATCTTGCTTCCCAACATATTGGCTTACCATACTCCTTCAGCTTGCCTTGTTGAGCATTATGTCACTAAATATTCACCTGGGACACGTTCCCTACTGGACCAGCATACTTTTACCGTGGATCTTATATTTCCCCTTATTCTCATTTTCTCCTCCTTGCATGACAATGGCTCATTTTTTATTCAGTATCTTTCTTCCAGTCTCTGTACAATGCATAACATCAGTGACTTTTTCCCATTAACCTTCGCTGCTGCTCTGCAGTCGCAGTGTGACTTGTCATTTCCCTCATTTGCAACATTAACCTGAGTAGGGCACTAAAGCACTTGCATATGTTCACCTGAGAACAACACTAGGCCACCTAGGAAACAAAAGACACTTGTATTCACTCTAACCCACCTTAGTTGTGGGCATTTCTTTTAAAATGTAATTGCCTTGATTAGTTCTGGGTGACAGTAATTGTCATTCTATTGGCTTTTATTCTTCATAGTTCGTAAGCTTTGTTTATAATCCATTCCCTAACACTCCAGAAGTACAGCTTACAGACGGTTAGTCATGGCTGCTTGTGTTTTCTACCCATTACAACCAAGCTGTATCCACCACAGGCAAAGAAGGTTCAGTGTTAGTTTTTCTGCACTAATAGATTTTAAGACTCCTGATTTATGACCTCTGCTTTTGTAGCTCATCCAATTTATTTTCTTATTTTTCTACCTGTTGTAACAAAGCAGTTGCTTCTTTTATCAGGGCCACACTTACTGCATCTCTTTGGTTGTAAGTACTTACGTCTTCCTGTATCCTCCTTTTATTTTACCACTCATGCCTGCATACCTCTTGTTTCCTTTGCTGTTCCACAGGGCGTCTCCATCTGTTTTATCACTTGAGCTACTTTACTATCTTCTTGTCGAATATTTACATGTTTATGATACCTTGTCCTTCTCTTCTGCCTTTCTTTCCATGAGGGGGATTTGAACTATCAACACATCAACAAAATCTTTAATATAGCTAAAAAAATCACTTCTCTATAACAGACTCTAAACCAGTCCTCACAAACTGTCTCAATATTAATAAGTATAATATGCAAGCCTGAGGCAACAAACATGACATACACAGCAAGAGTAATCAGAAAAAAATGCACTGACAGTCCCCATGTCACAGCATCAAGTGTAGGCAGGCACATGGAAACAGTGGTCAGCAGAGGACAAGCCATGGACACCAACATTAATTCAGATTAAACTAAAGATGTCCTTCAAGAATGCAACTGCAGTCATAACATATGGGTTGTCCTGCCTCAGGCAGCCCTCGGTCGGCCGGATTCCAAAGTCTGGGTCTGATGTCGCATTTCTCCGGCGCCAGAGTGGCTGGAGTATATAAGCATCAGCCGACGCCATTTTCTTCAGTCTTTCTTGCAAGCAGAAGCAGTTCGCAAGTGCTGGTCGGTCGCTCCTGTATTCTCTGGGGACCTTTTTGATGTCAAAATTACTGAAAAGTTAACAATTGTCTGTCTTGTGGTAAACAAATACCTCATAAGGATTTCCACTCTTACTGTCTCCTTGCCTTGGCCCAGACGATGTTCGCCTGTGTCGCCTGTCGCTTCAATAAGCGCTCTCAGGCGCCGGGCGGAGTTCGCTGAAGACTTTATAAATTTGCTTATACAATGCCAGAACATCGCAGACTAAGAAACGAAAAGACGGGACCAACATCCTTGGCCGCGTCTTCCACTGACTCCACTCCAAAACCTCCGGTTCTCCGATACCGGAGGCCACACCGACGCCAGTTATAGATTTTCCTCCGGATACTGAAACCGAGGAAATGCCCGACACTATTGCTGTAGATAAGGTCACTCCTGCACGTGGAGCTGCTAGGCCTCCTATGGCCATGTCTATTAAGGCCTGCACACGTGCTAAGGCAGCCAGCAAGACCAAGCACCTTACTGCTAAAGCCTTACCTCAGCCTACTCCTGAAGCACAAATCATGACTATGGCCGCAGACTTAATTTCCATGATTAGAGGTTCACAGGCCCATCCTGAGAGAGGATCCCATCCTCCTTCGAAGATTCTGAGGACTCTGTTCACTCCGATGGCCAGGAAGAGCTCTTCCAGACCTATGAGGACTCGGATGCAGAGGATTCCATCCCCTCGGCTTCCCTTCCTGAGGATATATCTTTTGGGGAAGTTCTGCATACCATGAGGGAACATTTTAAGTGGCAAGGCCAGGAATATTCTGATTCCAGAAAGCTCGAACCTTCCTGCCAACACAGGCCCCTGGCTATACCTCCTGTGCTAGATGTTTTGGATGACCTATACTCTGACTCCAGTGTTACCCCGGATACTCTTCCTCCTGCTCCAGCCAAGCCAGACAGATATTATAGGGTCCCAGAAACACATTCTCATTTCTTTAGGGCCCATGCTGTTGATTTAGAAACTATTTCTCAGGGACCTAAGGGTTTTTTCACATCCACCCTCCTAAATCCTTTGCCTTCCAATAGGGAAGCTAGGTCATTAGAGAGATGGGGGAAAAAGGTTTACACCTCCACTACTTTATCTATGAGAGCTCTGAATTGCCATTTTCATATGTTTCAATATCAGGATTACCTGTTAGATGATTTACAAAAAACATTGGCCTCTCCTGAACCTTTAGACAGGAAGTCTTTGCAGGAAGCTGTACATAATTCTCAGCAAGTCAGCAATCACTTTCTGCAGTATGGATATGATGCATTGGAAGCTTCATGTAGGGCAGCTATGACAGGGGCGGCCATTCGTAGACATGCATGGTTAAAAGAACAACCTCTACCAGATCATGTTAAGGCAAAACTCCTTGATGCACCCTTGGAAAAGAACAAGCTTTTTGGTGCTAATGCTAAAGATGTGTTAAAGTCCATCGAGGAAAAAGCAAAATCAGTTCAGACGGTCAAAGATTTCCTCCAGGTTCAGCCACCCAGATTCAGTAGGAATTGGCCTTCTAAAAACTGGTCCTTTCCTAATCCTGAAAGATTTCAAAGGGGTAAAAGCAGGCGTGGCCGAGGAAGAGGACAATACAGAGGTTCTTACAGGGGACGACAATGGCAACCAGCAAATCAAAGAAGTGACACAGGGGTCTCCCCTGCCCCACAGGGACAATCTCCATGACTTTCCTCTACTTCCGCTGACCAAGGAGCAAATAGAAGCACCCTTGGGTGGAAAATTTTCTCTGTTTTCAGACAATTGGCACAGATTGACAAAGGACAAATGGATTTTGGACATTATAGACCAAGGTTACAGGTTCCACTTTCATACCTTACCAAGAAAACAAGGCATGCCAAACCTACCACAAAACCAGAGGGCAGAGGCTATCAAGCAAATTTCTCTGTTTGCTCAGATCAAAGCAATAGAAAGAGTTCCACAACAAGAACAAGGCCAGGGGTTTTACTCAAGACTGTTCCTTGTTCCAAGAAAAGAAACTCAATGGAGACCAATACTGATTTGTCCGCATTAAACACTTTTCTCATAGTACCAAAGTTCAAAATGCTGACTCTACAGCAACTCCTTCCCATGCTGGGCAAGGGGTCTTGGCTGATTACTCTGGACCTCACGGAGGCATACCTGCATGTCCCTATCAGACACAGCTGCAGAAGATACCTCAGATTTCTTGCAGGGCCTGAGCATTATCAATTCTCAGCATTGCCATTTGGCTTATCTACTGCACCCAGAGTATTCACAAAATGCCTGGCTTCAGTAATTGCTCATTGCAGGCTCCAGGGGATCCGCACCTGGATTACCCCGTACCTGGGCGACTGCCTCATACAAGCCGGACGACAAATTGATTTTGACAAAAACTTGAACTATGTCATACAATTGCTACAGGCTCTGGGATACACAGTCAACTTCCAAAGTCAAGACTTCAGCCATCCCAGCAAATAACCTTCTTAGGAGCCAATCTAGACACAGCCTCTCAAATGGCTTACCTGACAGAAGACAAGCAAGAGAAGTTAACTCATTATTTCAAAGGTTTGGCAAAACTCACCCAGATGACTGCAAGGAGATTCCTACAGGCCCTGGGTTACATGGCATCCTGCATTCTCCTGGTCCCATTAGCAAGACTACACATGAGAAAGCTTCAATGGTACCTAAAAGCCTATGGTCTCAGCACAGCAACAACTTAGAGACAACCATACCGCTCATTCCATGCCTACAAAAGGAATTCCTATGGTGGGCCTCGCCAGGCAAACACAGGCATGTCATTCAAAACCTCAGATAACACAGATCATGACCACAGATGCCTCAGACCTGGCGCACATGGAGGGCAGATGTATACAAGGACAATGGTCTCCAAAGGAAACACATCTGCATATAAACCAAAAGGAAATGCTGGCAGTAATACATGCCATCGAGCCTTTCGACAACAACTTCAGCAAGGCCATCTACTGATATGGACAGACAACACCACTGTGATGTGGTACATAAACAAGCAAGGGCATCCATTCCCCCCTTTGCAGACTGACAATGAATCTTTGGAAAAAATCACTGAGCTTAAACATACAGTTACAATCCCAGTTTGTTCCAGGCAAACACAATGTGCGGACAGCCTAAGCAGGAATTTCATAGATCCACACGAGTGGAGGTTACATCCGAAAATCTTCACACAACTCACCTCGACATGGGGCAGGCCAGAAGTAGATCTATTTGCCTCCCACCTCAACCATCATCTACAAAAATTCTGTTCAAGGACATATCATCCACAAGCTTGGAAAATAGATGCTCTTTCATTCAACTGGAACTTCCTAAAATCTATGCATTCCAACCTCTGCCACTGATGACCACAGTATTACTAAAGATCAAAGCAGAGAGGCCCAAGGGATCCTAATAGCTCCAGACTGGCCAAGACAACACTGGTATCCACTACTACGGAGCATATGTCACAACAAAAAGTGGGCCCTTCCCCAATGGCCCCTACTATTGACTCAACACAACTTCAAAACAGTGCATCCAAACCTTCAGATGCTGCAGCTAACAGCCTGGGAGATCCCATGAATAACCTCAATCTATCTCTCTCCAAGGAAGTTCAGCGGATATTAACAGAAGCTCGAAGACCATCCACCAGAAAGGTTTACTTAGCAAAATGGAAGAGATTCAGCATTTGGAATACCAGCAAGGGACATGATGCATCATTATTGAACATCCCACTCATCCTGGAATATTTGGCAGATATGCTACAGAATGGACTCTCGTATTCTTCCATAAAGATACATGCTTCAGCTATTTCAGCTAGATATAACACTGATCCGCCTGTGTTTTCACATCCTTTGTTAAGGCAATTCCTCAGGGGAATCAAGAACATTAAGCCACCAAGAAAGGCTCCAGTGCCGGCTTGGGACCTCAACTTTGTCCTAGAAAAACTGACTCTACCTCCCTTTGAGCCAGCAGCTTCAGTGGACTTACAATTTCTCTCATGGAAGACAGCTTTCCTGTTGGCAATTACCTCAGCAAGAAGGGTTTCGGAACTACAGGCCCTAATGGCAATACCACCGTTCATAATCTTTCACAGAGACAGGGTCTCGTTAAGAACCAACCCTACTTTTATTCCAAAGGTGGTATCTAGGGTTTCTTTAAATCAAGCTATTCACCTGCCTACTTTCTTCCCCAATCCTGAGAGCAAAGGGAAAGACTGACCTTGGACATTCACAGACAACTTTGCTACTACCTGGACAGAACCAAGACCAGCAGGAAGTCTGATCAGCTTTTAGTAGCTGCGCCCTGGAGTACAAGGAAAAGCAATTTCCAAACAGACTATTTCAAAATGGATTGGACATTGCATCAGATTTTGTTATTCCTTCCATGGGAAGAATGTTCCAGCCAATGTCAGACCACACTCCACCAGAGCTACAGCCACCTCTACAGCATTCTTAAGAGGGGTGCCTACAAAAGACATTCTAGAAGCTGCTACATGGAGCTCCATGCATACATTCTCCAAACACTACAATCTCCCTTTATACTCCAGATCCAGAGCAGGCTTTGCCCGGCAGTCCTGCAGGGTTTGATTGCCACACCATCTCTTTCCTAGAGCATTCCTCCTCCCCAGCTAAGCTATGGTATTCAACCCATATGTTATGACTGCAGTTGCATTCTTGAAGGACATAGTACAGTTTTGTACCTACCATAAATGTAGATGTCCGATAGATATGCAACTGCTCGGATTTTCCTCCCTCCATACCCCTATGCCTTGGGTCCCCTATCCCTGTTTTCTCTTAGCTGGGGATATTTGTTATGGTGTATCTGTTTATTGCTTACTTATTTGTCTGGAATCCTGTTTTGTCTTCCAATTTGATTACAGCCTTCCTTGGAGGGCACCTGGCATCTGGGGCAAGAAACACTGAAGAAAATGGCGTCGGGTGATGCTTATATACTCCAGCCACTCTCATCAGCAGACTTTGAATCCCTGCCTGAGGCAGGACAACCCATATGTTATGACTGCAGTTGCATATCTATCGGACATCTACATTTATGGTAGGTACAAAACTGTACTTTGCAGCTCCAGCTCACTTTTAGTGAGATTTGGTTATAGATTTTAACTTCTGTAGGTTTAGCTTTATGTCAAAGCAGTTTACATTGTATTTGTTATATAACATCAGCCAACTTAATTGAAGACATTCTAGTGTTCAGAAAATATGCATCTATAACCTAACACTTATTGTACTAGTAGCTGAGTGACACATGGATGAGGCTGGGCAAATTGCAACTCAGTGATTGGTTTTATAGGGGGTTGGCATAATATTTAAGTATTTACCTCACAGATACAAAGTACAAGGTTTGAGTCTTTGGTCACTGTCTGGTTGTTGGCTAGGTGTGTAATAGTCGGTGTAGTATTTACTTATGAACCTAATCCAAATTGTCTTATTCTTCCAACTTTCTAATTGATGAACACCAATATTTAAAACATGTCCTTAATTTAGGACATTTTCCCTGAATAAGTTTTGGCTTTATTCATAATTTGTGAGTTGCAATTTTGAGAGTGCTGTTTTTAGAGTTTAGACTTGAGTCATAATACTTGCACCTTATATGAAAATAAATTATTGTATCTCAATTTGTGCATTCCTCTGTAAGGTGTCTCAACCACAATCAAACTGATAAACAGGAAAATATTTTATCTCACATAAAGATCTAAATTCCACTGTTTTTGTATCTCAGAATAATACCAGACATCACACACACACACACACACACACACACACACACACACACACACACACACACACACACACACACACACACACACACACACACACACATATATGTACCCTTGCATACACACATGCATACATATACTGTGCATGCACACACATGCACACATGGATGAATATACATGCGAGCACACACACACACACACACACACACACACACACATATATATATATATATATATATATATATATATATATATAAATATATATAGACACACACACACACACACACACACACACACACACACACACACACACACACACACACACACACACATATACATGCATGTATGTAAAAACACAATGATAGGTAGTGTGATACGACTTTGTAGTTGTCATCTTATTTTTTACAGGCTACATTGCAATTCTGCTCCCTTGCCACTTTCTAAAATTATAACACCATGTATGAAGTTTGTTTAACCAGTCTGATTCCTATTGATCACAAAAAAGGCTTTCAGACTGCTCCATCCTTCATTTACACAACAATTAACCAGTTATGGCCTGAAGGATGCCACCCTAAACTGGTTCTCTAGTGTGCTACTAATTTTATTTAAAATAGGTGAAATTAAATTCTACTGCTAAAGAACACTTGTAAAAGGTTGCATTTGAGGGGTGCTCTTGTTCAGTAACTCAATGTCAGTTTTGGTTTAATTTCTCCTAGTCTTTTGGGTTTCTAATACCATGACTGGAATTGACTCCATTCCTTAGTCAGAGTACAATTAGAGTTTATAAAATTAGTATTGTGTTACTCTTTGATGTTAGCCAAATGTGCTCTAGTCAGCATTCCCATTGTACCCAGAATCACCTCCTTCTGTAATTCATATGGGGTTATATGCATTGGCATCATATCTATGCACAGCTGTGATTTTTTTTTTTTTTTATTAGACCCATTGCTCCTACTGCTATTGGAACTCTCTGACTATCTTTCTTCCACATTTATCTAATTTCTGCCTGCAAATCCTGTTATTTTATGACTGTATCTTTCTGTATGTAATACACTTTAATCACTGGGTGTAGCAATTTCAATGATCAATGCTCCTTTTCTGTTTTTTTCATGGTCTACTATATTTAGTTTACTCACATCTATTTTGTGAACTGTTGGTAATGGGTGATCCCATGTGATATAAACTTCATGATTTTCTATAATGCTGTGTGGTATATGTTTCCAATGTTTCTCAGCTACTTTTACATTATAGTGTTTGAACAATCCCCAGTGCAGCATTCTTGCCATATTAATGTTCCTTTTAGTACATAGGCCCTCTGCCATGCATGTATCATACAAGATGTTCAACTATTTCCAGTTCTTTTTTACAGAACTTGCATTTGTCTGTTTCTCGTACCTTTTTAATGGACTTTGCATACCAACGAACATGTAGTCCACTAACCTGGGCTGCCAGTATTAACTTTTCATCTTTTGGTTTCAGTTCACCTCTCCTTAACCATTCGTACATCAAATGTTGATCAACATGAGGTTGTTCCAGTAGATCTCTGTACTTGCCACTATACTTATGGATTTTCCAAATTTTCCTTCCCATCTGATACTTTTCTTTGTATTCTATCTTTTGTTTTTTAGCATACACAGTTGTGTCTGATTTTTTGTGTATTTCTGGTTTGAATTCTATTCCCGCTTTACACTGGAATGCTTTTGCTAAACTCAGCAAGGATGTCGTCTTCAAATTCTGTTCCTCATGTTGTACACTTTCAGTATGTTTGGCTCGGGGAGGTCAGCAGACATGTATACTTTACCTGATTGAAGATCTATACATGCAAACAATTTTGAGGAGACCCATACCTCCTTCAGAGAAAGAAAGAAAGAAATAATCTTGGTATTCATCGATTTTTTATATATCATTTGATAAATGTGAAGCATTTTTCTTGTTTTTGCATCTATTGATCCAATAATTTTAGGGGCAAGCCACTCACCCCAAAACTGTAAGAAAAAACAGAGCAAATTTGTTTATAGCTTGGACTTTATTCCTAGATGTCCAGGAAGTTTTCAATATCAGTTTTAGTCTTCTGAAGTATTCCTTACTGAACGTTAATAGCATTTGTTCATAGTTTACGGCTGATCCTTCATTTATTCCACAATATTTATACACTCCCTCCTGCTCAAGTTCCTTTTTATCACATTCTTTGCCCAGATAGATGTTTTCTTGGTGTTGCAACTTTCCTGCTTTAAATGTTGCTTTTGCACATTTATCGGTACCAAATGTCATTCTTACATCGTCTGAGAAACTTTTAACCATTCATAGTTGTGCTTTCAACTTCTCATCTGATGAACTATACAGTTTTAAGTCACCCACAAAAAGTAGATGAGAAATCTTTAAACAGTGTTGCTTCCTGGAATCCAAATTGTAAACATAATCTAATATGTTAAGTAAACAGCTTAATGGGTTAAGGGCAAGATGCAAATCAGAGGTGACAGAAAATCACCATGGAATATCCCCCTTTGAATTTTTATCCTTGGGATAAAAATGTGCTCTTTTTCATGGCTCAAATGCAGAGTGGTCTACCACTGTTTCATAATCACTGTAATGTAATTGGTCATTGCAAGGTATATCTTATAAACCTGTAAGCACTCCTTTATTTGTGAATGTGGGATGCTGTCAAATGCATTTTTGTAGTCTATTCATACCATGCTTAGATTCTTCCCCTTTTTACATTTCTCTATTATGGCTTTATTTAACAACAAATGATGCTTTGTTCCATTTACTTTCTTTTGTTACCCTTTTGTTCTATTGCCATGATTGAGTTTTCTTCTAAATTACTATAAATTCTATCTGCATTAATTCTAGTATATAGCTTGTATATTCGCGGAAGGCAAGTTATTTGCCTATAGTTTTAGGAAGCTTTGCAGGTCCACTCAAGAAGGACTAACATTTTCCTGTTGTTAATTAGGCTGGTGTCTGTTTGGGACGCATGTATAAATAATTCTTACTTAGGGCTAAATCTTTGTGTGAAGATGTTAATTATTTCAGCCAGACATTAGGTAGTGCATCTGGGTCTAGGGTTTTCACTTTTGGAGATTTTCTTAAACTTGTCTCAGTTTCTCTAAAAATTACTTCAGCCCATTTTATATTCTCTACATTGGAGCTACTTACTCTTTCTGTTCAGCAACTCTGTTATGTTCAACAGGGTCTTTATAAATAGTCTTTCGGCTTTTCCTGGTTAGGGGTAGCCACAGCAGAACTCCGGTCCACTAATGATTGGCAGTTAATTTTTACAGTGCCGAGTTGCCAGCCCAATGAGCAACCTTCAAAGAAGACACACCCATTCATGCACGCACCTACCTGCATGTCTTTAAACATCACTGGACTGTGAGGAGAACATGCAAACTCCACACAGAAGGCACTGCAGCTAAGAATTGAACTGGAGAACCTCTTGCTGTGAGGCTACAATGCTAACCACTGCATCTCATAACAGGGTCTTTATAAATACTTCTCCAAAATGTGCCTATTTCTTCTTTTATTGGTGGTGTTTCTATTCTTTCTGCTTTATTTCTCAGTTCTTTGTCAATTCTTCTTGTGTCATCAATTAATTGCTAATTATGTACTTTTCCTTTATATTTTCTGGATACCCTAGAAGTTTTTTCTGCCTGTGCTGATATTTTTAGTTTATTAGTTGCCACAGCATATAATAAATTTTGGTCTGATTTGATATTGTGCATTGCTTTTCTGACATCAATCTTTCTAAGTATTTTTGATCTGTTCCCTTTCCTATAGTTTTCTAACAATGACAATTCTTGTCTTAATTGCTTTATAGTTTTCTTTATATGATGCTTCAATAGTAGCATTTGCTTGTTTCTTTCATTTCTTTTGTTACTCTAGGTTTTTGTGGCAGCACTTCATCTGCTATTAGTTTAACTGCATAGTAATATATTCTAATTATTTATGTTATATTACATGGATTTTTCTTAGCAATCATGATTACAGTGTTCATCTGTTTTACCAGTCTTCTCACATTTTGGGTTTTATTTACTTTCTGTCGTCTATTTCTTTCATTTGTCTTAATACATCTATCCGTTTCTGTTAAATCAAGTGTGTATTACCTTAAATAATTTTTTATGGACTGAGAGCATCTTCTTTGCTTTCCATTCCTTATGAATATTCTATAGAAGCTCCAGAAAATGTTCCTGGGGCATATCCTCTTCAGATGCATCCTGCTTGATCACTTGCTCCTTTATATGGGAACCCTTTAGCCCAGCATTCTGCAATATTACTTGTGTTAGAGTTGCCACTGCTTCCTGCTCCATCCTTTGTTGTGCAATTTCAGCTAGACTTTCATACTGGTATCCTGCAGAAGGTTCCAGGGCATCATCATGTTGTAAATCTTCAGATGTATCCTGCTCCATGTGTTGCTCCTTAATCTGGGGAACTGTAATACCATACATTGCCTGTATTGAATTATTCACACTAAATCCTTCACTTTGCAGATCCATAATTTTAATTTTTGTTTAACTTCTACCTTACTAATCCTCTTTTCAACATTCCCACTTTTTTTGTGTGTTGTGAAATATTCCGTATCTGGGTACCATTGCCTGTATTTCTCTTCAAATATTTTTGGAGCTGTTTTTTTGCATTGAAAATTTGGGCTTTCTCCTTTGCATAAATATTGCACCATACCAGACCTTTTTTTTTTTCTTTCACATGTCCAAGTTTCTTTTTTATACCTTTCAAATATCTCTTTGGTTTGTTCTTTATATTTTTGTACTTCCTCAGTTACTTCTATTTCCAGGCAGCCCAAAGTTCCCTTTTCAATGCAAGCTTTTTCATAAATCTAAAATATTTGACAGTTTTTCTTGTGAAAGTATTTTCTTTCCTATATTTTTTGTTTTAACCTTTCTAAATATCTTCTATCTGGAAATTCTGGATGTCTTGCTTTATAATAACAATACATCATTTCTTCCTTATCTTCAAAAATCCACTTGTCATTTTTATGGATCTTTTTGCCCTGTCAATTTTTGTGTTTTTGTGGACTACTTCTTCCTTCTACAATGGGGGGGGGGGTCATCCTCCCACTGAGCCTGGCCTAACCCTGTTGTATGAATGTTTCCATATCCTAAGGATTTGACACTGCCTTTTTTTCCATACTTGGCACCAGTGCATATACCTGGATTGGGCACTATTTTATCCTGGGACCTGTCTGCCCAGCAGTCTATTTTTATTTTTAACCTGCTGTTCTCCATGATACATGCTGTATAAAATACAGTCTATATATTAGTGTTAACTTGGTGAAATTTTGTAAAAACTGGTTCCACCATATGAAGGTACTCACCAAGACTTGAGGATTAATTCAGTTCCAGTAATACTCCTCTCCTTTTCTTGCTGATTTCATCTCTCCATTCGGACCCTTTTAGTAAACTACAGACCATGTTGTTTGAGGCACAAAAAGGCTAGCCAGTGTAGCTTTAAAATGGTGCATCATTATTGCCAAGAAACAGGAAAAAGACACTGAGCTAGTAGAAAATTCTAGAAATCTGATTTAGCTCCCCACTGCACCTTAGTAGCATACAGAATGAAAAGTCTATATAAATATTGCTTTTTTGCCCCTGTCTTCCTCACAGATGATATAAACAAAGCACAAGATAATGGTGTAGTGTCTATATCTTATTCTTCCAATCATCACCTCCTCCACAACATCTCACACAAGAGTACTACAGACTGTATAAAACAATGTTTGTAGTTTTCTATAAAACTCTCCTCATGGGGACATCACTACCTAACCTTAAAGAAAGCAAGGCAGCTATTTCCATTTGTACATTTATTCTCAACAAGGACCTCAGATATGATAAAAAACACATAAATGTAAATTGTGTAGAAAAAATATGAATAGGTTGATGACATTGTCTGTAGTATATGTTTTTGATGAAGACATCATAAAACAGCACACTTAAATCTGAGCTGCTAAACCTCATTAAACATTTCCATAGCTCACCTAATATAACCATCCTATACTCATGTCTACACTTAGGTTAACTTAAAAAGCTAAATAAAATAAAGGAACTAAAACACAGATGGCATTTCCCATTCATTATAAAGTAGTAAACTAACTATAAACACTGAACAGACACAAATGCATAAAAACATCCTTTAAAATAAAAAATGCACACTTAAATCAAGGCCCTAGAAACTAAACCTACTCTTATAGGAAAAACATTACAAAAAGACAGAAATAAACAGACAAAAAATATATACCACAATTTATCAGTCAGAAATAATTTCCAGCAAAACAGACTTGATTCTAAGCAATTAAACTAACTTAAAATGAACTAAATAAAAAACACAACTAAACTATACAACTAACATATTGTAATGCAACCTAAACTACTAAAATGTATCCTGCAAATTAATTGCATTTAAAAATACATGCATTTGTTTAGTAACTACAGCTACAAGGCTTTCAGGAGACAAGCTATTCACAAAAATATGTTTAGACTGCCAAAAGCTATATTTAGTAGAAACTTTAGAAGTTAATATAGCCTGTTGAATTCAATGGATAACATGACTCTACCATACAAATATAGAACAATGAAAACACTGAATTATGTATGGACTGTATGAATAAATCATGAGTTTGCTGCTAAGCATGAAATTTATTCCTGAAACCTATAATACAAGATATTTCATGTATCACATAAGACCCCACATATTGTAGGAAGTATGCATGTTACCTAACCAGAAAGTGATCCTAGGTTTCCCCTAAAAGGGATGTGTATGTTCAGTGGGCTTGCTTGTTTAACAACTTTATTCCCTCCTTCCCCACTTTTCTCCTCCACTGTCTAGACCCATAACCATTTTGATTAGGTCAGAGTTCAGGATTTAATGTTATATTTTGTGGATACAGCTGGATCTGAAGCAGGATTTAGTTGACTGCGCCATTAATAAAGTAACTCCATAATCTAACTTCATGCCAAAGTATGCCATGGCTGTAAAATATACTTTGCAAAAGTCTGGAGGAGAGGAAGTTTCATAGCCAGGAGAGAGAGTATATTTTACTGCTATTCCTACCCCGTGGTATTTCGTGACATCATTTAAGAAGATTGTGGAAGAATGTCAAATGTTTCAGCAATCAGCACTTAAGGAGGATAGGTACAGTAAAACATTGACCACTATTGTTTATAACATTGCATAAATATATGCACTGGTATAGTTAAATGTGCTGTTTTGAATGCTTCTAATAGGTGCTATTCTGAATGTATTCTGAATGCATCTAATGGTGGATAACTTTATTCTACAAAGAAGGTATCTAATAGTGGATAACTTTATTCTAACAAGAAGAAACAGCAAGATATTCACTGCAGTATTTAAGTTCTTCCTCTACCGTCTTCCACCAGAGTAAAGCTTTGCTGAGTTTGCATGTTACTGGGTTACTACAGCAAAGCTGCTTAAAAGTTGTTAACGTTTGTGTGAGAGAAAAAAAAAGTGACACAAATACAGCAATCTGTTCCAGAAAGAGACAACAAAGAGAATAAATTAGGAAAATCATGACAACCAAATTTTACTTTTGATTTGTTGTTAACTTGCTGACAAAGAATCTGTTTATCTCAGGAAGGGCATACACAGAAGTCTGATAATAAAAATCATGCAGAGATATAGAACTGTATGAGTCATTCCTCTCACTTCAAACACAACACCCTTGCCTTTAAGAGCTACACTGGGTGAATTATAAGTCCTTAAGGAGGCTTGCAAGTTGCAGGTCAGCAATTCTATTACATGTAATTAACATACAGATATGAATTCCTAGAGCCTACCATGGAGCATAGAGCACATCTCTGGTACAAGACTGGTGCTGAGCTTGAAACAAAACTGGTCTTATAAGTTTCATGAGTTATCTCATAGGGCAAGTTTTCATGTTTTCCTATAGGGCCATTTTTTTAAAGAATCCTAACCGGAACTCTTGTTTTCTGTCATTTGCATCCTTAATTGGAGCTGGTGCTCTTCTTAACCTTCCACCATTTTTTAACAAATAGGGGGAAAGTAGTTAATGGGTTGTCAGTAGGGTGGTGCAGTGTGTGCAGGGTTAATTGCACAGCCAGACAGCAAGAGGTTCGTTAATGGGTTGTCAGTCCTCCTTATGAATGTATTTAATAGAAAACAAAGTTTGCCAGCATGACCAATGTGAGGCTGACATGCATTGTGATTCTAAATCATAACCAACACAAAATAATCATTTACTCTTATTCACAAACAGAGGGGCAAGTAAAGCTAAACACTATTAGTCTTGTTTATTTCAATTCATTTGAGTGTTAGAGGATTATCTTCCTCTGTGCAGAGCAACACTCTGGCAGGTGCTTTTGTGTGGAAGGACCCAAAATACTTTTCTAGTATGAAGAGAATGCTCAGCTCTTTTGTTATTGTTATTGTTTTAGGAGGGGCTCACTGTGGCAAAGTCTCAGAACCTAGTGGTAAGCAGTGCTATCCATAAGCATAAGAAGCCTGGGTTATTGCAGAGAGTGCTATCATGTCAGGGAACACAGTTATCAGATTGTGAGGATAAATATAGAAAAAGCTCTACAGTGATTTAAGCCATGCAAGCCTAGGCATTGTTAGACACATATCCATCTAAAGATTTTTTTTCTTGCCCTAGACCTTCTCATGATGGACTCATGGCAACCAAACCTGGCTTTGAAGCTTGCATATACACAATGCTGCTTTGTAGATGTTTTAAAGCAAGCATACACAACTTCTTGTTCAGCTTGGTACTATACAACCTAATGTAATATACACAGTTTTGGGTTCATGTCATATTGTACAAAATAGCCAAAGTGTATGAAAGCTAGCACTTGCTCATACACAGTCATGATTTTATTTATTTGACATTTGTTGACTGGGAAAGTCCAACTAGGACAGAGCCTATTTTCAGGAGAGGCCTGGGGAGAAACACTCCAAATGTATGTCTTTGGAACAGAAGGCACCCCAGCTGAGAATCGAACATGAGAACCTCTTACTGTGAGGCAACAGTGTTAACTGCTGCACCTCCGCACCACCCATAAGACAAATAAATCCTGTGATTCTCAGTTGTGCTTGAGACAGGGTACTGCATATTAACTAATACAATATCTATTGCTAGTACCAGTGTGGAAAACTGAAAAATAATTTATCTCATACCCTTATCATAACACCAAATGAGAAACAGACAGTAATATTTCCATTGCTATTGGTTTGTCAAAAGAGAACAGAAATAAGTGCAGGAATGCCCCAATGCACCAAAGATAGAGGCAGAGTGGATATAAATCGAGATTATTCACAGAAAATGGCTTGCCATCCACAATTCTTCAGTAGAAGCAAAGGTTTTAGAGAAGAGATAGAGAAAGAATCATTAAAAATATTTAAAATATGACTGCAGCCATCACTAAATATATTCACGCTGTACAAAACTCACCAGTTTCCATGAACTCTGTAAGGACAAGAGAAAAAGTATATTTCCATCTGTGTAGAGTTATGAAAACAGTGCATCTCCCAAGGCATGCTGTGCTGTGAGGCATGTCACAGAATCATTTCAAAGGACAAATTTCATTTAACTATTCTGAATCTGGTTGTGCTTCTTGATGGTATAGCAGTTGCCAAAGACAGCAAAAAGATCATAATAATATGACAATATTTTGAGAATCAACATTTTCAGTCTTTATTCAGGAGTTGATTATTCCTAGGAAGTCTGCTCCAAAGTTTCTATTTAAAAGCTGTATTCATTACCCTTTCAGTTTGCCTTCTGTACTGTTTTATCTATATTATTAACATGTAGACAATCTGTATTCTTAACATTCTACATGAGGGACAAATGCAGGACATCTGAAGGGAGATTCCCCGTGCAAAGTGATCCTGGCTTAAAGTGCCCTTATACTTCAGGGGGAACTCCAAACATTCTGTGTGGCCAAATGTCACATGGGGCATTTTATGGTTAACTGAAATAAAATTACTTGGTAACTCATGTATTCTTCATTAATCTTAGCCAAAAGATTTGTGTATGTGCTGAAGAAACCCTTAAATTACATGGATAGCAGAATTATTTTGAAACACTCACAAATCTGGAGGTGAACTAGTTCACAATTTAACTGATGCCTTAATATTTCAAAAAAAAAACTTTGTACTGATGAAGACAGTGGAGCTCAGCCCTCCAGCACTTAATGTGGAAAACAGCAGATGTCAACAAATCTGTAGCAGTTTACCTTGCCTCATAATTTAAAAGTTACAATTATTACCGGTGTCACTTTCCATGAATGTAACAACTTATCATTCTTCCTGACCTAGTGGCAAAAATGGGCTTTTGCAGCAGAAAAAGACACTCATAGGATATAAGAAAAGCCATCAGAAACCTCCATAAATATCCCATGCTCCAAATACCCTAAGCTTGTCATTACGTTTCTTTTCTGACAAAAACACAATCTATAAAGTAAGTAAAATCTATTGTTCAGACAAACATGTTGAAAAACTCTCCCTATTATGCCTACTTTCACAAAAACTTGACAGATAGCCTAATATGGTCACTGAATAAATATGGTGGCAGAAAATGACATAGTGCTTTTCATCCCAAATGTTTTGAAAAAAAGTTTAGGTTGCTAGTCCACCTTTGTTATTAAAAGGAAAACTATGTGGGTGACCATCTTGTGACAATGCAGGAAGGCAGCAGCATAGAGCTGGAGGCCAGGTACTGAGTCCTGCAGTATGGTTGCTGTTCATACAATTTTACCAAATGTAGCTGTTTGATAAATGTCCACTAGGAGCACAGAACTCAGGCAGTGAAGCACCAAGAGGCTAATTAACTCCAAGGGAAGTCAGAGATAATTCATGTGTGGAACCCACAATGCAACCCTGCCACACTACATACACAACTGTGTGTGGTACTGTATCTCACACTGTCAAACCCCTGACAACATACTCATTTTGCCATACTGTTCCAACATGCAGTTCCTAATGTTCAACCATTTGTTATCTAAATCAAGGACATGGCTTAAAATAACCAGAAAAATACTTAATCATGGACTGTCTGCAAAAACTTAAAATGCTATCTCAGGAAAACCTGATATATTATCATATGAAGTGTATTTCTGAATATTTAATACATCTAAAACTTGATATACTTAGCAGTTACTAAATAAATAAATACTTATTTCTTTATAGTATTGGATTTCTTTTCCTAAACTGCAGTATCCATAATGAGTGAAACACTACTCAGGCAGATAGGTACAGGAATTCTGTAATAAACACACATTAAAGGTACTGCGTGACACACTAAAATTTGCTGACACTTTACCAACATTAAAGCCTTTGCGTCAAAGATGCATCTCATTGTTACGTGTATGGAAATGTTAATACCTCATTCAGCAGTCATTAAGTGGAGGCAATGTTCATGTTGCTGTTACTACCTTTTTATTCGCACTGTTTTTTTTTTTTAATCTGATCTCTAAGAATGGGAAGGCACTCATTAAGTGAAAACATCTTCCCACATGAACGCAAGCTTTTATCTCTCTCTGTGGTTTCTAAGTGGTACCCCTCACCTCAAAAAGACAAACATCATTAATCATTCCACATATAGATGCACTTTACATATTTGATCTTTCTTAACAATTACAGCTAAAGATTCAAGATGTCTTCATCTACTATATTGAGAGAACATATCTATGTAATTCAGCTAAATTTTGTAAACTCTTACAAACAGGTTCTTAATGTAGATCCTTTATTGTCAAGGCCTTCACAATATCCTGTTTTTATCATATACAAAAGTCTTTTAAACTTCAACAGTAAAAAAAGTAAATGTATGCAATGGAAAATGTATGTATGTACATATGACATGTAAACTCTACACTAGTTCTGTCAGGAAGGGAGGGCTCATACAGCCATCTTTATGCCTTTTCTCAAGAATCATACTGTGGTTATAGCCAGAAACTCTGAAAACTGAAAGGAGTGTAAGAAGTGACATTTATTTTAAGGCAAGCATTAAGAGGTGGTTAAATTAAAGAGTTTTTCAAAATGCTTATATCTTTTACATTTCTGCTATGTGACAAAAATAGTACTGTATTTATTTCCCTTACTTGTCCTTCATCATTCACTCTTTCAGCATAAGTCATTCATTTTACTATTGCAAACATCTCAGCTATACTTTCCAGCTTTATATCTCCCCTGACTGGACATTATGATGTCTTGATTTCTGTCTGTGCTAGAGAACAGATGGGGACAGTGGATTAAAGGAGCTGGAGAGGGACATACAAAAAAAGAGAGAGACAGTGAAAAAGATGACAGACAGATTGATGGTACTAGTCAGCTACAGATGTGCTACACTTGGATTAATATACCTTGCAAATACCTGGATATCAACACACTCCGTTTCACATGATACACGGCACAAACCCCCAAGTCTCTAGTGGTATGCTGATTGAACATCGTCTGTGATTTTATTCAGTTATTGCCTTACAGCCTTCAGAAGGGTTCATTAAGGGGACTTTCAGAAACTAATGTCAGCTCTGTTGGCATAGATTGATAAAGGCCTAACTATGACCCAGGTCACTACATTTCAGTTAGTGTCTCAGGCAGCTGTTGGAGCAGGAAGTTGGCAGAGAATGAATGATAACACTAAACTTGATATATTTCAAGGGATGACACACCACTGGTGCTACACTGTTCATTTAACTCTGCTGGATGTCAGAGTAGTGATTAGTAGCAGTGGACAGTAAACAGATAGACCTGTGCTGAGGTCACATTCAGTAACCATACCTTATGACTCACCAGCTTTCAGCTCATTTAAGCTAAGAATGCCACTGAAGTAGTGGCGGTAATTTACAGGCTCACATCCTCTGTGGGAGTCCCGCTATTGCTAGCGTAAAGGTGGGGGCACATGATGCTGGTCTGGTGAGTTAAACATTAGGTGACTCATCATACTATGTGGCTGCAGCCTAAGATGAGATGGAACTCAAGGAATGACTCTGTAGTAGGAATATGTGCAACACTAACCCAGCAAGACAGGACACAACCCATAGCAAACCAAAAACATGAATGTTAGATGCTGATAATTTTCTAGATCCACACATGTAGGTCACTGCTCACACATAATTTCAGTAGCAGCCTTTTGGAATGGAAAATAATATATTGCTCCTTGAAAATATAGACTACATCGCTCTCACTCTGACTACATTTTCATCTGAGTTCTAATCCATGAATGTCATAAAGTAAGAACAGGTTAGCCTACTCAAACTGATATTTAATCCTAATTGTTTCAGTGTCCTTTGACTTAGAGACTTGGGGAAAGAGTCAGCTATGATGCCCACAGTTTTTGACACTGTAAATTTTACCTAAGCACTGTAATATTGTTCTGCTCTTGTAGAAGCAGTAGTAGTAACAGCTAATTTGGTGGTTGTGACATTATTTATTTTATTTTTATTTTACATTTGTTAACTGGGAAAGTTCAACTGGATACAGGTCCATTTTCAGCGGAGGCCCGGGGAGAAAAGCTCCAAATGTACAAAGCCAAGTGGAAATACAGTGAAATTATTACATTGAGTTATCACAAAACTGAGATTTGTTTAATGATATGTACACACAGGTACATGTTTTTCTCAGATACACACAGCAAAGGTTGGAAGCAAGTAGGTGAGAAAGAAATAGTTAAAGATTTCATCTGAAAAAGGAAAACACATATATTAAGGTGGTTATCATACATAGTGTAGTGTTAACTTTAAATCTTTCCAGTAGGTGGGTGATACACTGAATTTTAAACAGAGTCAGAGTTTTATTCCTGTAATGAGGTTCTCATTTATGAATTATGTTTGAGTGGGGGTTAATCAGGGTTTGTACAGGGACAAAGCCACTGCATTTTTAGGTATTTCCTAAGGGATTTTTTGAATTGGGATAAGGAGGGGTCAGTGGTGAGTTCAGCAGGAAGTAGGTTCCAGTTTTTACCGGCAGAGTTGGAGAATAGTGATTCACCAGCTGAATTGTTGGTTTTAACAGTTTGCACTAGCATTTTTTTGGAAGAGCAAAGGGATTTTAGGTTACTGTAGGGGGTAATAATATTTTTCAGTATGGGTGTACTGTCTGATTGGTAGAGGATTTTGTGAACAACTATTAATTGGTTACATTGCAGTTGATAGGGTAGTTAAACTCAGTCTAACGATTGAAGGTTAAGGCAGTGATAGGTTCTATAAGCTGATCCTGTGTCAAATCTGGCAAACCTGTTCTTACTTTATGAAATTCATGGATTAGAACATCTTCTTTAAAGTATGGTTATCAGGTTATAAAAAAAACATATTGTAGTGGTTCCTTTTAGATATCATCCAGTAACGCAGATCCATCACACTGAGTAGAAGAGTATATCTGTGTATTCAGGAGAAGGACTACATTTGCAAATCTGTATTTACTTTTGATTTGAGTTTCTAGGCAGTTGTATGAGTTGAAGAAACACAGATGGATCCATGCAGGTGCTAGATAAGTTGGAGATCCTTTTGATTATTCCCTCTGACTTTGGTATGTTAAAATACTTTGTCTCAAATAATGTATAAACTGTGTGAAGTACCACAGGTTTGTCTTCAGTACTATTCATTCTACAGTCATCAGGGACTTAACTCTGTACAACAAGGACTTTTGATTTGGTCCCAAGACAACTGAGGCAAATATGAAAGCCATGTTGAATGAAAGAATATATTTTGAACAGTTTTTATTTAAAGTTCAGATTTTTTTTGCATATGCCAAGTCCTGCACCCTTCAATGGACAGCATAAAGCTCCATGTACCTCTCGCTATTATTATAATCAGCTCCAAGGCTGGCCATGCTAACTGTGCTACTCATCTAGGGGCAATTTTCTGCCCTTTATTAATTAATGTATTTTTTTAAGTAATGAAAAGGGCAAGTTTCTTTATTCTGGGAAAATAAATTAATTAATAAATTAACAAGGGGCAGAAATGTAATCCTAGTTGAAGAGCCTCCTGTGGAAGAAAATGCTGACTTTCAAAGCTTCCAGAATTGACTGGCCATGTCCATATATTTCAACAGTCTATTTGCAGAGCTTTCAGACTGCATATATTAGGGATTAGTATCACCAGGGAAGAGTATGCGGTAAGTTTTATTTATTTATTTAATTGAATTGAATTTAATTTATGCATTTATTTATTTATTAAATTCCTGTCAGGCAACCAGATGTATGGCAACATGGGAAATATTTGCAGGGCAAACCTAGTACTTGCTGATGATTCTCTCAATAGTCTTAGGTTTTGCAGAACATCCATGATAACTCTTCATAATTTTAATCCTATCCCTCTAAAAAGTGTTGATATTCTGCAGGGAAAATCACTGAGGGTTATAGTCAGTAATACCAGACAGAATATGGATTGGTTGCAACAGCTACTCAGATTGGCAAATGGCAGTAGTACTGTTTGGTGAAAGTATGTTGCAATGGTAGGATTGTGGCAGTTCCTTTTTTTAGGAAACTTATGTTTCCTTATAGTGGTATCCTTACTGGGTGCCTTGATATTGTGCTTGTTTAGCAAAATCAAATGGTAGCTTGTGACTCTGTTCTGAAGTTGCACAATACTAGGCATGGGTCTATATTACAATGCCGAAAAACCTTTACAGCGAACACCACTTTGTCGACACATATTCAGTGAAATTCACTTCCGCAATTTGCTGAATACTAAATGGCTAACAAATACTTGCCCCGCAACCCAATGGAACTACATTTAGCTAAACCAAACCCACCCATGTGGGGGGCTGTGTTCCCTACACCCCCCATAACTAAATATGCCAACTCAGAGATCACACTGCAGTGGAAAAAAGGGCAAAATTGTGTAGTTGGCCAACTATGTCTTTGCCCTGTAAGTGTTCAGTGAATTGCAGAAGTGAAGCTCGCTCAATATGTGTCAACAATGTGTTGTTTGTTGTAAAGGTTTTTCGGCAACATAATATAGACCCAACAGGCACAATGTCAGACTTCACTGCCATGATGTGATTTATGGCTCAGGAAGTGGATAGCAGTTTTTCACTATCACCAAATCATTTAATGATCTCAACACTTATTGAAAAATTTGAGGAAAGGTGGATAATCAATGTCAGCCAATGATTTTGTAGAATGCCTCTAATTTTGCCTCATAACTTTGCCTTGCCCCTCATAATGTTTTCAATTTTCTGGTAAATCATTCAGTATCACAATCAGTCAGTAGTGCCAGACATTAGTATTTCATAATTCTTATTGTTAGAAAATGCAGGTTGATGTAAAACCTGGTATTTCAATAGCTTTTTAAGTGAATTAGAGTAGTATTTCAAAATGTTCTCCTGATGTTGGGCCTTTGTCACTCAATTACGTTTGGCTTTGTCCCTGATTCTTGAAAGGAGTTGACAGCTATGGTGTCTATTTCACTAACAGATGTGAATATAGGGTGGAACCTGCATAGCCATCATGCTGTGTCTACACTGTCAGATAAAAAGGATGTTAGTGCCTTTGGTGAAGGTGGGGTTGGAAATGACTTGGACATCTGGATATTTCAGTCCAGTGGAACTTTCTGGGAGCAAAATGATACTGTATGTCTTAAACACTTGGGAATAAGTTTCTTTTTTATTACAGAGGAGCTATATGGCCATCTCATCCAAGGTAAGCAGATGTGCAGAGAGTGTGTAATCTCAACCAGCACAGCTACTGGAAGGTTATGGAGTGCATCTTTATAAAGACCATTGGAAACCCTGTGAAACGTGATGAACTGTAAATCTTTCTGAGCTTAAAGCAGTAGATACATTAGCCTTTTGTTGCTGTTATTCAGAAAGTGCTTTTTGATGCAAAGCCTGTCGTTCTACAACTTTTTACATTTATATTTTTTTACTCTGCCCCACATAAAAGTTTTGATTTTTCCAGTAAATCACACAGAGGATTATAGTGAGTCAATAGTGCTAGTCATCAGAGTTTTTCACTTCTCATTATTCAGAAAATATGTCTGATACAAAACCCACTGTGCTATTGATGTTTTAAACATGTTAGTGTAATATTTAAAATATATATTTATTTCATATGTTTGTTAAATAGATAAGCGGACAAGTTTCCCTTCTCAGGGATGACCCTGGACCACTGCCTGGTTATGTGACTTACTTAGATATACACAGAAGTCTCACTTGGAAAGACTGAAAGCCCTGTCACTGTATTCTGTCTCCTACATGTTTATAAGAGGTGACCTGTGCCTGACTTACAGGGCAGTGTCTGACCCAGACAGATGGAAATGCTACAAATTCGTAAATCAAACTGAACAAGGGTCACTCACTCCAGGGATCTTAACCTGAATAGAGAGATAGATTCATCTTCTAGAGACTGACACTTCTGTGGAACAAGCTTCCAATTCATGTGAAACAGAGCCCCTCCCTGACCCTTTTCAAACACAACCTAGATCAATGGATGGGTGACTGCAAATTCACTCCTGGGGTGGTGCCCATGTCCATCCTGGACAAAGGAAGTTGGTATGAGCTACCATAGACCCTTACCTCTGCAAACTTTGCTCACCTAACCACTGACAATTAGAGCAACTTATGATAAATATGGCTAGGCTTGTAAAGGCTCTAGGGCCATTTGCCTAGTAACGTCTATGAACCTATGAACCTATAAGGCAAATGGATCTGGAAGCAATCAAACTCAGACCCTTTAGTCATAGAAAGAAGCTCACTAACATTGCTGCACCTTAACCCACTGCAATAACTACTAGAAGGTTTGTTCTTGATTTTGAGCCTTTGTCCCCCATTATTTTTGGATTTCTCCAAATTTCTTGAGCAAAGAAGTTGAGAGGTATATCTGTTGTTCTATTAACTCTTTAGGTGAATTGGAGTAATATTTAAAACATGTCCCTGAATTAGGGCTACCACAATTATTTTTGTCTTTGGCTCTGATTCTTCAGCAAATAATTTGAGAACTATCAACATCCATGAGTTTGTCTAATATTTTTAAATTATTGATCATAGAATTTGTATTTTTCTGACAATTGTAGAGAGTTGCAGTCCCTAAATAATGACAACACTTTGAGCTAAAAATAACTAACTGCTGTTTGCTCATTATTCTCACTTTGCA
Organism: Protopterus annectens; assembly: GCF_019279795.1. Taxonomy (NCBI): domain Eukaryota; kingdom Metazoa; phylum Chordata; order Ceratodontiformes; family Protopteridae; genus Protopterus; species Protopterus annectens. The sequence goes on from NC_056738.1 coordinate 168,714,162, forward strand.
GAATTAATGTGTTTTGTGTGAAGCAACTTGAAATACTTTAATTAATTAATTAATTAATTAATTAATTAATTTTACATTTGTTTACCGGGGAGGTCCGACTGGGTCTACAGAACCCATTTTCAGCAGAAGCCTGGAGAGAAAAGCTCCACATTTAGTGCAATACAAATACATTATAGTCCAAAAAAACAATAGAAATGACATGAGGAATACTATACAGAAATAAGTTGATAGAACCTAACTAGGTAACATCTGAGCTGTGCACAGTAAAGTGGGTGTAATTGGTGGGTGCAGAGGCTATCCATGGATCAAGTGACTTACATCAGCTGTTATGTGATCACTGTTAAACAATTATGTGGCATAACAACAGTAGTGTCAGGCAATGTATTTTTTAAACTCATCATAAAACCAGTATTGCTTTGGCTCGTGTGTGTGTGTGTGTGTGTGTGTGTGTGTGTGTGTGTGTGTGTGTGTGTGTGTGTGTGTGTGTGTGTGTGTGTGTGTGTGTGTGTGTGTGTGTGTGTGTGTGTGTGTGTGTGTGTGTGTTTTGGGGGGATAGCAGTCTATTTAACAACACTATAAATTCTTTCACTTACTATCACATGTATCAGCATTGCTTAGGATAAGGATTATTGTCAAAGTGAACAACATTACTATGTCACTAAGCATAGGTCTGACTGAGTTGTTGACTGTGGCTTCTTCTCTATGGAGTCTGCATGCCCTCCTTCTGAGTGGGTTTATTTATGTGATCTTTTTCATCCTACACAGTAAATACAGGGCAGATATTAATTGATAATATTCCAATTTGCCTGTAGACAAGTGTGTGTATGTATTTCTGTACATCTTGTGATAGGCCTGGCTTGTCAGGGGAAGGTCAGCATGTACGTGCTTCTCTGAGAAATCAATACAGCTTGCGTTAAGACCTGACTTTCAGGGGCAGTGTCAGTATTGTATGCATAGGTGCACTTGTGTGAGAAATCAGTATACCTTGGTGTAAAAAACAGATTTTTATCTGTGGACATGTGCAGTGTTATAGGCATAGACATAACATTTTGGGGTAGAAAAAAATGAATAGTTAGCAAATTATTATCCCTCAAAACTAAGGTATAAAATACATCACAGGACATCTAGATCATCAGAGCTTCAGGAGGAATAGCAGCCCCCTAACTCCCGGCTATAAAAGTGAATTTTGTTACAACGTTATTAGTGCCATCTGCCCTTAACCTCATCTAGTTACAATGTGTTGAAAGGATGCAGGAAGAAGCAAAGTTAAAGAATAATAATTTTTTTATGATATTTGCTCAAGCCATCATTGGATCAAAGAGTTGGAAAAAACTCTAAAGTGCACCTCAGAATACCTGAGAAAACACATGGCTTTTCGGTACCCCCACACACACACACACACACACACACACACACACACACACACACATACGCACATGCACAAGACACTTAACTTAATTCAACTATTTACTTTGCACATATTACTTTTCTGTCTGCTTCAGTTAGGGTGTGCTGAAAGAATAAAACAAACAGCTGAAGACTAAGACAAAATGTGAAAAAATAGATTCAAAAGTAATCTAGATGATTTGGGGAGGTCATGATGAAGGGCAATGAAGGTGAGGAAGTACTGGGGGATGTGTGTGCTGTATGGCAGGGATGGTGAGGATTGGGTGGGTGCTATGGAGGCTTTCCTCTACAGTAGCATTTCACCTAAGGCCTGCCCTGGACTGCTGATAGTAATTAATGAAATTTCAAAAGTTTGCATGCATTGAGGGATTCCTCCTTGGAATGGATAAAGGATGGAGTTCTCTGGGGTATAAAGAAAGGACATACAAGAGGTACATATAAGGAAAAGGGGAGATAAAGGAGTCACAGTACAATGAGGCCAGCAAAAGGGCAACAAGGCTTGGTAGAAAGTGTCAGGAAGCAGAACATTCTTTTACATATAGCAGAAAGGATAAAGGGAAGGACAGGTCAGAAGAGGTTGAGAAAAAATGAGAGGTAGAACACAGATGACTGGGAAAAAGAAGAGATATTAATGAATCCCTTGCTGCAGTCTTTATGTAGGAAAACAACAAGAGGGTAATATGGTAGAAGGAATGCTCGATAAGATTGGGTTGTGTACTAGACAAACACCAAAATAGATATGAAGGAAGTAGAGAAGAAACTGATGACCTTTATGGATGATAAAGCACATGGACCAGATGAGCTAATTCCCAAGGAACTCAAGAATCTGGACAGTGTAATTGCATAGTGATCTTATACAGATGACTGTCTCATACAGAAATGTCTTGAGATTTGGGGGGCAGTAGTTACTGTACCCTTGCAGAAAGGGGTCAGAAAATAAAATCCAATGAACTACAAGTTTGTATATTAAACAGTAGTGAGAGGGAAAGTCATTGAGACAGTACTGAATAGAAGGTTTATCACATTCCTAAAGGACAACATGATAGCAACCAACATGGACTTGTGAGTACAAGAAGCTGCCAGTTAAACCTGTTTCAATTTCATGGTTAGGTTACAGAAGCAATTGACAATAAAGAACTAGCAGACATGGCATACATGGACATTAGCAATGTCTATGAGTTGGTCCCCTAAAAACATGATAGGAACACCAGATGAGTTGGGGATAGGATCAAAACTGAAGAAATGGATTGCTGCATGGTTAAATGGTAAGACACAGAGAGCTGTGGTGGGAAAGGTCACTATCAGAGAATGAAAGGTATCCAGTGGAGTAAGACAAAGGTCATTTCAGGATCCACTACACTTTAGAGAATTTTTCTCAGACCAATCTGAGGAAATATATGATGGGCTAATTCTCAGAAATGATTACACAAAGCTAGGTATAGACACAAAGTATAATGGGAATAATCTAAGGCAAGCTTTGGAAAAACTAACCAAGTGGGTAAAAGATGACAGGAGACATTCAATACAGATGAATGCAAGATATATCACTTGGGCTGTACCTCTGGTTTGACATATTAGCTGGGTGGTGGTACTGATCAAAAAGAAAAAGAAAACTATCTGAGGGTATTTTTCACACTTGTATGGGATCAGCAGAGACAAAGTAAAAGTGCACTGGAAGCAGCAAGAACATTGCTGAGGTGTATCCTGGGGGGGGGGGGGTTATAGACTAGGATTGCCAACTAACCATTGTTTCTAGACTATCCAGAAAAAAATGATTGTCCAGTAGTCTGGAAAACACTGTACAAACTCAGACATTCTGTTTATCAACACGAACAGAATGCTGGTAGAGTTTGTTAAAATTCCACACTGGCCTTTTTTTCATTAATGTGGTGTATTTAGATCTGAGACCAGGAAAAGAGCATGTCCTGCCTCCCCCTGACATGCCCATTTAATTTGTAAATGGATATGAGGATTGGTGGAATGGTTGGAGAAAGGGGAAGAGTTAGGTGAGGTTATTTATTTATTTATTTATTTTTGAGTTTTGATAACGAAGTCCACTACCGGTTTCGCTTCCGTCAGTGGAGGCGGGGAGAAAAGCTCATGATAAATACAATGAAAATAATACACTGAGGCAGAGCAGAGGATGTGGCTTTGGTCTGTTTTTTTTTCCACTTCAAAGGATGGTAACCCTAGGACGGATGCATAAACAAGGAGGTTATGCTATAACTTGGTCAAACCATACACTGCATATTGCATGCAGGGAAATTTTAGTTGGCCCTGGTCAAACCATACATTATGTGTTATATGCAAGGAATATATGATATTGGTGCACAGGATCATGTCAAGGAGATGTGAACAGTCATTTTGAACTGGGAAAAAGAAAGGCAGAAGAGGCACATGCAACAGATTGTAGTGTTCAATGATGCCTAGTTACTTCAAAAGTGTTTTTTCAAAGAGAGGGAGTTGTGCATCCATAGAGTAGACAACCAGAGAAAGTAGTGGAGAGGAAAATTACAGAAATATTCAAGATGGCATGAGACAGGTGAAAATTTGTGGTAGGGAAGATGAGGATGAAGATGATGAAGAACATTAAATGTGCTTAAGGATATAAAAGATGCTTAAGCTGCAGACTAGATCAGTTTATGGTCTCCTTCTCCTACCAACTAATGTAATATACTTTTAAGGGTCTGATTCCAAAAGAGTTGATCTCAGTGTAACTAAACACTTACACTGAGAGCAGGCTGAGACTGAGAGCAGATGTTTTGTAATCTGGCCACAATGTAACCTTGTTTATAGATAGGCCTTACACTGAAGTGAATCCCTTACAAGGACAGCAAGTCTTTTGGAATCAGGGCAAACTTACACTGAGACCAACTCTTTTGGAATATGGCCCTAAATCACAAAATTATTTTTTACCATTCAATATTACTTAAAAATGCCATGCTATAAAGAAAAAAAAATATTCAAGTTTTATCCCTCTGTTCCCTGATTATACATGTTTCTCTCTGCTTATTCCTTTTTTGTTGTTTTGCTTTCTGTAAGATGTATTATTTCATTTTGCATTTGATGCATTATGTATTTACATATGTAAGTAATTTCTACTTTAGATGAGTAAATGAACAAGGGAGTAGAAGCCGCATTGCATACATTTTCATCTTTAAGAAAACAGAGTAATCAAGTTAAAGTTTATATCCTTTCTGCAAACCATCATAACAAAATATGCAGTCAGTGTTATGTTACCACATGGCAGGAACAGCACTATAAGAACAGTGTCATGTTACCACTCGGCAGGAGCAGCACTATAAAAGTGTTATGTTACCATACATCAGGAGCAGCACTGTAACAATAGTGTTATGTTACCATATGGCTGGAGCAGCCAGCACTATAAGAACAGTGTTATGTTATCATATGGCAGGAGCAGTGCTACGACAACAGTGTTATGTTACCACGTGACAGGAGCAGCACTATAAGAACAGTGTTATGTTACCACACGGCAGGAGAAGCACTATCAGAACAGTGTTATGTTATCATATGGCAGGACCAGCTCTATAACAACAGTATCATGTTATCACACATCAGGTGCAGCACTATAAGAATAGTGTTATGTTACCACGTGGCAGGAGCAGCACTATAAGAACAGTATTATGGTACCAAACGTCAGGAGCAGCACTATATGAACAGTGTTATGTTAGCATAAGGCTGGAGCAGCACTATAAGAACAATGATTTGTTACCACATGGTAGGAGCAACACTGTAAGGACAGTGTTATTACCATGTGGCAGGAGCAGCACCATAAGAACACTGTTATGGCACCATACGGCAGGAGCAGCACTATAAAAGCAGTGTTATGTTACCATATGGCAGGAACAGAACTATAATAACAGTGTTATATTACCATATAGCAGGAACAACACTGTAAGAACAGTGTTATGCTACCACATGTCAGGAGCAGCACAATAAGAACAGTGTTATGTTAGCATACCTCAGGAGCAGCACTATAAGAACAGTGTTATTTTGCCATACATCAGGAACCGCACTATAAGAAAAGTGGCATCCTACTGTACAGCAGGAGCAGCATTATAAGAACATTGTTATGATACCACATGGCAGGAATAGCACTCTAAGAACAGTGTTATGTTACCAAATGGCAAGAGCAGAACTATAAGAACAATTTCATGTTACCATACCCTAGGATTACCACTATAAGAACAACGTTAGGTTACCATGCAGAAGGAGCAGCACTATAAGACCAACATTATGTCACCACAGGGCAGAAGCAGCACTATAAGAACAGTGTCATGTTACCACATGATAGGAGCAGGACTATAAGAACAGTATCATGTTACCATATGGCAGGTCCAGTGTTATGTTACCACATTTCAGGAGCAGCAGAATAAGAACAGTGTCATGTTACCACATGATAGGAGCAGGACTGTAAGAACAGTGTTATGTTACCATACATCAAGAACAGCACTATGAGAACTGTGTTATGTTACCATATGTTAGGAGCAGAACTATAAAAACAGTGTTATGTTACCATACGTAAGGAGTAGAACTATAAGAACAGTGTTATTTTACCATACAGCCGGAACAGTGCAATAAGAACAGTGTTATGTTACCACATGGCATAAGCAGCACTCTAAGAACAGTGATATGTTACCATATACCAAGAGCAGCGCTATAAGAAGAGTGTTAGGTTACCATAACTCAGGAAAAGCACTAAATGAACAGTGTTATGTTACCACATGGCAATAGCAGCAATAGAAGAATTGTGTTATGCTACTATACATCAGGAGTAGTACTAATAGAACAGTGTTATGTTACCACACAGCAAGAGCAGCATTATAAGAACAGTGTTATGTTACCACATGGCAGCAATAGCACTATAAGAACAGTGTTATGTTACCATGTGGCGGGAACAGCACTATAAGAACAGCATTATGCAACCATACCTAAGGAGCAGCAATTGAAGAACAGTGTTATGTCACCACATAGCAGGAGTAGCACTATAGGAACAGTGTTAAGTTACCACATGGTAGGAGCAGCATTATAAGAACAGTGTTATATTACAATATGGGAGACAGCACTATAACAACAGTGTTACAGTACCACATGGCAGCAGCAGCATTATATAAGCATTGTTATGTTACCACATGGAAGGAACAGTATTAAAAGAACAGTGTCATGTTACCACATGGCAGGACTAGCACTATAGGAACAGTGTTAAGTTGCCACATGGTAGGAGCAACATTATAAGAACAGTGTTATGTTACCACACATCAGGAGCAGCACTATAACAACAGTGTTATGTTACCATATGGCAGGAGCAGCACTATAAGAACGGTATTATGTTACCACATGGCAGGAGCAGCACTTTAAGAACAATGTCATGTTATCACATGGCAGGAGTAGCACTATAAAACAGTATGTTACCACATAGCAAGAGCAGCAATATAAGAACAGTGTTATGATACTACATGGCAGGAGTAGCACTATAAGAACAGTGTTATGTTACCACATGGCAGCAACAGCACTATAAGAACAGTGTTATGTTACCACTTGGCAGGAGTAACACTATAAGAACACTGTTATGTTACCATATTATATGAGCAGCATTACAAGAACAGTGTTAGGTTACCATACAGTAGGAGCAGCGCTATAAGACCAACATTATGTCACCACACAGCAGGAGAAGCACTATATGAACAGTGTCATTTTACCACAAAGTAGGAGCAGGACTATAAGAACAGTGTCATGTTACCACATGGTAGCAGCAGGACTATAAGAACAGTGTTATGTTAGCACATGGTAGGTCCAAAACTGTAAGAACAGTGTTATGTTATGACATTGCAGGAGCAGCACAATAAGAACAGTGTTATGTCACCATACATCAAGGATAGCACTATGAGAACAGTCTTATTCTACCATACAGTAGGAGCAGAACTATAAGGCTTGATTTTCTGGAGTAAGGAATAACATCTGGGATGCTGTGTTCAAGCTTGCTCCCAGGAATACAATTTTTTGACTGGAGACTAGTTTGGATTTCTTTTCATTGATAGTGTACCCCAGGGAAGTTAGAAGGTTGTTTACAAATGTCAGGTGCTGCAACAGCTTTTCCTAACTGTCTGCCTGAATCAGGCAATTGTCCAAGTAAGGGTAAATTTGAATCTTTTTCTGTCTGCAATAGGTAATGCTTGGAGCCAGGCATTTTGCGAAAACTCTGGGAGCAGTGGATAAGCCAAAGGGAAGTGCAGAGAACTGATAATGCATAGATCCGGCCCTGAATTGTAGATATTTCCAGCAGGAGTCCCTGAATGGGATGTGCAGATAGGCTTCCTTTAGGTCTAGGGTGGCTAACCAGGCATCTTTGGACAGCATAGGGAAAAGCTGCTGTATGGTGAACATTTTAAATTTTGGTACCACCAGGAAGGTGTTTAGAATGGATAGATCTAAGATTGGGCACCAGGTGCCCTTTTTTCTGGGTGCCAGGAAAAGTCTGAAATAAAAACCTTGGCTTATCTGTTCTGCAGGAACAGGCTGAATTGCCCTTATGGAGAGCAGGGACTGAACTTGTTTTTTTTCATTTGCCCACTGGTTTGGAGGAAGATCTGGGAACCCTTTTGGGGTTGGCAGCATTTGGACATAAAATTTGTACCCCTGGGATACTATATTGAGGACCCATTGGTCGTTGGTGATGGAGGTCCAATTTTTTGCATGGTGGGCAAGTTTTCCTCCTAGGGGCACAAGCAATTGGGCAGAGGTGAGAAGTGGAACTGAGAAGTCATTGTAAATTATTTCCGTAAGGTGGTGGCTTAGCACTCCCTGTTTTAGAAGTGGAGGTACTCCATTGCTTAGATCTCTGCACACCCTAAGACTGTAATCTGGGGGGTATTTTCCCCTTGGTCTTTTTTGAGATGGTCTTAAGGGAACTGCAAAGGACCAATGTTTCGAGGGGAATTGCCTACTAAATCTTGGAGGCTGCACTTGCAAAAAATCTTTGACTGTCTGCATAGACTTAGCCTTTTCTTCCATCTTTTTAAAACCTCTTCTGCTTTGGCGGCAAACAGATTGTCCTTGTTCAGAGGAGCATCCAATAATTTTGATTTGACATGGTCTGGCAAGGTCTGCTCCTTAAGCCAGGCATGCCTTCTAAGTACAGAACCTGTGACTGCTGCCCTGCAAGATGCTTCTAGGGCGTCAAACCCACATTGCAGGGTATGCTTGCTGACTTGGCTTGCTGAATGCGTAAGCTCTTGTAATTCTTTATTTTCTGCACAGTCACGAAAGGTAGATAATTTTTGTTTAATAAGTTCCATAGTATGTTGCTGGTATTTCAGCATGTGGAACTGACAATTCAATGCTGAAATGGCGAGAGTTGCAGAGGTGTATACTTTTTACCCCACCTGTCTAAAGCTCTGGAATCCCTGTCCGAAGGGGTGGGATTCTTAGTTGTAGTAGCTTTTATTCCTTTAGGTCCTTGGGAGATGATCTCTGGGTCAGCAGTAGGATTTTTGAAGAGAAATTTGTGAGAGTCAGGGACTCTATAGTACCTGTCAGGTTTCTTTGGAGTAGGGGGTAAAGTATCAAGAGTTAGACTGGATTCCATAAAGACATCATCCACAACATCCAGAACAGGAGGGATAGCTAAGGGTCTGTGGTGTGGTAAGTCTAAAAATTCCCTGAGCCCCTTTTTGGACTGAGGATAATCCTGGCATTCTCAGTGGAAATGCTCTCTCAATGTATGTAGGCTTTCACCAAAAGAAAAATCCTCTGGAGGGGAGGCTGAAGGAATGGATTCTTCTGCATCTGAATCCTCATAGGCAGATAAGGACATGTTTTCATATTCAGAACCCTCAGAGTCATCAGACTCTTGGTCAGATAAAGCTGCTGGGGATAAGTCTCTTTTTCTTTTAGCAGGAGAAGGCTGACTTCCCCTATTCATCATGATCAGGTCTTCTGCCATTTTAAGCATCTGAGACTGTGGCAAGGAAGCAGGCTCTTGAGATTGAGTGGTTAGTTTTTTTAGGTGTAGCTCGTACTCTTGGCCTTAGAAACTCAGTAGTTTTAGATAGAACTGAAGATGCAAAAGAAGTTATTGGTTTCTGTTGAAAATCAGTAATGCAAAGAACTTCCTCAGAAGCCGGAGCCTGCACAGCGGCTACTAACCCATCCAAGGTAGAGACATCCACAAGTTCCATAGTCAAAGAAGAGTCTCACGGCATACCAGATTCTGAACGGCTCTTGTTACAGGCCTACAAATCCAATGAAGCGGGCATCAGGGGCTACAAAAGCACCTCACTGAGTACCAGCAAAGTGGCGACTAACTTAGTGGAAGCGTTGTTGGTAGTTTTGGACCTATGCGGTATGTCTCTGTCTTTAGCCTTACAGTTTTTTGGAAGATCGGTAGTTGGATGGCTTACTGAAGCCATTTCGGTATATGGAGATTGCGAACAAAAGTATTTAGCTACAATAAGGGCCCAGCAATGAATAGTTCGGGCATTGAACAAAGCACAAAACTGACAGTGAGGTACATCGTGGTCTGGGCCTAAATAGGTGATGCTGTAAGAATGAAAATTGTGGTGTGGTATTTGCTTTCCACAGGAGAGACAATTGTTAACTTTTTTTGACATCAGTTAGAGCAAGAAAAAAGGATCCCCAATGGGTACTTAGCTTTAGAAGACTTCAGGATGATTCATTTTCGGAAACAAAAACTTTAGGTAGCAGCCGACCGGCACTTATGCGAACTGCTTCTGCTTTGGGCTCCTCAGCAAGAAAGACTGATGTAATGGCATCAGCTGCCTGTTTATTACCCCTGACAACCTGACGTCAGTCCTGAAGAGACAGCAACCAATGCAGAAATACTAAGCCTCTGGTATTTGGGCGGACTGAGGGCTACACCTGGCAGGATAACCCAAGTGTGATGACTGCAACAGTGAAACATGAAGAACATCTTCTGTTCCTTACTGTGTATCAGTAAATCAGAACCAATGTTCCTCTACAAAAAAAAAAAAAAAAAAAAAAAAAAAGAACAAACAGTAATGTTGGCAAGACATATGACCAGATGGTATAGAAATCTAACTAATCCATGGCCTACTGCAAGGAAAATAATAAAGATAACAAGAAACAGTGAACACAGGACCATAGTCTCACTGAAGTCTTAATTTTAGTCATAAACCATCGGCTGCTGTTATGGTTTGCATCATAGTTCTCAACCTCTTAGTGCAAAAAAATCTGTACAAAGACAACAATAATTGGGGAATAAAGGCCCAAAAGTATGGACAGTTTTTGTATGTTGCTGTTAGAAACAAAGACATTGATAGAATAACAGCTTTTGCATTCGCATGTATTTTCTGAAGGATATGAAGTCTGACACTCAAATGTCTGTCATTATTTAGTTAATTCAATTCTCAGTGATTTGCCAGAAAATTACACATTTTTGGAGGAACACACTAAAAATATAAGTCAAAAATATGGACATTCTGTGAAAGTATGGACATTTGAGAGGTATGGTTTGCACTCAGAGCTGGACTGAACATAGTTACCCTGCACTTGTGAGCACTTGTGAACACTGGTCTCAAAAGACTCCCGTGCCCTGTTGCATTCATAGATATCCAAGATGACTATTCAATGTGTGTTAAATCAACACAGTCACTTGTGGCTGGTATATAAAAGCCCAAGGTCCACTGTACTGTGGCAGACAACTGATAAGAGTCCAAAAAAACAAATACAGTCCCCAATGTGGCACTCAGCACTGAGATTCCAGCCACCCCATTATATGTTTTGCACTATTTAGTAACTTAAAAATTTACAGACTTACAAGATAAATCTTATTAGCAACTCATGTTTAAAAATAATTATGCATAAACAAATACAGCTCAAGGCTACACATTTATTAAAAGATACATATCTGGCATCCAATGGCATGTCCTGTAATGAAAAGAACTGACCCCCTCATGCTACTCAATTTCATTGCTCAGTAGTAATTCTTAACAGAGATAAAATAATGTGAGACAAAGGCACAAAATCAGGGGAAATAGGTTTTGCATCAACATGTAATTTCTTAACAATAAGAAGTATGAAACTTGAAAGCTGGCATTATTCACTGAAAATTATCTTCAGTGATTTACAAGAAATTTTTTATAAGAACCAGGTCAAACATATGAAGCAAAAACAGAGATGTTCTGCAAATTCCAGGAAAGTTGAGAGGTATGGACTCCCACTGTGTATATGAAGCTAAGCAAACTACAATCCACCACTGATTTTAATAGAGAATATATCCTGGATGGAAACAGAAAGGGGAAAAAGGAGGAGACAATGTACTTGCTGGGGAAGTGATTGGTATCTGGCTTGACAGCACAATATTAAAATCATTCTGTTACTATGTGCATTATTAAAATCATTATGTTAATATGTACATTATTAAAATCATTCTGTTACTATGTGCATTATTAAAATCATTATGTTAATATGTACATTATTAAAATCATTCTGTTACTATGTGCATTATTAAAATCATTATGTTAATATGTACATTATTAAAATCATTCTGTTACTATGTACATTATTAAAATCATTATGTTACTATGTACATTATTAAAATCATTATGTTAATATGTACATTATTAAAATCATTCTGTCACTATGTGCATTATTAAAATCATTATGTTACTATGTACATTATTAAAATTATTCTGTTACTATGTACATTATTAAAATCATTTTGTTACTATGTGCATTAGTAAAATCATTCTGTTACTATGTACATTATTAAAATCATTCTGTTACTATGTGCATTATTAAAATCATTATGTTAATATGTACATTATTAAAATCATTCTGTCACTATGTGCATTATTAAAATCATTATGTTATTATGTACATTATTAAAATCATTCTGTTACTATGTACATTATTAAAATCATTTTGTTACTATGTGCATTAGTAAAATCATTCTGTTACTATGTACATTATTAAAATCATTCTGTTACTATGTGCATTATTAAAATCATTATGTTACTATGTACATTATTAAAATCATTTTGTTACTATGTGCATTATTAAAATAATTATGTTACTATGTACATTATTAAAATCATTCTGTTACTATGTACATTATTAAAATCATTTTGTTACTATGTGCATTATTAAAATCATTATGTTACTATGTGTATTATTAAAATCATTCAGTTACTATGTACATTATTAAAATCATTATGTTACTATGTACATTATTAAAATCATTTTGTTACTATGTACATTATTAAAATCATTCTGTTAATATGTACATTATTAAAATCATTCTGTTACTATGTGCATTATTAAAATCATTGTTACTATGTGCATTATTAAAATCATTCTGTTACTATGTGCATTATTAAAATCATTATGTTACTATGTACATTATTAAAATCATTTTGTTACTATGTACATTATTAAAATCATGCTGTTACTATGTACATTATTAAAATCATTTTGTTACTATGTGCATTATTAAAATCATTCTGTTACTATGTACATTATTAAAATCATTCTGTTACTATGTGCATTATTAAAATCATTATGTTACTATGTACATTATTAAAATCATT